>NC_135373.1:99792121-100095151 GCF_049243985.1 Paroedura picta
GTCATAAATATGCAGCAGGTTAGTCAGCGAATGTGGGCAATCACCACTCTTCAGCAAAAAATGCTTTCTCTGTGAATGATTTGGAAGCACTACTGAGCTGACCCCAAATATTAGATAAACCAGCAAATGCAATGCCTGTTCTTCCTGCGAGTATGTTAAAGGCACAAAAAGACAATGTTATGTTTTTGGTAGACATACCACCATCTCTTAAGCACTGAAGTCAGAGGAAAGGTGTGCTTCCAGTTTACAGATGAAAGGGCTGTGTAAAATGTTGATCGGCTGGCTTCTGTCACTGTCGTGAAAGTACCTCGCCCTTTCTCAGAGCAATTTTTCAAGTTAAAAAGTAGGTACTGTATAAACTCGAGTATAAGCCTACTTTCTCAGCACATTTTTATGCTGAAAAAGCCCCCCTAGGCTTATACTCGAGTCAGGGTCCCACTTTCCTGTTATTGTTGATATTGTGGTAAAGTTAGGTGCCTCATCTAAAATTTGGGTCGGCTTATGCTTGAGTATATAGCTTAAGTATATACGGTACTTAAAAAATAAAAGTGCCAAAATAGTATAACTGGGAAACCTTGCAATGCATCAGGTGGGGATAAAGCCACATGGCCTGCTTATGTAAAGAACTGGGCAAAAGGATGAGACTGTCAACTTTGGAAAGGAAGTAAGTACACATGTCATTTCAGGAGTTAAGGTGTGTATAGAGGGAGCTGAGAATTCAGCTGCAAAATAGTAGTTCTAGGCACTCTTTCTAGGAAGATGGGCATGCACTAGGATTACCAGCCACTAGATAGGTAATGCTCCTGGCTACAGAGTTTCCGCTGAAAACTTTGCTCCCCCCATGCACCACTCCCAAATCTCCTGAAATTTCCCATGCAGTCATAAATAATGCTCCAAAAGGAAGAATTATTTCAGGTAAAATGCAGGTGGTTTTGATGAGACTGGGAACAGACTCATCTTTGTGTGTGGCGATGAACAAAGATTCCTCTAGCAATTGATCCAAAACCAGTTTTCAAAAGACCATTTCCCCAGCTTTTGTGACAACTGAGTGAATTCATGGTGATATGATAACCATATCTAGACAAAACCCACCCACTTCTGGAAACCAAGCAAAGAAGCTCTAACCTCTGTGGATCGCATGTAGTGGAACAATCATTAGCTGCTCTGGGTGATGTTACACATCACTCAAATAAGGTGCCTTTTTGTAGTCCCCCTCTAACCTAATTCTGTGCATGAGTATGTTTTGGTTATCTCTTGTTTTCACATGAGAACGTGAAGACCACAAATCATGTGAATGTGTATCAACAAATAAGGTTAATCAGGCTGCTTTGTGCGAAGGTAGACATGCCTTTTGATAAACAATTTTACAAGAAGTGCAAATTCTTTGTATCGTGCATTGTAATTGCTAATTCAGAAATATAATTGTTTTCCACTGAGTCATAATGCATAACGTTCATTAAAATGACCAGATTATTAACTTTCTGAAGACACCCTACATCAGGGTGGGGCCACTCAGGGAATAAATCATGCAGAGGAACACAACTAATTTGCATGAAATAATTGCCTGTGATTAACATAAGTTGCAAATTGTTTTCATGAACTTTGTTGAGGCCAAACTACTGATGTTCATTTTTAACTGTCTGATGTGGGGAAAGTTGAATCAGCCCTTGAAAGAATTTAGACTAAAAAATCCCAAAGGGGAGCAAAAAGCAACGGCCTAGTCAATTTCTTTCACATCATTGTTTTAGATCATGAGGCTGTGGGCAGCTCTGTTCTTTCTAATTCAAATATTGAACAAAATACAGCTGTGGTGGTTTACGGACAACAATATCAACAACAACAAACATTGCTGCTCCGCTCCATCCTTTGTACGCTGTGGCTATCCTGCTTTCAAACATCTTTGCAATCACAAGACCTTGCAGGATACGTCTAAAAGCAAAATGGTGGCTGGAATTGTTCAAATGCCAGCATGAGTTTCTGAGCCATACAAGTCCTGGAGACTGCAGGCTGCCCATCCCGTGCCCTGCACATGACATTGCAGTCAATAGACAAGAATCCTGCATGGCAGTGGGACAAAATGCTTGGGTTTGATAGTATGAACATTTGAGGCCTCGCATAAATGGCTCTCAGGTCACAACCCCACTCACTGCTAGGAGGAGGAAATTCGTAAGTGATTATTATAAACTGAGGTTTGACAGTGATAAGAGACACATTTATCTCTAGATCGACAAGTGCCTCCAGTGTCTTCTTGACCCATGCTTCTGTAGATAGTAACAGATGGGTTCTGGCCTCTCTGTCCCTTGAGGGGGTGAGAGGGTTCCTTGACCCTTCTGCTAATACAGGATTCACCCGGCTTTCCTGTACTTGTATACAAGCCGGCAGTACCTGCATGTCTCTTAATTACGCCAAAAAGGCTGGCAAACTCAAGGATTTCATTTGAGCTATGGGTGAACAGTCTGTGTTGTCCCCCAGAGGGTTGGTATTAGAATAAACCAAACAGACTACGCATTCAGTTAGCTAATGAAGGGAGAAATGAGACAAAAAGAGGGGAGATAGTGGGAGGCAAGGGGAGGAGACAACACAGAAAAGGGGGTGGGTGGGAATCATGAAGTGATTTGCCGGATGGAATACAAAACAAGAACAAGAGAGGGAGGAGAAAACAGAAAAGCTAGAGAAGAACAGGAAAAGGACAATGGTGGAAGCAAAACCAGAAATAATTCAATGCAAGATTGCAACCATCTCATACCCAATTCTTTTGCAGGATGACATTAATTGGAGAAACATGGTGATGATTAATTGCTTGATGGACATTCACAATATGTTCAAGTGTGCTCTGTTTACACTGGCCTCTGTACTTCCCTGTGGCCTCAGTCTACCAAACATCAATGGCTAATGCATCCCTTCTAGTGGAATTTGCTTTTCAGAGTTGTGTACAAGAAAAACATAGAATAAGTGATAACTGTGTAAAGGGAACTGATAGACTCAAATCAGCATCTTCTCACATTCTTAGCCTGCTATCTTAATTTGGTTGTTGCTTAGAAGCTGCGTGATTAGGTTGATGGGTCCTTGACTACATGGCTATCAACTCCCAAGGAGACCAAATGTCTCAGAGACATAGTAAATAGATTTGGACATGGTAGCATTCAGTTCTACAGAAGGTGTCCTTACATCCGCATCATCCTGAACAATTTCTATCCACCTTAAGCTGCACTACCACCACCTCAGATTGCTGTCCGCAGTCCAGTTACCTGTTCATGGTGTTCAATGCCCATGCTGATGGTATTCACAAGGATGGCGATCATGATCCCACGGTTGAAGTATTTGCTCTCCACAATTCCCCTCAACTTGACCCTCACTTCTTGCCACATATAACCACAGTGCGTCAGTTGTCTGCCTTCTTCTCCATCCTCATCTTCCTTCTCCAGGTCTGCAGCCCCTTCACTTCCTTTCTTCCCATCTCCTTCATCCTCACTGGCTTCTCCTCCTTCCTCCTGATCTGAATCAGCACTGTCCAGCACAGAAAGTCTTCGGGCTGCTTCCCGCTGCGTCTTGTGACAACTTGGACAATTGCTGGGGTCGGAGGTCAGCGTCATGGCAATAGGCTGGCCAAGATTTTGTGGCATGTAGTCCACAGAGTTGTGTTTCCGGCAACGCCCTGTGTAATATTACAGTAATATATATTACAGTGATACTAGAAGATCAGCAACTTGGTGTCCCTCGGCTAATGTGGGGGGGGCGGGGTTAGTGGGGTTAGTTAGTGTTTCGCCTGTTGCCTAACAATGTTGATATTGTCGATTGATCGGTTTTAATGGGTTTTAACTATGGGTTTTATTGTAACATTTTTACTCTGTAAAGCGCCGTGAGCCTAAGAGAACGGCGGTATAAAAGTTTAATAAATAAATAAATGAATGAATAAATAAATAAAATATGCAGAAGGATTACATTTAAATGGGACTATTTATTTTTAAAATTTTAAGAACAGTTTTGCTTCTCGGTATTTAATTAATCAAAGCAACTCCTAAAGTGGGTTACTGGGCATTTTAAGAGGAAGGAAAATTAAGCTCTGGAACGGCCTGCCAAGGGAAGTGTTAAGCTTATCATCACTGAGAGACTTTTAATGGAGATTGTTTGTCTCTCAGAGACACGCTCTACTTCAGCCATAATAGATCGGACTCAATTATGTTCAGTTCTATAGCAGAGGTTGAATAGTTCTCCATATTGCTTAAATCATTAAATAAGAGGCCCTGGCCTATGTTATCCGGGAGTTTAAAAATATAAAATTAGTTTGTTTTGTTTTTTTTAAATCTGTCATTCAATCACCTAAAGAAATGCTTCCCCAAATTTTTTTTTTCAGGGTGGGAGGGAGAGATACTGCAGAAATGGTTCTAGCCAGGTGCCCATGACATTTATTCTATCTTCATCCTATTGGTTCTGTTGGTTTTACTGTCACCATTTGTTTTTGCTTTTTATTAACTCTTATTCCTAATGGGTTTGCGGAACTGGTAAAGCTATTAGGAAAAAACACAAACAAACAAAAAAACCCTGATGTGGTAAAATTGTTCACAAAACCCTCCAATTACAGTTGAAATTAATTCCAGATAAGTTCATTCAGGAATGTAGATTTCTACTAAGCCCTAAAGGCGTTAGTAGAGCTGAGTAGGTACACGTGCTCCTTTGTAGCCAAAAAGGCGACTTCACAGACATATCTGAAATGTAGACCCATGATAGTTTGTGTACTTCTTTTCATTATTCCATTCCATTGACATATTGTTATGAGTCTCAGCACCATTGGTGCTCCTTGCAGAGCTTCTGAAAGTGTTAGGCAAGTTTCCTTTTTAAAAATGTGGCCATGAGGTCAGAAAGGAAGTGGTTATAGTGAAAGAAATCATATACCACAGGTGATAAAATTCTCTTATCATTTAAAAGGCTGAGATTGCTGACCTGGGAGGAAAATGCTATTTCTTTTCTTTCCTTGCTGTAATTTATCTTGATGGAAAGTGAAATACTATAAGACAGATTTTTTTTAAATCACTATTCTCAGACTATGACTGCTTGACCAAACACAGTGTGTACTTACAGTCCGATTTCCATACCTGACTTAATTATATATGTCCCATCTTGAAGCATGTCCTTGAGGAAAGGTAAAAAGCCTGATAAGTACCACGGAAAGGAAGGGCCAAAGCAACAATAGTGGGAGGTTTACCCTAACAGCAGCAGGAAGGGTTCAGTGTAAAGTATGGATGGGACCTACTGGAATACAAGGATCACCATTTTTGTTTCCGTGTGTGGAGGGCAGGAAGTGTGGGAGTAGCCTAGTGATGTCACATCTGGTAGGTGTGTCTGGGTGATGTCACTTCTGATGACATGTGATTTCTGGGGGCATGGCAGGAAGATGTGGTCTGCTGACAATACTTTCAGGATTTCTTGAAGCCTGAAGAATGTTTCAGGGGTTTATCAATGGTAAAAAGTTGACGAAGGCTGCTCTAACCACTACACCACACTGATTCTCCAGTACTTTTAGACAGAATCTTCTGCCCCTTCAAAACCTAAGCTGCTTCTCCTGTCCTGATTTTGCCAGTTATGCCCCTAGGAAATGTTAGACTGAACTCAGTTTCAAGGGCCAGTAAAATCTAATTCAGTTTCAAGGGCCAGTAAAATCTAATTCAGTTTCAATGGCCAGTAAAATCTGATTTCATTTCAAGGGCCAGTAAAATCTTTTCTCCTTACTTATAAAATCACATTTAGGTTCTATAAAAGTGCATCCATTTTAAAGGTAAAGGTATCCCCTGTGCAAGCACTAGGTCATGTCTGACCCTTGGGGTGATGCCCTCTAGCGTTTTCATGGCAGACTCAATACGGGGTGGTTTGCCAGTGCCTTCCCCAGTCATTACCGTTTACCCCCCAGCAAGCTGGGTACTCATTTTACCGACCTCAGAAGGATGGAAGGCTGAGTCAACCTTGAGCCGGCTTGAGCCGGCCTCATGGGCAGAGCTTTCAGACTGCATGTCTGCTGCCTTACCACTATTTTGCAAGCCTTCTATTCCAGTGGTCCCCAACCACCGGTCCGGGGACCGGGGCCGGTCCGTAGATCAATCGGTACCAGGCCGCGGCTCCCCCTCGTACTCCTCCCCGGCTGCTGCCTTGGGGGCTGCCCTGCCGCTCTGCCGCCGTCTCACCTTTGATGCTCTCCAGTGGCCACCACGGCTGGGGCTCCCCCTCAGTGTGGTACTGTGCAGCTGCTGCTGGCAATAGCCCCTCAGTGGGCAGCAGGAAGTCAGGGGCGCCGGCAGGAAAGCAAGTGGAGCAGGGGCTCAGGTGGCGACGTCCCTTGGCAAAAGACCAACCCCTGGGCCTCAGTAAAATTATCAAGCGTTGTCCGGTCCCCGGTGATAAAAAGGTTGGGGACCACTGTTCTATTCCATGAATGCAATTGTCTCTTACAAAAATTCCTGCTTTTCTAAACCCGGGGACCTGAATCCTTCTGTTCTAATTCAGTGCTTCATATAGCTTGATAATATACCTACCAGGAGATAATTTGCTTACATTTATTTATTGACAATTTTTTATATCACCTTTCCATCAAGAGTCCCAAAGAATAGAGACTATCCTCTGTACAGCTATTTAATTTTGCTGTTCTCTGCTCTCCTGCTACACAGATATCCCCTGTTACCATCACTGTAGACCCACGTTTAAAGCATCCTGGTACTCATAGATGTTCTTATTGATAGTTACTCTTTTTTTTTGTTGTTGTTGCTTCTGTTACCATCCACATTTCCCTCACAGATCTTACTGTATTGCCTCTGATCTTTCCCACTCAGGCTCTGCTTGGCAGTACTTGGCTCTGTTTCACCTAGGCGCCGATCCTGCAGGCTCTTGTAGAAGCCAAGGGTGCGTCGCTTGGCTTTGCGCACAATATGGCAGACATATTGGAAGATCTCCTCATAGCAATCTCCTGGTTCCATGTAGCTGGCGACCGTGCTGGAGGACAGGTACCGTGCCCTCTGCTCCTGCATCAGCTGGTGCTCTCGTTGTTTAGTCTCTGAAAACTGTGTGGCAATGACCACCAGGCACAGGTTGATCATGAAGAATGAGCCCACCTAGGAATCAGGAGAGTAAAGAAAAGTGGAAGTCAAAAATATTAGGAGACAGGAAGGGAAAAGTAGGAGATACAGCTGAAATTCTGCTGTATTCAGTAGGAGATCTATTACCAATGTTTAAGAACAATCTTGATTTGCATCTAAGCCCCTTGAGGTAATTTTTCAATTGCATTTTATGGAGAGGGGTGTTGGATGTTTATTTTTATTTTATTTTTGGCTGTGCCACATGTCTGATTATGTAATCTTGGGTAAGGCATTTTTGGTAAAGGGCTGTAGGGGATGAGATGACTGGTTTGGTTTACTTTCCTTCATTGCTCTTCTATATCCGCCCCAACACACACTCATGGTTTAAGAAGCGCCTCTATTTTTGCATGTCTTTTCCAATTAATTGAGACATTTTAAGTCAGAATCTTCCTTTATTTTCTTCTCTTACCCTCTTTTAACTTTTTCTTTTTCTCATGTGTCTTTCATTTAGTTTGCTAGCCTGAAGGCAAAGCTCTGTTGTTTTGACTGCATGTTCTTTTAAATTCTTTACCTTTATAGTATACAATACCAGTTTTTACAGTTCAATTTTATCTCTACTCAGAAGTAAGTTCCATTGATTTCAGTAGGGCTTATATCCAAGCATGCCCTACTATTGCAGCCTTAGGCACTTCAATACCTCATATTATATCATCATAGTTTAATAACATTGGTTTTAATTATTGCTAAATTGCCAAAAGCTATAATCCTAGATTCCCAAACTTATCTGGCTTACTGCCCCCTTTCCAGAAAAAATATTACTCAGCGCCCCCTGGAAATTAGGTTTTTTTTATATTTTAATAGCAATTAAACAGAAAGATATATGTATTAATGTTTCTACCTTTTTCGTAAAATATATTAGACTAAAAACATAATACAAAAAAAGGATGACGTTATATATTTATTGGTATGTTTACGAGTTTGAAAAAAAATGATTCAAAAATTCAGAGCGAGACAGTCTCGCTCTTCGGCGGAGAGAATCGAAAGCGCGGAGCGATACTGTCTCGTTCTTCGGAGCGAAAAGGTTTGTAAAGCGAATATAATTATAAATAAATAATACTCACCAATTATAGTCGCACTATTTGTTAGTTAACTTTAACTTGTACAATATCACAACAATCTAACTTAGAGTTATATTACGCTGTAATTTTACCCTAATAATTACGGGAAATTTCCTGATTCATAGCGTGCTCCAAAATCTGCTGGTAGTACTGCCGCTGCCGTTCCAGACTTTGGCCTTGCGATTGACCAATCGCACGAGTGGCAGTTGCCCGCAGCAATGCTCGTAGTACTCACGTGTTTTGGAACGGCAATTCAGTAGCACCGCATGAACAATAGCAGTGCGTGATTGCACATATCTCAATGCAAGTGAGGGAGTATGCTGAAACCAAGCTAACGTACAGTACGTTGTTCAAAGAAAAATTAAGCGTTATGAGCGGAATACATAAATCAATTTTTCTAAATCTTCTCTTCTTTCACCGCCTCCTTACAGTTATTAATCGCCCCCAAATGCACCTGTGGCCCATCAGCGCCCCCCTGGATCGCTGCAGCACCCACCAGGGGGAATCACTGAGGTAGATCATTAGAACATAAGAACAGCCCTGTTGGATCAGACCAGAGGTCCATTCTGGTCCAGCATCCTGTCTCACACAGTTGCCAATGAGTTTCTCTGGAGGGCCAGCAACAGGACATAAAAAGTCCAAGACCTTCTTCTAATATTACCTCCTGGCTCTGGGATTCAGAGATTTAGTGCTTCTGAACATGAAGGTTCCTCTCAGTCACTGGCTAGAAGCCACTTGACAGACTTACCCCTCCATGAATCTATCTAATCATTTTAAAGCTGTTTATTCCTGCGGTCATCACTACATCCTCTGACAACAAATTTCACATTTTAATCCAGGGGTAGTCAAACTGCGGCCCTCCAGATGTCCATGGACTACAATTCCCATGAGCCCCTGCCAGCATTTGCTGGAGAGCCAGTTTGGGGTAGTGGTTAGGAGTGCGGACTTCTAATCTGGTGAGCCGGGTTTGATTCCGCGCTCCCCCACACGCAACCAGCTGGGTGACCTTGGGCTGGCCACGGCACTGATAATAAAAATTGTTCTGACCGAGCAGGAATATCAGGGCTCTCTCAGCCTCACCCACCCCACAGGGTGTCTATTGTGGGGAGAGGAATGGGAAGGCGACTGTAAGCCGCTTTGAGCCTCCTTCGGGTAGGGAAAAGCGGCATATAAAAACCAACTCTTCTTCTTCTTTTTCTAGTCCATGGACATCTGGAGGGCCACAATCTGACTGCACCTGAAGCAGCTGTACTCCTAATCCTTAACCTTAATTCAAATGGCAAAAAACCTTCTGGCACAAATAACACTTAAAATGTTATTTTGGTTCTCATAATAAAACTACAGCTGTAAGGGTCAAATTGTGGCCTCATTCCAGTTTTCAGTGAAACCTTCTTTCACTTAATTGACCTTCTCACAGCTCCTAAGTCTGTACTCTCTCTCTTGATCATAGCAGTGGAAAAGCAGAAAGTGGATATTGGTAGCCAAACACAAGAAAAATTGAAGTGCAGACCTTTGAACAACCCCCTGGCAGTTCTCTTGTACTAACTGTACAGATATTAACCAAATTGATACAAGAAGATTCCTCATGGACTGCACCTGAAGCAAATTCCTAGTCATTCATTGTGTGATTCTTCCTTATTCGGGAAGCAAGAAAAACAGCGTGACATCATTGATAGGGTAAGAGTCTTGGATTAAAGAAGGTGGACAAGGATGGCTTTAGGCAAGTGACCTTCTCTCACCCTTGAGGGCAAAAGAACACTGAGCTGCCAATATATGATAAACAATAAAAGTGAGGACACCCTATCAAAGAAATATCCCCCCCCCTCCAGATTCAAAATAAGAAAAAGGGAGTTCTGGCTGTATATGTTAAGTGAGCCACTGTGTGGGAGCATTATGGGAGGGGAGAAAGCTTTATCCTGTTCCATTCATTCCTAAATCCTTATCTGCCATCTAAAGGACTACTTTGTGTAACTAGATCCACCATTCCCCTTCCTGCAGACCTCAAATCGGCTTACTAATAGGCATATGCCACTACTTGCTCCATCCATAGAAGACAAATCTATTAAAAAGCTCGTTCTAGAGAGTAGCTTTGTTGCCCTGCAGTAGAACAGCGAGATTAAAGGCCAGTAGCACCTTAGAACCAATAAGATTTTTTGGGATATAAAGCTCCTTTCAGAGAGCTTTGACTCTCAACAACCTATACCCTGAAAATAGTCTGTAGTGCTAGTGGACTTGAAACTAGCTGTAAGAAAGGTAATTTACTCCATCATATAAATCTAATTATAATTAGATAGCAGTGATAGATAAATGAAAGATATAATTTTAATGCATCTCAAAGCCCCCTATCCCATCCCATCCCATCCCATCCCATCCCATCCCAAGGTATTCAGAAAATCTCCCAAACAGAAATGGCTATCTCAGTTCGGCCATTTATTCAAGTCCTAAAGAAAAGAAAATCAGTGATTCTTTTTCCCACTCACCAATGCTCAAAACTTAATCCCCCATACTAATATACTACTTCCCAACTCCCATGTACAAAGATACCAACATGTCCATCAGAATATAAAAGTCTACAGTGTTCAGCATTTCAAAGAGCACCTGGCCTTACTAGCACTTGAATAAACCTTTGAACAATGGAGCCATTCCTGCGTGGCCAGCCTCAACATTAGAGGACAATATGATGTTTTAAAATAAAATAGCCAGGTTTTTTTAATGGCTTTCAAAGCTGTTCTAAATCTTGTCCCCCTTTATCTACCTTTCTCCACTTCAGCTCCCACCCCCCTTCAGAACTGTTATGTTTCCTTGGGGGAAGAATGCTATTTAAGGATTTCACAAAATTTTCATGCATGCTTCTTAAATTTTTTCACCCTTAATGGTTTTAAGAATCTTGCATATTCTTTTTCTGAGTGTTGCCCTTGTGCCCTTATTCTGATTGAAAAGAAATGGTGAGAGTTCTTAGCTGTGTTTCTTTGTAGGGTACAGAGAACATTCTGCCCCCTTCCCCGTGGATGGATGTGTGGGTGGAAAGAGAATGTAGACCAACCAAACTGCTTCAGTGACAGAAACTGTAGTTTCTAACTTCAAGGCATAATCATTGAGTCTGTCTGCATCTCCCAAGGAGAGGCACAAATAATTTCTCTTTCCAGATCAGTACCAGCCAAGGGAAGACAACATTACAAAGTCTTCGCTTTTGACCTAGCGTTACCTGCAGACACAGGCAAGATGGAGAAGATGCTTGTCAACTGAAACTTTTACCTTCTCCTCCTCTGAACTGACTAAGAAACACCTCACATATGGGCTCCAGGGCCCCCGTCTCAGAGCAACCACCTACAAATGTGGCCAGGCCCTTGTGCTATGACCAACCATTCCAGGAAAACAGTATTAGTTAGAACATGGAAAGAGATATTCAAGTAGATGAAAGAATGCCATCTAGAACAGGCAGTCATGAGGCGACCATCTGGGACTCTTTCTTAAATTGGTTTGAATGTCTTGTAACTATTTCTCTAAGGGTTATAGACCTAGGAATCTGTGATACCCCTTATTAGACGCAAAAAGAACAAAGAATATGTTCTTATTCTCAAAGAGTGAAAAGAAAACAGTTGAGCACAGGGAAAGGAAATTCTTTTCACCTGTCATTCTCGATGGTGCTCTTCGATCACATGGTGTCTTCCAACTTTTATCTTCTCATTAGGCTTTATTGCTTCATTTTAATCACCTATTTAATCCATACATGTGGGGAGTAACTTAGAAACACTGTAAGCCTAAATGCATACAACTCCTAGTGATGTATGAGACAGAAAGAGCAATTCTAAATAGAATCCTACTCAGAACCCTGCTTAAGTCTATGCAGTGAGGCTTACTTGCTCTAGATTCAATAAAAAGAAGATATAAAACAAAAAGTTCATACGTAACTCCCCTGCTCTCTTTCCATCTTCCCCCCCCCCTTATCCCTTGTGATTCACACATAAGCTATGCTTATAGTCTTCAGGCTCTTTGGGGTCCCAATGGAGCAAAATCAGTTGTGCTCAATTTTTACATACCATATATGTAAGGAGGACAGGAACAGAAAGTGTTTTTCTGGGTATCTACAATGAAATCCAGCTGCTTTTACTGGAAAGGCAAAGCTAAATTTGATTCATGTAGCTTACTAGAATGATCTAGTTACCTGGGAGACTCCTATGCCATCTAGGGCCCTGATCTGGATAGCCTAGCCTAGGCTGATCTCAGAAGCTAAGAAGGGTCAACCCTGGTTAGTATTTGGATGGGAGACCACCAAAGAATACCAAGATCACTACATAGGGACAGGCAATGGCAAGCCACCTGTTTTAGTCTCTTGCCTTGAAAAGCCTGACGGGTTGGCATATGTTGGTTGCAACGTAGCAGCAAATACAAATATTTGGGTTGGACTAGATGGCCTGTATGGCCCCTTCCAACTCTATGATTCTATGATTCTATGATTCTATGAATAAACAAAGAAAGCAAGAAAGAAAGCTAGCCGTCTAGGATAAAATATCAATCAAATTTTATTACAGTGATTGCCAGCCATAACATCTTGGATAAAATATCTAAAACTACCACTTATTTATTTTATTTATTTACATCCCACCGCTCCCAGCATTGCCGGCTCAGGGCGTCTCCTCCATGGTATACAAATGAGGAAATGTGCCACTACATTCTGGACCAGATGCAGTTTCTGGATCAACATGGGAAGGCCCATGTAGAGCATTTTACAGAAATCCAATCTCAAGGTGACTGTTGTGTGGATCACTGTAGCTAGGTGTTTTGGAGCCAGGTAGGGTGCTAGTAGCTTTGCCTGGCCAAGATGGTAAAATGCCAGCTGAGCTACCTTTAAAAAATCTTGAACTTTTTCTTGACCCCCAATATAACTGGGACATAGAATCTGGTCCACCAAAGTGAAAGGACATTTGTTACTTACAATGATCAGCAGGATGAAGTAGATGAAGTTGTAGAATGAATGAGCATCCATTACATAGTACATAATCTCCACCCAGCCTTCCAGTGTGATCACCTGCCAGAGAAGAACCAAAAAATGGAGAAAAGAGATTACACTCTCTGATCACATTCTGAAATGATGTTCATTTGCTTGGAGAAAACAGAACAACGTAGGTAAACAGAGAAACTCACAGAAGCAAGGGAAGGCCGGTTTTGCATCTAATAATCTAGGGCTGCCTGCCCCCTCCATGGACAGGCATATCCACACAACAGGGCTAACAAGAGATACAATCAACAATCCTGCAAGCCTGGGACAATCCCCTAGGTTGGCAGAAAATCTTACATAAAAAATTCACACTCTAATTTTGGAATAACTCCCCCAACTTAATAGTGATGTGAACATAGTATAAACAAAACAAAGCAAGGCACCATACCTACTCCAACAGTGCACAGACACAAGCAGAAAGAAACGAGGAGCAGGAAGACAGGGGGTAAGGTACAGGTATGGGGGATAAGAACCAACAGCAGCAGTGGTTAGGGAAGGGAATACTCTCTTGTCCATTGCAGCAAAATCTTTTTAGATCACAGGGACCCATTGAAAGCTTCTCTGTAAATTCTGGTGCCACTTAAGTAGAATTAAGGCTTGCAGTACAATTCTTTACCCCATGGCATGTCTGGGGGACTGGCAGCTTTTTTGTGGGGAATAGTTGGGTTCTCTACATTTTTATCAGAATTATAAATTCCACTGCATGAGCCAACCAAATGCAAGCATTTGTAAGTCCTTCTGATTTTAATAGGACAGACAAATGTCCTTAACTCTTCCATTGAAATTTGCATGAGAGCACTTGATGTTGGCCCAATCATGCCTTTCAATTCCATGCTGTTGTCAACATCCAGGGAAATCATTGCAACGATTCAGAGTGCATTCCCGTGCTGACTTTCTTGCCAGTGGTCTTCGTTTGAATAGGAGACACACAAGGTAGGCAGTAACGAGAACGATTTCTCTCTACAACACATTTAAATTGCTTTCACAGCAACACAATTAGAGCTGCTCTCTTTAGCACCAAAACAATGTGAGAGGATGCTTTTACATGGAGGCTTTCCCCCCTTTGACATCCACACAAGAGCACTTTTTTTAAAAGGAGCTCCCAAATGATTTTACATTCTATTCATGCTCCAATGCCCCCCCCCCCCCAGCATATAATTTCCTCAACCTGCTGTTTGGGAAGAGCTTCTTCTGGAAAGGAAGGCGCACATTTCCAAAAATCCTATCAAAATTACCAGTTTTTCTTTTGTCACCCCTCACAGCCATCATTTTCTGGAAGGTTTTGGGGAGCTTTTTGTTGTTCTTAAACAACAGTAAATGTTACAGCACTATAGCTATACCATTCAGCATTTTGTTAAAAGCCTTCTGGTGATGTGGTAGGGAAAACAAAGGGACAATGGGGGTTGTCAGAGGAAAGTGTGCAGAAAACACCTGTGTGGAACCTGTGTGCCAAGCACACGTGTGCCAAGTGTTTGCAGTGCTGACGAATGCAAAACAAAGAATCCTCAGTGTACAAATGAAGCCTGATAGTCAGAAGTCATACCATTTAAGAACCATGAATACTTGTGTTTGGAACCAGTGGGGAAATATAAACATTACTGTTAAAAGATAGCTGTCCTGGATGATATATATGGGTGATAACCTAGCTGGCTGATGTTCCCTAATGGGAAAACCATGATGAAACTCAAGCTGATAAAATATAATTGTTCACAATGACAGCTCCAAACAGACAAGTTAACACATCATGGATACAGTTATTTAATCTTAAGGCAAGTTTGTCACTTTGTCCCAAAAGCCTCCTGAAAACTAGGAGTTTAGAAACTTCAGTTCAGATGAAAAGAACTGTAACACAAAATATGTAAAGCTCTATCCTTCTACTGGTTTGACCCTAACTGCAAAGGCCAATCTTATTCTACCACCATGTGAATAACATAGCATTCTAACATTTCTGTAAAGAATTGGGAATTCACTGCTGAGAAGTTGTGCAGACCTGGTACGCAGAATTATCTCAGGGTCCTAGAAATCCCGATTCAAATTACCTGAAATATAACAATCCATGCATAGCCAATGTTGTCAAAGTTGATTGCCCCTTTATGTGGATTGGAATTGCCTGTGCGGCACTCGTTGTAATACTGGTTCCAGTTGACACACATGCCGCTGACATTGAACTCCTGCCTCACAGAGATATAGTAGAAATAGTCATCCTTGTCCAAGCAGCATTCATGGCCCCGCTCCTTCAGTGCAGGAATCTCGTGGCACCCCATGATACCATTATCTCCAGACAGTGAACAGATGAAGGGCTTTTCATCATCCTCCTCAGGTTGATAGTAGGGAGGAAGGGTGATGTTACCTTGTCTGTCAACAACAGAAAATATACACACAAAACCAAATTATTTATGACAATTATGACAATACTGTCTATGGAGACTAAAAGCATCACAATGGATTTTGAGCAATCTATTACAGCAGGGGAAAGCAGCTTATTAAGCTCAGGTGTCAAGATCCAGTTTCATAGGAAATGCCCTAGAGGCTGACCCATCTATAGTCTCCCTAACATGTCCTGTTTAGTGCTAACTGTTGTATGTTGTGGCATCCCAACTGGCACATTTTGGTTAAAACATGCCCTCTAGTGCAGAAAGGAAAAACATGGTCTGAAGTGGGTGTAATGGACAGTGAATGGTTAATGTTTTAACCTGAATGAGAACCCTGAGTGATAGGGGTTTCAAATGGAATTCTACAGTTGAGAGAGTCAGTTAAGAGAGCCAGTTGAGATTTTAAGTCACTTCAGTTACAGTTCAGTTAAGCAGAATCAATGATTGAGAGAGGATTTTGAAACAGAGAAGTGAGACAAGGAGTCCTTCTTTGAGGAAAATAGCTCCTAGTAAAGATGTGTGTGAGATGATCCCCATAGGGACCCATTATGCACGGGGGTTTTAGCGCACATTCGGGGTGGAATGGCGGCGACTAAAATCACTGATAACGCACAGAGCCGGCTGCAACCGGCCGCAGCTTCGGTGCATGCCGCCGAAAAAGCCGCGTCAGTGAAACGCGGAAGAAAGCGCAGCTTCCGGGTGAGCGGGGCGCAACCAGAAGCGGCGCCCGGATCGGCGCGTGCATAATCGGTTACTCTGGGTTTTGCCGCCGTCGCGCCCCGCCCCGTGTATAACCGGTATGCGTCGCGTCTTCCCCCTCCGCGTTTTCCATGTGACCCGAAATCGCTGTTTCGGCGGCCGTGCATAATGGGCCCAAGTGACAAAGAAATAAAATTTGAACTTATATGCATGTAATTTTGAGATGAAGTTTTAGCCTGCTTATTTAAACAGTGACTGCCAAGAGCTCTCTCTCTCTCTCTCCACAGTTTAAAAGGTCTGTCTGTAAAATGAAACAGCTACCTATTGTTTATAATTATATATAGTTACCTCACTCCTATTGCCTGTTCACCTGCCAAGTTCTAAACCTGATACCTATCTAACTATTTCTCTTTCAAAGTGAAAGAAAGCGGTTTGCTTGCTTTGAATTGCTATCAGTCTCTCATGTGCCATGATCTGAGTGCAGAGAAACATTACATGGGCTTCAGGTTCTAATTGGAAGGGCAAGTGCTAGCCTGTTTACCAGCATAGATACCAGAACAAGCTATGGTTGCAGCTAGGCAGGAAATTAGAATAATGGAATTAAAAGGTTGGAATGGCCCTAGAGATCATCCAGTCCAACCCTGTGCACACTGCAGGATAGTCTAAAGCTTCCCTGACATAGTATCAGCCAATCTCTACTGAAAGACCTCCAAGGAGGGAGGACATACAGGATCCCTGGACAACTGATTCCATCACTGAACTGCCCTTACTGTTAAAAAGAAAAGAAAGAAGTTAATGAAAAGGTAGAAGGACATTAATGAAAGAGTGGGAGGAAGATTGCTAGATGGCTAGTGAAAGTGCAAAGGCTTGCTATTAAAAAATTCACAGAGATCCCATACTCAAGAAAACTTCTTCACACATCATTCCAAAGTGCCTAGCAGATAAATATATTCACAGAAAATGAGTAATTGGGTGGGTATTAGTATATGGAACCGTTTAACATGCTTATTTTATAACATCTGACAGCAAAGCTTCCCATAATATTGGATTCAGGTTTAAAACTGTAGACGAAAACGCACGGAAACCAATTCATTTGAACTCGTCTAAAAAAATTAAACCTCAAGGAATGATCTTCAATGCAATTTTCCACAACTTTTCAGTAACGCAAATCAGTCTCCAGCATACGCTGCACTCAATCCATGTGAAATGACAGACCATGGATTATATAACTGGGCAGAACTCAAGGGCCAGGTTAGTCAGCACTAAGAACCAACAGCAAGATGCTCAAGGCAACCAGCCAGAAGCCTTCTCCATTGCCCTACTGCTGATAGTTATCAAAAGCTCCACGTCTGACACCCAGACTAACGCCAAAAGACACTATTGGGAAGCATGTGGGAGGTTGCTAAGCAACCTCTGAAATGGAGGGGGGGTTGTGCAAACACAGCAGCAGAAAGAATGGGTGATTAATACACTTTCATTAGGTAATTCCAATTAAACAGCCATTTTACTATTTAAATTAAAAACAGTTGTTTCTGTGTTACCGATACTAACAGGCTTTTAAAAAAATTATTTAAGGATGAAAAGGTCCTTTTCTCTGCACTTAGGCAGTGACAAAATGCTCCTGTCAACTATAAATATATTGGGTACGGGAAGAGAGCAACCACTGGTTCCCCCTAGGGATTTCCCCACATATGGACAGGGACACCTGTAGCACTTTGGTTTCACAGCTGTACCATGGTGCAACTTGAAGACAAAAAGGGTAGGTTGCTGGGTCACGTGTCTCACAATTGTTGTCATGTTGGCACTTCTATGCTGATGCAACTGAGGGAAAGGGGGTGAAATCAAAAATGGTGTCAGCAGTGAGTGGCACAAGGACAGGGGATATGGACACCATTCCTGCCTGTTCCCTTACTGCTCTCTGTTGCTTCCTGCTCCTGAAAAGAAGAGCTGGTTTTTGTACCCCACTTTTTACCACTCTAAGGAGTCTCAAAGTGGCTTACAATTGCCAACCCTTCCCTCTCCCACAACAGATACCCATGAGGAAAGTGAGGCTTAGTGAGGGAACTGAGGAACATGAGGAACTGAGGAACATGAGGAAAGTGAGGCTTAGTGAGGCTGAGGGAACTGTGACTGGCCCAAGGTCACCCAGCTGGCTGCAAGTGAAAGAGTAGGGAGTCAAACCTGGTTCTCTAGATCAGAGGCTGCTGCTTTTACCCAGTATATCACAATGGCTCTCCTGTGCAGAAGCAGTCTAAGAAAGATGGCAGAGGAGACAGAAAGATTCACAACTAGAAGAGAGGGTTGAGTTATTTGCTGTTCACTCACATGGTCAAGTTCTCTTCCATGAAGCAGCGGTTTCTCAGCAGGCCAGCCCACAACTGCACTCCTATGATGCCGAAGATGAAGAAGACAAAGAAGCAGAGAAGCAGAACGTTTCCCAGCATGGGCAAGGTGTCCAGGAGCAAATTCACCAGGATCCGCATGCCTGCAAGGGGGAACAGGGCCAGGAAGATCATGGCAAAGGAGGGGGATGGTGATGAAGAAGAACAGAAGGAAAAGTAGTAAGAGACAAGTAAGAATAGGAACAGTGCAACAAAGGGGGGAGACCTCATAGCAAGAAATCGTGGAGGAAAATCAAATGAAAGCGGACAGAGAAGCCTTCTACGGTTTTGTAACTTTGAACTAGGATTAAGTCTGAAGTTTAATAGCATATTTGGCCTAACAGTTAATCCTGCCCAAATTTACCTGTGTGCTACTTTTTCTAATCCTTATAATGTATAATATAAGCACTAAGATAAGCACTCTCTAAAAATCAGGTTCAGAGGATTCAAGGGACTCAGTCTCAGCACCTAATATACAATAAATGTA
Source organism: Paroedura picta (assembly GCF_049243985.1). Taxonomy (NCBI): domain Eukaryota; kingdom Metazoa; phylum Chordata; class Lepidosauria; order Squamata; family Gekkonidae; genus Paroedura; species Paroedura picta. Next base: position 99,811,239 of record NC_135373.1, read on the forward strand.
CTGGAATTTAAGATTTCAGGACTGCAAAGGTGCAACCTGCTCCCCAACTAATTAGTACAAAAAGTTGAGTTAGAAAAACTATTTTCTTAAAATTCCACAAATCCTGTTCTAGAGTGAAAAAATGTACTTACCTGTAGTAGATATGAGTTTTACACAGAAATATCATAGCCACACTATTAACCTTCTCCCCCTTTATAACCAGGGATGTATATTTACTAATTGAAGGTCAATCTCATGCATGTGATTTGATTAAAGTGCTCTGGTCTGCAAAACATGTTGCACATTAAACCTATTAGTCTTTAATATCACTAAACATGGCCTGTTGCACACCAAAATACACTTCTTCATTATCTGAAAGTTCTGAGAAATCTCCTATTCAAAGAACCTTTATGCAAACTATGGACCATATTCTGGAAGTGACTGTCTTCTAATGAAGCGAATATTGCAGCTGAAATTGCTTTGAGAATTTGTCAAAAACTTATTTCCTCACGTATTATTTACTTAGAATCTTGTTTGCTTTAAAATGTTCAAGAGACACATTTCTAAAAACAATCAGATGAAGAAGCTTTGGGTTTTGTTCTCCCACTGGTCCCTTCAGTCCCCAAACCAGTAGATCCCAAAACAGACTACCCACTTTGCAAAATTAATCATATTTCCTGTGTTCTCCAGGGTCACTTAAATGCTGTAAATCTTTCTGAGCATCCATCACCTCCTTAATCCCTCCCCCAAATATCCCACCTGCTTCTCCCTCCTCATTTGAGACTCCCTACTGCAGGGGTCCAGGGAATTACATGTTACAAGATGCTGCATGTAGGCCAGCATATAATTAACTAATTAGCTATTTATAACTAGTTCATTACTTCAGATGGCTGGGGAAGGCGAAGGGAAAGGGAAAGATAAGATTAGGATTCAGTAACAATCCCCCGAGGCTCCAGTTAATCCCCTTTTTATGCCCACTGTCAAGTAATTAGCCACATCAAGTTGTGCTTTATATTTTGTCTCATTTTCCTCTGTTATTCGGTTCCTACTTTGGGGAATAGAGGACTCTGTGAGCTCAGAAGAGCACATGGAACTGGGTACACTGGAGGGAAAGGAATTAGGGCATTCAGAAATGGAAATGAATTTGTGTAGGTATGGATATCAATTACCATGAAGACATCTTGAGAACTTTTGCAGAACAATTGTTGTGTACAGCAACCTTCTTTCCTTAATCCATGTCACAAGAAGAAGGGGAAAAAACTGGAGAGAAAGATGCTCAAAACTGCTTACATATCACTAATGGCAAAAGAATAGTGCTATGCACACAGCCAATTACCAGTAGAATTAGCTACAGGGCTTCTGATTTTTATCAGCAGTATAAATGGATAGTAATTATACCGCTGTTTGTATGGAGTCAAAACTCTCTTGATTTATAGTTTTAGAAATACATACATAAGTAATGATGAAAAACAATACACATTTCCCCCCTTAGTACGGATGGTATTTGCATACACAAACACACACAGGACCTTAGAATGATGAAGATGTGTAAGAATGTAAAATGATTTAAAGTGGACTCCGTAGTTTTTCTATAAATACTATGAAGTTAGTAGCATAAAAGAATGAGGAGGAAATTGTGGGCATGACCTCAAGTGTGCAAAAGGCCCACTGATGGAAATCTGGTAAGAAAAAGCAGAAATGTCTAGCGAGTCTTCAAGATGAAATTTCTCATAGTGCTGATTTGTGGCACAAGTTACGATCTACAAACGGCAGGTTTGTAACATTTCTAGGTCAATTCTTATATAAGTTCCCATATCTTGTGTAATGCTTTTTGGAGCGATTCTATCTTTAGCACTAATAATACTCAGGTTGCATGTTGGCGGTACGCTCAGTAAAACTGGAGGTGATTAGCCCTCTGTGGGCATGTCCCTCCAATGGGAAAAAAGCAGTCCAAGGGATCTGTCCGGTAACCGCTGAGTGCCCAGGCTGCTTTTTTCCCATCGGTGGGAAATACCCCCTGCTGGAAGATGCCACGTGGCTGTGGCAATCTCCCTGGGTGTCCTGCCTTTGTTCCTGAGATTGGCCTCATGGCCTGGAAGAGGCCAGACTTGTGGTCCAGCTGCTCCCTGTGGGAGCCCCCTGGAGCGGACTGGCTTTGGTGACAGCCTTGTCATCCCAGCCAGGCCATGGCCAGCCACACTGACTTTGGGTGCTGTCATGACTGCCATGCCACCATCCCCTCTTCAGTGCCCACTGAGGAGCCCAGTGCCCACCTCCTGGAGTCGTTGCTGCAATGTCCCTCTAGCAGGTCTTCACAGGCAGGAAGGGGACCCCAGGGCACCTGTTGAGAGATTAGGAGGGGTGACCCCTCCAACTCAGGGAAGTTTGGGAAACAGGCTGGTACCCATCTCCCCCTCCCAAACTGCCATTTTCTCTAGGGGAGCTGTCTGCTAGCCTTTCCATGAAGGAATTGCTCCCACTTTCTAGTGCCCATTTTTACAACGTGCTTGGATACTAGTGAGAACAAAAGCACAGGAAAGTTACAACAAAATGGATTGCCCACTTAATGTTTCTGAGAACTATCTCACAATTAGGAAGATACAATAGAGAACTTTACTCACAGAAGTAAAGATCCATAAATAATTCTTGGGTATCTTCTTTGCTTATCAGCATTAATAAGAACCAAAACATCAGTGCGCAAGGACTAGATCAAGCTTCCTCAACCGGGGTTTCTTCTCAACACTGGAAGGATTTCCTGAATGGGTGTGAGCTAATTTTTCATACATTTAAAAAAAATGTATTACAGTGGTCCCCAACCTTTTTATCACCGGGGACCAGTCAACGCTTGACAATTTTACTGAGGCCTGGGGGGGCGGGGGTAGTCTTTTTGCCAAGGGACGTCACTGCCGCCACTGCTCTGCTTGCTTTTCCGCCGGCGCCCCTGACTTCCCGCCATCCACTAAGGGGCACTGCCAGCAGCAGCTGCACAGTGCCACACCGAGAGGGAGCCCCAGCCATGGCGGCTGCCAGAGGAGCACCAAAGGTGAGATGGCAGCAAAGTGGCAGGGCAGCCCCTGAGGCAGCAGCCAGGGAGGAGTAGACATGGCCCGGTACCAACTGATCCACGGACTGGTCCCGGTCTCTGGACTGGGGGTCGGGGACCACTGATGTATTAAACATTTATCAGGCAATATGATCATATATGGTCATGTCGAGCCACCCCTCCCTCCCAAATGGCCAATGATGGGCCTGGAATGGTGGGGAGGGGAGGGGCCCCAAGTGGGCCTGTACACAGCTGTGCTTCCTAACCACATTATGTGTGATCTTGCAACTTCTGGGGTTTCTCAAAAGCCTGAAGAATATTTCAGGGGTTTCTTAATGGTTAAAGAGTTGAGAAAGGCTGAACTATATGCTACCTCTCAAATGGCTTCCGTATTTATATGATTCATTTATAGGAGAAAACAATGGGAAAAAACAAAGGAGAGCAAGTCGAGGATTGGTAGGCATTTGGTCTGAAGGAATCATGCCTTCTGGCTTTATAATTAGTGTTGCCCCTGAATGACGTATCTTAAATCAGGGTTATCTTTCTTTCTGCAACAATTTTGGAGTCACCCACCCCATAATTTCTGAGAAAGCTAATATGAAGCCATATACACAAAATTAAAAAGAAAAATGACACATGGGCTTTCTTTTTAGGAGGGATTTTGATTTTTAGGATGAATGAGACTGAAGATGAACATGTGCTCAGTGGATAAATTGCGACAGAACTGTCTCAATTCAAATCCAGCTCTTGGGGACAGTAGAAAACCTTCACTCCTTAGTGTAGCACCAACAGAAGGCTGAGCTTGCTTCTGGAACATCAATTAATAAGTATTCATGAGAATGTAAATATCAGTGTGCTTTGAGGAGGAATGATCAAATAGTCTCTTCTGATCTTGAACACTACTTTGAGGGTCAATTCAAAGCCCTCAGGCTCCTGGCTTATCAAAAGGTAGCATAGGGCACCTGCCAGTTTGCTTCTGGAGCTTCAATTATTCATAGAATCTTTTCTGAGGATTGTTGGATCTGCCATTCTTCACTCTGTCCTGACTTTCTGACCTGGGCCAACAGAAAAAAGAATGTTATCTTTAACCGCTCCTGTGGTATTAAATAAAAGAGTAAGGCCACCTGGGGAGGAGTTAGGGCGGGCCCTGTCCAGGATAAAAGCTCAGAGGGCCCAATCAGGAGCCGCAAAGTGGCTCCTGATTGGGCCTTCCGAGTGTCCATCCAGGGCCAAGCAGCCAATGGGGAGGCGCGCAAAGCACCTTCCTATTGGCCCCTCACCAGGACAGACCAAAGTTCCATTCACCCAGCCCAGTCTGGCTGTCAGTCTGCTCCTGACCACCAAAGGGAGAGGAGGTCAGTAGGGCTGCCAAGGGGGATGAGAACAGAGGCTTGGACTGGCTGTGCCAGCCCTTTTCACCCCAAGCCTGTCCCAACTGTCATGTCCAACTGTGAATTGCCTCAGAACCCTGACAGAGCTGGCAGGAGGCTGAAAAGTGTGCTCCCCCCCTCCCTTCAGGCCTGCTGCGAAGGAGCCTCTGACAGCCACTGACTGAGGGGAAGAAGGCCTTTCCAAGAGCAACGCAGGGGAGCCTGAGGGCCTTCCTTTTGAGGGAGGGGGACTTTCCCCTTCTGCCAAACAGTTGCCTGACAGGGAGGCCACGGAAAAGTCCCTTCTCACTTAAAATATTGCTCTGCCCAGAGGCTATAAACAGCCAAGCCATGTGTCTCTCTTCTTTGCAACTCTGCAGATTTGAGGCCACTGCACAGCGTTATTCTGCAGAGGAAATTGGCTCTTTTGTCTCCTGTTTCATATGCACAACAACCCTGTGCAGTAGACCTCAAGTCTTTCAATTCAACAACAACCTGTGTGGGAAACCTTAAATGTTTCTTCTCTACCACAACCCTGTCCAAAGTTGCCCTTTCTGCCTGGGGAGCTGATCTTTATACTCGGCAGGTGAGCTGTAATTCCAGGAGCTCTCCAAGCCACACCTGTAGGTTGGCTACCCCTGGGTTGGAAATATTCCTGGAGGTTTGGAGGTGGGACTTCAAAATCATACAAACTAGTCCCCTTCCTATTACCACTGCCAAGCGCTAGCGCCCGTTGTATTCTTGGATACAACGGGCTTTGCCCCTAGTCAATTAATAACTATCTGGGTCCTGCCTGTCCCTCTCCCCAAAGCTCCTCATTCACTTGAGCACCTTCAGCCATGTAAGGAAACATGGTGTGCCAAGAGAAAAAGAGGTATATCTTTAAGAAATGAGAATATATCTTTGCTATCTATCAAGGACAAGATATCTGGAGGCAGGTCCAATAATAGTACAGCAGCATAAAATGGTTAAGACAATCTATAATTAAAACAACAATTGAAAAAGATCATGAAACAACCTAAACCAAGCAGCAGCAAGTGGAAAAGAAGACCACAATACAGCAGAGAACGCCACAAAACTAAATAATAATATAACAGAAGAACATCCTAACAGTGTCAAAGTGTAATGCAAGACAAGCAAGACTTATACATGGCCATAAATACACAATGCTAAAATATACACAATAATAAATAACACTGTTCAGGTCGGTCACAAGATGCTCCTTTAATGCAGTCTGGTCTTCACTGCAACTTTCAGTTCATGAGGCCCAATGAAGTGCTTTAAGACCCACTGTTTCTAGGTTCAACACTTGCTCTTAATGGCTGGTAGTAGCAATCGAGGAAATAATATATTCATCTTAGCAGGAGGGCATACTTCCAATCATTTTGAAAGAAGTGAGCATGAGATCCAAATGACATAAATACTGCTCAGTGACCAGTAATCCATTCTTGGTCAGGGATCTTGAGTGTGTGGTTGTTATGTAGCTTGAGACAACCTTGGTGGAGATGGACCCATTTCAATCTGGATTCAGGCCTGAATATGGGACATAAATGGCCTTGGTTGCTTGATTGTTGATCATCACCAAGAGAGCAGAATGGGAATGTTTGCCTCTTGATTCTTTGGACCTCTTGACAGCTTTTAGTCATGGTATCTTTCGGGAGATCCAGGCTGTACTGAGACAGGGTAGCATTAATGGTTTAGTGATTCTTCTGCTACTTGCCTAGTTGATTTAACAAAATGGTGCCAGGGGAATGAATGAGTGCTAGTAAGCTAAAGCTCAGTCTGGAAATTTGAAGTGCTCTTTGTCAATAACAAAACTACCCAATATACGAGGAGGCAGCTTGTCCTGAAACAGGCTGTTCCTCAGTTTGCAGCTTGGTAGTGCAAGTTGAGCCTGGCTGGTAGTGGAGGCCTGAGTCTCCCCTGTGTGTGTGTGTGTGTGTGTGTGTGTGTGTGTATGTGTGAGAAATGCCATCAAGTTGCTTCTGAGTTATGGCGACTGTATGAATTAACGGCTTCCAAAGCATCCTATCTTTAACAGTGTTGCTCAGGTCTCCAAACTGAGGGATGTGGCTTCCTTGATTGAGTCTATCCAGCTCATGTTGGCTCTTCCTCTTTTCCTGCTGCCTTCACCTTTTCCTAGCATTATTGTCTTTTCCAGTGAATCTTCCCTTATCATAATGTGACCAAAGTACAATTGTTTAGTCATTTATCTTTTAAATGATAAATGGTAAATTCAGGGGTGATTTGATCTAGAATGTACTTATTTGTCTTTTTGGCGGTCCACAGTATCCAGATAATGCTCCTCCAATCCCACATTTAAAATCAGTCAACTTTCTTCTGATAGCTTTCTTCATTGTCCAACTTTCACACAGATACATATTAAAGGAGAACACAATGATATGAATTATCTTGATTTTGGTTGCCTGTGACACATCCTTCCCCTTAAGAATCTTTTCTAGCTCCTTCATGGCTGCTCTTCCCAGCCTTGATCTCCTTCTGATTTTTGGCTGCAGTCTCCCTTTTGGTTGGTGATGGAGCCAAAGAATATCATTTTAGATGCTGAATGTTGTTCAGAATCACAGAATCATAGGGCCTTTTCGCACGGGGATCTTTGTTGCAAATTGTTTGCGGAATGAAAAATCACCATTTAAAATAGTGGAATTCGTCGTTATGCATACCTGCCTTTGTAGTGGAATCAGTTGCGTTTTTTAGCGTTTCCCACAGGCTTCCGGTCTCGGCAGAAATCGCTAGAAAGGAAGCGCTATTGCCAAGCTCGTCCCGCCCCTGGCCGTCAAGCAGCCAATGGGCAGCCGTTAGCATGCTCCCAAACAGCCCCTTTCCCTTTAAGAAAGGTTAAAAAAAAAAAAACAGACCCATAGCAACGAATCTAGGTAGATTCGTTGCAACGGAGAGACCCATCCAGCTGCCTAATGTGAGCTGTCGTTTGATTGTATGATCGTTGGCATGCTGCCTCGAGTGATAAAAAAAAAATCCCCCCCCCCCTCTCACGGGCCCGATTTTTGGCTGAATTAATGTGTAAAAAATAAAGGGACTTTATTTCAGCAAACGGGCTTTTATGTGGTTTGTGCTTAGTGACTAAAGGTGAAGGACTGAAGCCAGGGAAGCCTCTAAACAGAAAGAGGCTCGCTGGTGCATTTATCCCCGCTCGCTCGGAGAAAAAAAAAATGGCGATCGCTTTGCCGGAAGTTTGGAGGACAGGCTCAGGAGGAGGGACTTTGAAGAACCCGCAACAATGGTAACGCACAGGTCTTTAGCGCTAGTGTTGCAGATTGGTTGCAGGAGTGTATCGCTATCCGGAGGGTGAATCCACTTTTCTGGATTCCCCTGAAAGCGCTACAACAAAGCGCTTTTTGCTGATTGGTTTCAGGAGTGTTGCAGATTGTCTGCGACGTCGTGCGTTAAGGCAAATTAGTAGCGTTTTCAATTAGCAACCATTGTGCTATTTTGAAGCCGTGCGAAATGGCCCATAGAGTTGGAAGGGGCCATACAGGCCATCTAGTTCAACCCCCTACTCAACGCAGGATCAGCCCTAAGCATCCTAAAGCATCCAAAAAAAGTGTGTATCCAACCTTTGCTGGAAGACTGCCAATGAGGGGGAACTCACCACCTCCTTAGGCAGCCAATTCCACTGCTGAACTACTCTGACTGTGAAATTTTTTTTCTGATATCTAGCCTATATCGTTGTACTTGTAGTTTAAACCCATTACTGAGCATCCTTTCCTCTGCAGCCAACGGAAACAGCATCCTGCCCTCCTCCAAGTGACAACCTTTCAAATACTTAAAGAGGGCTATCATGTCCCCTCTCAACCTCCTTTTCTCCAGGCTGAACATTCCCAAGTCCCTTAACCTATCTTCAGAGGGCTTGGTCCCTTGGCTCCAGATCATCCTTGTCGCTCTCCTCTGTACCCTTTCAATTTTATCTACATCCTTCTTGAAGTGAGGCCTCCAGAACTGCACACAGTACTCCAGGTGTGGTCTGACCAGTGCCATATACAATGGGACTATAACATCTTGTGATTTTGATGTGATGCCCCTGTTGATACAGCCCAAAATGGCATTTGCCCTTTTTACCGCTGCATCACACTGCCTGCTCATGTTTAGTTTACAATCCACAAGTACCCCAAGGTCTCGTTCACACACAGTGTTACCTAGAAGCGTATCCCCCATCCAGTAGGTATGCTTTTCATTTTTCTGACCCAGATGCAGAACTTTACACTTATTTTTATTAAATTGCATCTTGTTCTCATTTTCCCATTTTCCCATTGTGTTCAGATCTCATTGAACTCTGTCTCTATCTTCTGGAGTATTTGCCAGTCCTCCCAATTTGGTGTCATCTGCAAACTTGATGAGTAGTCCCTCCACCCCCTCATCTAGATCATTAATGTTAAAAATGTTAAAAAGTACCGAACTGAGCACCGAGCCCTGAGGTACCCCGCTACTCACCTCCCTCCAGTCTGATGAAACACCACTGACAACAACTCTTTGAGTGCGGTTCTCTAACCAATTCCCTATCCACCTAACTATCTGAAAATCCAGATTGCAGTCCTTCAATTTATCTATCAGAACATCATGGAGAACCTTATCAAAAGCTTTACTAAAATTCAAGTAAACGACATCAACCAAATTTCCATGATCCAGCAAATCTGTTACTTGTTCAAAAAAGGAAACCAGGTTGGTCTGACAGGACCTGTTGGAGACAAATCCATGCTGACTTCCTTGGATCACCAAATTGTCCTCCAGATCTTTGCAGATCGCTCCCTTTAATATTTGCTCCATTATCTTCCCCACAACAGACTCACTGGTCTGTGGTTTCCTGGGTCATCCTTCCTCCCTTTTTTGAAGATCAGAATAACATTTGCTCTCTTCCAGTCCTCTGGGACATCTCCAGTCCTTAAAGAGGTCCCGAAGATGATGGACAATGGTTCTACAAGTTCTCCAGAAAGTTCTTTGAGCATTCTCGGGTGCATTTCATCCGGTCCAGGGGATTCGAACTCATGAAGTGCAGCTAAATGCCTCTTGACAACCTCTCTGTCCATGTCAACCTGCCACCCAGACACTATCCCTTGGCTACTGCCATCTCTAGATTTGCCTAAACCCTTTACCTGTGGGAAAAAACAGATGTAAAATAGGCACTGAGCCTTTCTGCTTTCTCTGCATCCTCCATTGTTTTTATGCTCCTGGCTTGTTCTTAATGAATTGTTTTATTACTGATAATTCATTTTATTGTATTATATTTACTTTGTTAGCCACCTTGAGGAGGCTCTGGAGAATCAATCTGAAGATTTTCCAGTATTTAAAAAGCTTAGTTGAAAGCCTTTCCCCACCACAAACGCCCAGGTACCTAAAAACCAAAACAATATGCATCAGACATGGTTCAAGAGGCAGTGCATTCCACAGAAAGAGCACCACTACAAAAACAAACAAACTAACCCGGTCTCTGGTTGCTGCCCATCTTAACTCTCTGGGTGAGGACACATACAACAGGCCTGGGAAGATGATCTTAACTAGTGTACTGGATGATAGGGAAGATGGTGGTCCTTCAAGTGCCCTGGATCTAAGCTATAAAGAGCTTTAAAAGTAAGAACCAGAGTAGACACAGATATTTCTAACCAGGTGACATTTCCAACCAGTCTTCAAAGTGTACCACAGTGGTCTAATTTGGATGTCATCAGAACGTAGTTTACTTATTTATTTATTATTTGATTTATATCCCACCCCTCACTTATATCCCAGGGTGGCTAACAATGTTTTAGTTACAATACAGTAGAAAAAAACTATAATTAATAAAACAGTTCCCATTACAAAAAAGACAAGAAATAATAGACTTCCAGCAGCTAGTAGAAATAGATTACCATCCTTCTTGGTCCCGATGTTGGAGCTGCCGTCTACCCAGGAACAATTTGTGGTATTGGCATGGAGAAGTGGTATGTGTTTGTGTGTGTGTGTGTGTATAGATCAGGGGTAGTCAAACTGTGTCCCTCCAGATGTCCATGGACTACAATTCCCAAGAGCCCCTGCCAGAATTTGTAGTCCATGGACATCTGGAGGGACGCAGTTTGACTACTCCTGGTATAGATGGATGGATGGATAGATAAAGGTAAAGGTATACCCTGTGCAAGCACGGGGTCATGTCTGACCCTTGGGGTGACGCCCTCTAGTGTTTTCTTGGCAGACTCAATACGGGGTGGTTTGCCAGTGCCTTTCCCAGTCATTGCCGTTTACCCCCCAGCAAGCTGGGTACTTAGATGCATATTGCATCAAGGGTCACACCCAAATTCCTGACAAATTGGGCAGCTAAAAGCTGGACACTGTCCAGGGTGGGAAGGCATGCTTCCTGATCTTACTGTAGCCAAATCCTGTGTTTCAAGGAATGGCTGCAGTAGGGGTGCCCACTGACACTGGTAGAAAACACTCTGCTGGCATTGTCAGTAAAGGGAGGCACAGTGAGGACGGCCCATCTCAGTGCAGTCTAGACCTCATGGGAGCTTCCTTGCCTCGCTCTGTAGTCCCTGACACAAATTTCAGTGCTACTAATAAACATCATGAACCTTGGAGGAATCATGATCTTCCAAGTAGAGGTTTAGATCAAGCAGCACATCGAAGCATGATGCGAGCAATCGGTTCTTCCTCATAAAGGAGAGAGGAAGCAGAATTAGAAAATCCAGTAGCCGTGCTCTAATAGTTGACATGTCCTGTTAAGAAAGTGGCAAAAATAACTTCCAAGATATACAGCCCATGATCTTCTAGACTCGAGAACAGATATTTTTAACCCCTGGATTTTACTTCAGGAGCTGTATTTTCAATTGCATTCTGAACATTTAGCTCCAACGTATCGAAATGTTCAGAACGTCATAGCTCATTATATACAGGAAACAGTGCAACCTCCAGTACCAACGCCAAGACAGATCTTACTGTGTCAACCAGATGGATCCATTTGAAAGAGTAGATATTCATTAGGCTTCCGTTAGCAACTGGTACGCATAATGAGAAAGCAGGTATTTAAATAAGTACAGCTGGAGAATAGGAATATAGCTATCAGCAACAATACACCCGCAATTGATGGCCTTGCTTATATGAAACCCGGAAGGTGCTTCGGTGGCACTCTGGGGGAGGTTTATTAGAATCCTGAAAAGCCTGATTCAGTATATGACCTTCATATATAGATATAAAGGAGCGAACGTTTACAGCCTTTGTTCTTAAACATTCCTAGTGCAGACAGCAAATATTTGTGTCCTCGCCACAAAATATATTTTGAAGAATTTGGCAAAGCCGTGCCACATCCTTTCCCCATCCCAGCAGGGTATGAAGGGAAAAATACAATATGTACTTCTAAGAATACTAGGATTTGTTTCCTGAAGTTTCTGACAGTGAAAACATTTACAAAGCAATATTTCCTTTGCTAAATCTTAAATGTAAACTGAGGTCACAGTTAACTGATGAACATAATCTGAAATTCCTCAAAACTACACCTTCATAGTTTACACAGCAGCTGGTCCCACAGGTGCTTTCTATGGCAAACAGTAAAAAAGGAGTGCAGATACCTTCATCCAAGCATGCAAAGACTTGTGCCAAGATCACTTCAGGGTCAATTCACAGAGACCTCCAAATGCCCATCCTGACCTTTTTTATTAGGCTTATGCTGGGAGTTCCATGCTTAGAATGTAATACCCAGAATCCTGTGAGCCAAATTTGGAGCAGAACTGCTGCATGCAGGGAGATCAGGCTTAAGTCTTCTCCTCCATGCTATTTTCCTAGTTCTGAGGAGTTATTACTTTCCATATGCACTGATGGGCTGCATGTAAGTTTCCCAAACGGAGCGAATATTCACTCCCTGGGGCCATTTTGGTAGAGGAAATGGCTTGGGTGGTAGTGGTTTAAGTTCTCTTTCTCCATGCACTGTTTTCCAGATTGGAATTGGGCCTCCTGGAATTAAATTCCAAGCACAGAACTCCCAGCACATGTCTGCTCAAAAGGGCCGGGGCAAACATGTATGAGGACATGATGACTTTATAATGTATGGATTGGCCCTAAGGCTGCCCCATCTCTCAAATCTCATGGTGTATAGCTCTCCTTCACACTTTTGACTGTGTGAACCGCTATGAGAATTCAGCTGCCACAAAGAGTGTGAAATGATTCTTAACGTTAAACTGGAAAATGGCACACAGCCTGTAGCTGATAGCCAAAGCAGCTGTGATGTGAGGCTCATCAATAAAAGATAAACTGTCTTTTTGAAAAGACATATCTTTGTACAAGACTAGCAATAATTCAGAGAGCACAGTTCCAATTAGCAAACCAAGCAGGGTCAAATTCCCACTTACCTCTTCTGCAGCCCTGATCTGAACTCGGACTGTTTGTGTGTTAAGAGTTTACTCTTAACAACTGGACAGAGATCCATGATTTTTGTAGTATTTGCATGGCGTTTTGGCCTCCCGTATTTACATCAGCTGCAGGAAAATTATGTTCGCCGCATATAAAGAAAGCATACAAATTAACTGCGACACTTTTCGTAATGACACTAATTTCTAACGAAATGCCCACTAATAATGTTTTTCTAATGCGGCTCTGAGCAGTTTTCTTCTTAGTTACTAGCTTAAAAAAAATCCACTGTGACAAACCGCCTCCCCTCAGCGTGCCCAAAGCCCCAAAGACTCAGAAAATTAGTCTCCCTGCTATTACTGCTTATCCCTGAGCGTCACACTCAGAAGGAAGTCTCTGGATGAGATACCTATGAAGCGGTGCTGCTGCCTTCTCTCCTGATGCAGGACTTATCTGAGCACGTCCTTTCCCTAAGAGCAGCTGCAGATTTCAGGACGTTAAAGAGATGCACAGGGTCACAGGGTTAAACTATCTCAAAGTCTGGCATGAATGCCCTCAAAGCCACGGGAAACCTTTTCCTGCTTTTATGTTGTAGCAGATTTACCCACTGGATAACACTAGCAGCTGTGGATTGATTTAAACAAAAACACTGCATTTCTGCTACATCTCAGTATTATGTAACCAGTACCATGCACAGTGCAATGTTATGCACCTAATGCTATAAAAATAAAAATAAAAGCCAAGACTAGTTTGCCTTAATACAGGGACATGAAATCTTGCCCTATTGCAGCAGCAAGCTATATGGGAGCAGGTGGGGATGGCACCTGTATACTCCCTACCTCATGCCCCTCCATTACATATTGCAAAAGCACAGATGTGATAGAGATCAAGATAGACCAGGAACCCTTTGAACTAGATTAAAGGAGTTCTGATTCTAAGGGGAAAACCCCAGGAGGCCCAGGAGCCAGCTCAGAATGAGTGCAATGTCATATGGCTGTTCCCATTTAAATTTGGGGAGTTCTTGGGATTCCATGTAGGGGGAAAGCCCCTCCGTGTGGAAACAGCCCAGCTTGTCTACATATGCATTATGAAGGTATGCATCATGAAGTTCAGAGGTAGTCCAGAGTCTCAGTGAGATTCTAGCCACATCAGTTCTGCCTGCTATACCTCTGAAGAATCATGCTACTAGTGCTGCTAGTAATCCTAAAACAATCAGCCCTCTGTCCAAGGGCAGAATTAACCATCCAATTTCACCAAAGGGTTCTTAATGCCTGGGGATGCAGAATCCTGGAGCAGAAGGCGGGTGCTCAATACTTCCCTCATCCAGCCCCAGCTACTCTGTATTATCTCCTTTTTTCCCAATTCACAAGCCCATTCCGCACAAGGACCAATGTTGCCAATGTTCCTGAAAGCGGAAACGCTATTTTAAAAAGTGCAATCTTGGCGTTACACATACCTGCCTTTGTAGTGGAATCCAGTAGCGTTTCAATCGTTTCCCACAGGTTTCCGGTCTCGCAAAAATCGCTAGAAAGGAAGCAATTTTCTCTGTGCTTTGTCCCGCCCCTGGCCGTCAATCAAACGAACAGCCAATGGGCGGCTGTTATCATGCTCCCGAAAAACACACGTTGCAATGAATATGCCTTAATTCCTCCTAACGTAGAGACCCATCTAGCTGGTGTGTGAGCTGGCGAGACATCGTTACCACGCTCCCCCTAGTGAAAAAAAAATCCCCCCCCACACGGGCGCGATTTTCGGCCGACAATAAAGGGAACTTGCAAATGGGGCTGTGTTGTGCTTGGGGACTTAGGGGAGCTTTAAAGCACTTCTGTGGAGGGACTGTAGCGGGAGAAGCCTTGCTGGGTGAATGAAGGCTCGCCGGTTCGTTGGTTTCTGCTCACTCTGAGAAAAAAAATGGCGATCGCTTCGCCAGAAGTTTGGAGGAGAGAGCCAGGGGGAGGGACTTTGCTGGAACCGCAACAATGGGAACGCACAGGTCTTTTTCGCTAGTGTTGCAGATTGTTTGCAAGAATGTAGCGCTTTTCGGAGGGTGAATCCACTTTTCTGGATTTCCCTTTAAGCGCTACAACGAATCGCTTTTTGCGGGACTGTTTCAGGAGTGTGGCAGATTGTGTGCGACGTCTTGTGGAACTGCAAATTAGTAGCGTTTACAATTTGCAAGCCTTTTGCAACATTGAAGTCGTGTGGAATAGACCACATTCTAGTCCCAGGGATGAGAGGGGGAAAGCCTCTGGGATCCATGAGAATGGGGTTTGCAGCAAAGGCCTGAGCTGCTGTAAAGTTCAAAGTCCTCTCAGGTACCCATAACCTTTGCAAGTTGTTTGTATCAGTTGGTTGAAGGGCAAGCAGACTCACTAATGTGCATGGCTTTGTTTGGTGCCACAGGGACAACTCTCGGCTATACTGCGGCACTCCCATACATTTGATAGTTCTTGGGGTCATTGACTCCATTTTTGAGGCTCTTTGCCTTGCTGGATAACACACAACAGAATCACATTACTCTTCTAATGAGGCAATTCTCCCTTTCTCCACATATATCCATTCTAGTCTGAAGTGTAAGAGAAACAGTGCACAATTCAGCAGGAGGAAAAGTTAGCTTGGGCCCCAACAGGTGCCTCTTCAACAATAGTTTTTGAAATGCCTTAGAAAATATTCTTTACTGTCTTCCTCTCCTGCTGCTTACGTTTCCTTCTTTTTCCTCCCCATCAGCCTTTCTCCCCATTTGCTTTTTAAATTCTTAACATCCTCTCAGTGTGTCTATGTCTCTTGCTGTTCTTCTCCAAGTCTACCTCCCTATAAGCTGTTGTGTGGAAGTCTCTGTCCTTTTCTCCTCCCTTGTTTATCTTCTTTCCATTGCCAGAGCAGAAGCTACAATGGTTCACAGTGAGGAGCAGCGGATTTGAAAGGGACAATGACCTTTTCGAATGCAGGCTCTGAAAAACAGCCTTTCCGTGGGAAGAGAGACGAGGAAGGCCTCGGCTGTCCGAAGAGAAGGGAAGAGGATATCGATGAAGCTACGTCAGGCAGCTAAACAGACATCAAGGGCATCTAATATGAAAAGATTTACTCTTCACAGTGAAGAAAAGCCCAAATAATTAAATATGCATGAACAGCAGGTGAGAGCTTGGGGTGGTGGTGGGGTGGGGAACACTGTTCTATCTTTTCTCACCCTTGTTGAGGAGATTTGGGGAGACAAGACTGTCAGACAGAGGGCCTAATGGACTTTTCTAGCTACCAAATATCCTTGAGATCACAAAATATATATTTAAACGTAACATTTCATGAATACTGAGGGTATAAAGACGTTGTTAAGTGTGCATTTGGGAAAACTGCTGGCCTGGAGCACAGAATGGAGGAGCCTGTCTAGTGCTGCCAGCTCCATGCTGGAAAAATTCCTGGAGCTTTAGGGGGAAGGTAGGAAGGGCAGGGAGCTCAGAAAGAACGTAACACCTTAGTCTACCCTCCAGAAATGCCATTTTCTTCAGGGGAACTCATCTCTGGAGTCTGGAGATCACTTGTCATTCTGGAGCTCTCCAGTCCCACTTGGAGGTTGGTGGCCCCAAGCCTGCATGGTAACACCCTCATCAGCAGGGCTCTATGGAACGCAGCACAAACATCTCCCTCAGACATCAGAAGGGGATCAGAACAGAAGCAACTTCTCAATATAGGCAAACCCAAAAGGACGTAGTTTTTTTGAGGGGGGAGGGAGTGGAGGGGTTGCCAAACTTCTTTGGGAAGCTGGACAGAGCAAATCCACTGCTTTTCTCTAGGGGTGCATCAGGGCCCTTTTTGACAAGTTTCTGTCAACTTTGGAGAGCCCATGACTCCCTCCAGACAGTTCCTGTCAACCCCTATTAACTTGGCTGCCACAGCTGAAACTTTCTTGAGCACAGCAACCAGCATGTGCCAGCCCTTGGGAAAGCGGAGGTGTAGCATGCAATCTAGAAAGAGCAGAGTAGAGGATATGAGCTGCGATTAATATGCACAGAAGTGTTTTGTAATGATATTCTTACTCTTAGACAATTTATTATGCCCTCTCCCTCCCACGTCTTCCAGGGCAAACAGTGTTCTCATGTCCATTTCTTAACATGATTCTTTGTAGGAGTGTTCTGTTCTATTTGGCTCCTAAGCAAAATTCATCACCCTGCTATCACATACCCTTTTAATATCACATCAAGGAACACAATACTGTTTTCTTTTTCTTTTTAAATGTATGGAGGAAAAAATATCAGAGGACCACATTATATAGTGGTTCACTCTCAGGCACAAGATTAACCATAAATCCAAATTACGAATCATATACAGATTCCTATTGTGGGATTCCTAATATGGCAAAGCTGTAGGTGTGGGTGTGGGGTGTGTGGGGTGGAGAAATGCAACAGTGATCACAGAAATCACTTCCTGCCATATCCACATGGCTCCTAGGTCAGCCCATGTGACTGTAAACACACAAAGCCAAAGAGGGCTCAAGTGTAAACAGAGACAATTCAATGTGTGAATCAAAATCCTGAATGGTCATTGTTCCAATAAAGTTGGAAGGAATGTCTGCCCCCCCCCCCACACACACACACAGTCTCAGAGTTAATAATCTAATAGCTTGAAGCTGAAGATTCCATTCTGATCTTCAAGAAAAAAACATGTAGATATTTCCTCCTTCCATGCTTCTTTTGAGTCAAACAATTTTATAGACCACATTTTTCATCATACGTAATTACATGCCATAAAACAACCCAATCGGCCTCATTAATTTGTGTCATGAAGACATGAAGCTTCCTTGATCTGTCCAAGCTGGTGTGGTCTAATCCGACTGGCAGTAGCTTGTTACTGAACCTCTCCCAAGACCAAGGAAAGCATATCCATAGATGGAAGGTCAGTGATCATCTCCCATCTTTATTGCCAAAGCTTTCCCTGCACACAACACTGCTAGACCCCAAGAAACCTTTTGCCGACTCTAATCCTTTTAGAACTCTTGGTGATCCAGCTAAATTGACTGACAGTAGCTTCAGTACCGACAAAAGGAACTTCTGAAATTCACTAATACAAGGAGTGGTGAGGGCCACAAGTTTTAATCAGCTGAATAAACAGACTAACTAATGGAGAGGGAGTTTATGGGCAAAACAAGAGGGATACAGACACACACACACTCTCAGCTTGGTGCAATGGTTAGGAGTGCAGACTTCTAATCTGGCATGCCAGGTTCAATTCTGCACTCCCCCACATGCAGCCAGCTGGGTGACCTTGGGCTCACCACGGCTCTGATAAAGCTGTTCTGACCGAGCTGTAATATCAGGGCTCTCTCAGCCTCGCCCACCTCACAGAGTGTCTGTTGTGGGGAGAGGAAAGGGAAGGCGACTGAGGTGCTTCATCCTCTGTGGTGGAAGTTGGACATCCTCATCCAAGGGATGTATCTGACATGAAGCAATGTACCTCACAGGAGTGATAAGGCCAGAACACTTAAGATCTCCTTTGCTCCTGGCCAACTGGAGCTGCAGCTTTTCCTAGCACTTCTATTGCATTACTTTGGTTTAGTCAGTTGAAGACAAGACTGAGCAACAGGAGAGGATGGTTCTATTTCTGACTCAGTGACTCACAAGATTTCAGTCACCCAAACCTAGAATACAAGTCTAATAATAGCAAAAGCACACCTTTATGGAGCTTGCAGAAACTTGCAGGTATAACATAAAGGGTCTCTCCATGGCTGTCTGATCTTATAAAAGCATAAATATGTAGCAGTAGTAATAATAATAATAATAATAGCTGCAGCAGTAGTACAGGCAGCCATATTTGCAATCTGAAATACTACCAAATCCAGGAGGGCAGCTCTTTTAAAGTTGCCCTCTTCCACTTGTGTACTTTCTCCACTTAACATGACATTAATGTAATTCATGCCAAACAAGATGGATTAGCCAATATTTGCTACACTTGAGACTCAGCACATGTTCGCCGCAGTGTTTGCCAGCAGCCCCACTCCTCCATGTGACTCATGTATTATTTGCTCTGCTCTGGCCCAATTTCTGGTGTTGGGGTGGGGGTGACAGCAGCAGGTGACAGCCTGTTCCAGCCCTATTTCTGATACTGGGGAGGGGTGGGATTGGAGACAATGGAGTGGCATAGGCCTGCCCTGTCCCTGATTCTGGTGTGGTGGATTGGGGGCGACAGGGCAGCATAGGCCTGCTTTGGCCCTATTTCTGGCATTTGGGGGGAGGGGTGAAGGTTGAAGTGATGGATTGGCATAGCCCTGCCCTAGCTCTGTTTCTTCAGGCTCCCTTTGCTGAAGAAGAGCAAACTGGTAGCCAGCCCAGAATGCAGGTATGGTTCTATTCACAAATCATGTGAAACTATTTCTGTGCTGTCACTTCCTGTGCTGTGGTAGTGACCTGGTGATGTCACATCTGGTGAGAATGTCTGTGTAATGCCATTTCTGTTGACATGTGACTTCCGTGGGCATGGCAAGAAGGTGTGACCTGCTGACATCACTTCTAGGGTTCTCAAAGCCTGAAGAATGTTTCAGGGGTTTCTCAAAGGTGAAATGGCTGAGAAAGGCTGTGCTAAATCCTACTTCCGCTCCCATTTCACTGCTTCACCTTGAGAAGACTGGCAGTATCCTGGCCCTCCCATGGCATCACATAACTCCATAGCCTTTCCATTTTCAATATAATTCCAAGCCTTTTTCAGTCTGTTATTTGAGCAGTAAACCTCAGTAACTGAGGGATACATAGAGGTGAAAAAAGAGGAGCCCTCAACAGAAGAGCATCCCCAACAGAGCAGCAGGGCAGTTAGCATAGATTGCTGTTAACAACAAAACCATTATTGACGAGTACTAACTAGATCTACCAAGTCAGTTGCCAAACGCCAGAAGGCAAGCAAAGCACAGTGGAAACCGAGACAGAATTGGCAGTGCAACTAATATGACTACAGAAATAGTGAAGGGAAGAAAGATTTTCTCCATCAGTGTCAAAATTGTGATGGAATAAGAGAAAGAGGAGATTAAAGACTTGCCATTCAAAAGGGATGAAGGAACTTCAGAAAGAAACTAAAGGTGGCGAAGAGGTAGAAAGGCCACAACTGAGAAACGGACAGAGTTGACAGAGTTTAGGCCTATCTGGGGTGAACCAGAGCTGTCCCTTACTCAAGGAGGAATTTTTGGGGTTTTCCACACGTGCTACTTTTCTGAGCAACCCATCTGCTAGCATCAGAATCACATTTAGCACTGGGGTTCTGTATGTCCTCCTTTCCTCTGCATTTTTCTAGTGGCCATGTTGGTTTATTTTCTTACAGACGGGCCTTTAAAAAAATCAAGATTTTTGATTGAGTGTGCTGTTGTCATTGGTGGCATCACAACACCAACACCCCTTTTTCCTTTTCTTGTTGTTGTGCAAGTGCTATGTCAAAATACGGCCAGAAGAAAGGCTAGGCACATGCATGAGGACCACGGCAGACAGCATAGCGTAGTAGTCAGAGTGTCAAACTAGGATGTGAGAGAGCCAAGTTCAAATCGCTACTCTGCCATGGAAGCTTGCTGTGTGACCTTAGACCAGCCTTTCTCAACATTTTTACCATTCAGAAACCTCTGAACCATTTTTCAGGCTTCAAGAAACCTCAAAAATGGTGTGATCATGCAGAAGATGGTTGGGAAGCAGAGCTGTGTACATGCCCACCTGGGGCCTCTCCCCTTCCCACCCTCTCCAAGCCCATCATTGGCCATTTGGGGGGGGGGGTTGATGACCACATATGGTCATATCACCCAATAAATGTTTAACAATGAGTGGCTGTGATTTACCTCAGGCTGCTAGTTGATGTAGCAGGGAGCAGCGGGAGAAAGAAGACGCGACGAGCCCAACGTGATGAGTCCAGGATGTCAGCACATATCAGGCATGTCGGCTTAGGGGGTGGGCTGGTGGCTGTTTATAGCCGCCATGTGCTCGGGGCCTGCCTGTCCCCCAGGCAGCCGCAGCGACAGCTTCCCGCCCTCCCACCCTGTGTTTTAAAAGTTTGGGAGTTGTTATAGTTGTGTTTGGAGTTGAAATAAAGTTTGTTATTTGTCACAGCCTCGGTTTAGGGCACAAGGGAGAGCCAGTTGGTAGGGAACAAATCTGTGTACTGGATTCCCTGGTGGGTTTGGGGAGTCTCATTAATGAGGCTGGCACTGAATGAGTGCAGCTGTCCTGGCTGGGAAGCCAGGGGCTCATTTGCCGGGCGGCTGGGGGGGGGTTGCCAAACAAGGTGGGCACCTGCCCCCCCCAATTCCAGCAGGCTCTTCCCAGATAAAGGATTCCCAGGAGGCAAGGGACCCTCTCTCCCAGCTGGGAGTGCAGTGGGCCCAAGGCGCCTCTGGGAACAAGGTGAGCAGGCGAACGGCTGTGGTCCAGGCTTCACCCTTCATGCCTGGCCAACCCTGTGGTGGGTAGTTGATGAAGGTCTGTTGATGAAGGTCTGTGGCCATACTTTATGCCAACAATGAGTCGTGTCTTCTTTTGACCAAAATGCTCTCATGCCAATCAATTTTTTAAAAAATTAACTCTCACCCATTTAGGAAACCCTTCCAGAGCTGTCAAGAAACCCCAGGGTTTCACAAAATCCTGGTTGAGAAAGCCTGGGTTAGACCAATGACATATATTCAGCCTAACCTACATCACAGAGTTGTTGTGAAAATAAACTGGGGAAAATGAGAATGTCTCCCATGAGGAGAAAGGTGGGCTATAAATGAAGCCAATACACATTGTGACAAAAATGGCTTTAACTTAAAGATTTCCCTCCACATTTGGGCCTGCAAAGAGGTTTTTAAAAGTGCTCCTGTTGACAAACAGCAGGCAAAATGCAAAGGCTGTCAATTGTTCACCCATCTAGTCTACTGCTTTCAAGCAGCGGGCTTTCAATGTTTAGTCATGTAAATGTCTCTAGTGGACTGAGAACAATGAGGCTACCAGCAGGCCAGTTTGTGGCAGTCCCCACCAGAATCAAAAGTCATTAAGTCCCTCCCCAAATCAAATTCCCATGCAAACTAAACATTGTAAAGGAGTGGGGGGGCTGGTATCAAGGCACAGGCTCACCTCATTATGCTAAAGAGCTATCCGATAGTGCTTTAAAAACATTTTCAGCCTAGTAAAAAGTTTCCTGACTGTAACAAACTACAACAGACCTTACAGTAGTATGGCTTGAATACTAGGTTTTGTTACAAGCAAATTAAGTGTAACAAACCCAGGCTGCTAGGTAACACAACCCAGAAATTGTTGACACCTTCCTGATCAAACAAAGATAATATTTTGGCTACACATTGGGCTGGATTTAGTTATGTTTCATTCATCCATTCATTCCCTGCCACTCCCGACAATGTCGTCTTGTGGAGGCTTACAATAAAAAATCAGAATACAAAGTACCTATAAAACTCCTCTTAAAACATTAAAACCAATACAGCAAAATACCAAATATCAATAATCTCAAGATGATGGTATAACTCTAACAGGCCCAGAAACCCAACTCCACTGTTCCAGCCAAGCTGATGATGTGGCTCCCAAAAGTGTACTTTTCTGTTCCACAAAGTAATTATAGGGAAAACTGCCTTTGCAATGACAGCTCGCTCATTTATTTATTTATTTATTTATTTATTTATTTATTTATTTATTTATTTATTTATTTATTTATTTATTTATTTATTTATTTATTTATCATACTTCTATACCGCCCTCCCTGGAGGCTCAGGGCGGTTTACATTATAACAGAGAACCTTACATAAAACAGTCTGTAGAACATGTACATTGATAACCAACAATTGCAACCAACACAACTCAGTATAACAGTAAACAGTTGTGATACAAACAGGTCCAGGGCTTGTTGATGGGATTCTGAGTGGGGTGGCTTATTGATTGAATTCTGAGGGGGGGTGGGGGGGAGCAGGGGCCCTTGGTCGCTGTAGATTACGTCTGGTCTCGGCCAAATGCCTGGTGGAGGAGCTCCTTTTTGCAGGCCCTGCGGAACTGTTTAAGGTGTGCTCTTATTGTTTAAAAGGGGGCGGGGGTGAATGCACTCTCAATGACTGCAGTCTTGGTACATTCTCTTCATTTGGTCCTCACGCTTTCCATATTTCTTGGTACTTTTCTTTTGTCCTCATTAATATCTGTGCCTCTTCCAATTTTAGCATCATCTGTGGATGTCGTTAACAGGCTTGACTCCTCCATGAAGGTTATTAATGAAGACATTAAAGAAGGTTTGTGGGAAGGGCCCAAATGTTCCATCGCTAATCTGTGCTGTCTCTAGTTAGACACCTGCTTCCAACTCAGCCCTTTCTCAATTTTTCATTGTTTTAAAACATACTATCCTCTAGCCATTTTTCAGTAACATGACAATGATCCCATGCATTGTTTAAAGAAAACTGTATGGGTAACTTTGTTTTAGCCCAAGGTTTATCCTTGCTTTAAAAGGGTATTTTTCAATTGAAGATGGATGAATTGCTTGGTAAATATTAGGCTATTTATAAATTATAGTAAAATAGTCACGTAATTCTATACCAGAAGAAAAAAAGGGAATTAAGGCTTTAAAAAAAGAAATTAAGATTTTAAGACAAGGGAAAGTTTGACCCTGAAGAAGGAAGACAGGAGGATAATAGATGCTTTTCAATTATGGTATTGGAGACGAATGCTGCAAATACCATGGACAGCCAAAGTTACCAACAAGATAGTTTTAGAGAGAAGCAAACCAACTATGTCATTAAAAGGCAAGATATTATGGCTGAAGCTCACATACTTTGGACACATCATGTGTTCAAACTCGCTAGAAAAATCATTAATGCTCGGCATGGTCAGCGGCAAAAGGAACCATAGTCGCCAAAGGATCCGCTGGCTCGACATGATCAAAGCCAACACAGGGATGACCATGAACCAACTAAAAGAAGCAGTCAGAGACAGGGGTGCATGGCGAAGACTTTCCTATATAACTGCCGAGGGTTGGACACGACTGAACGGGTAACATCATCATCATCATCATCAAGTTTGACGTTTGCTAAGAAAATGGCTACCTGGTCATCTCTGAACAATGTTATCTGCAGCTTCATTGGCTCTTTTTGGTGCTGTATTCAAATCTGGTAAACTGCATTCTAGAGTCAACAGGGTGATCTTTGGAGAGTTAGTATATATATGTCCCTCCCATGCAATGGATTGGTTTGGTGGACTTTTGATGCCCTTCTAGTAAGAGAGGAGGACTGAATGCTACTGCTGAAGACACCAGTGGAAAGGAAACTAAGTACAAGTATTTAGCTCTTCATGCCATTAAAGGTTTATTGATTGATTGAAAGCATTTAGCTGCAATCAGGAAAGCTTCATTTGCTGCAATCTTGTGTCAGTTTCCCAAAAGAAATCTTTCTATAAACCTGCAGAATGCTTAAAATTTGCAGATAAATCTGAAAATTTTTTAAAAGTAAGGTTAATCCTCTCCAACGTAATAGAAGCAGTACACAAAGATTTAAGAAGCAAACACCCTCAGTGGCTCTTGCTAGGTAACCCCACTACTGCCAGCCTCCAAGCCTTGGTTTCTGTCAGTAAGTCTTTGTGGGTTCCCCACTGTGTAGGGATTGCTGGGGGAAGAGAAGAAAGGAAAGCTGGAGGTAGGGAAAAATAAAAATGGGTCGGCTGGTAAATGGGAAGGGGGGAAGGAAGCAGAAAAAGGAAGAGGCTACAGGGGCTTTCAAGGAGGAGAGGAAGCAGCAGCAGAGGGGGAAATAAGATGTCCCCTGCATAAGTCCTTGCCAGTCCTCCACTTGTTTCTTTCTGCTTTCTTTTATTTCTCAGAGGCTGCAGAGAAAACAGCAATGCTTTCACATTTAAAAAGTGATGAAGTAATACCCAGCTATGTAGATAAAATAGATTTGTGTGGGCAATGAAGGGGAGCCTGAAAAATTGTCAAGATTTAAATCGTATAGATCTATGCAATTGAGGAAGAGCTTTCCAAGTGTGTTAAGAGTAGCTGTGGTAAGGAACAAATGGAAGTGGGAGGAAGACAGGACAAGAGAGAAAGAATTCCTTGAATGCACTGAGTAATGTTTTTTCTTAGTCATGTGCAACACCCACATGATAAATGATAAATGGCATTGCCAGAAAATCTATTGGCTAACAGAAATCAATCCATTTCCACGTGTACTCTGCTGGTTTGTTGCAAAATCCATGCAATGGCATCTGTTAAGACGCACCGAAATCACGCAACAATATGTGCAAGCTTTTGTTCTCCAGAATTCTCCGGTAGGCTGAATGCTTGCACATTTTCTTTTTTTAAAGGGGTGGGGGAGTCAGCTGATTTCAGCAGGCACAGAGTGAAACTAGTATCAGAGTACATTCTGAGAAGAAGGGGAAGAATGAAAGCAATGCAGATTGAAAATATAAAAACCAGTACACAATTACATGTCACTGTGTTGCCAAATAGAGTAGTTGTCCCCAACCTTTTTCTGGTTGAGGGCCGCCTCCGGGGTTCAGGGAAAGCTGCCAGCCCGGCCACGTGCATGCGTGTTTTCGCCAGCAGGGGGCGCTAACGCGCATGTGCGGCAGCTCCATGCATGAGCGTTAGCATCCGCTGGCATGCCGGAGGCCACGCCTGCCTCTTCCCCCCCACTCTCACAGCAAGAAGGTAGCCGGGCCGCGAGCAAAGTGGCCGCTTTGGCGGCCGCTTCGCTCAGGGCCTGGTGAACTTCTTGCAGCGGGGAGGGGAGAAGCAGGTACGGTTGCTGGTGGCCTGGCACCGAGGCCTTCGTGGCCCGCTACCGGGCCGCGGACCGGGGGTTGGAGACCCCTGAAATAGAACACAGAGGGCCCTCAAAGGCTGAGAACAAAGGGGAAATGCAGCATTCCTTATATATGCAATGCTTGAGCCCGCCATACTCTGTTGTGCATACTGTTTTCAAGGCTCTACTGAATTTCCCAGCACAGGCTGCTTGAGGAAGGGTCAGGTGGGGAAAGACCCATCTTGCCCACTCCTTTCAAGAACTTGTCTGCTAGATTCAACCATCTGACTCTTTAATTAGTGCACCAGTTAATATTATGTCCTACTCCATGTCCATGAGGCCTTAAGATAATGGAATGAAAAAACTTTTTTCTTCTTTTTAACATCTAGTGTGATAAAGAACATTGAAGAGGATTTTGCTATGGACCTAGGGATGCCAGTCCCCAAGTGAAAGCTGAGGACCCTCCAGTTTTACAGCTCAGCTTCACATGACAGAGATTAGTTCCCTTGGAGAAAATGGCTGCTCTGGAGGGTGGACTCCATAGCATTAGACTCCATTAAGCTCCCTCCCCATCTCAAATATCATCAGTTCCTGGCTCCACTCCCAAAGTCTCCAGTTAAGTCCCAACCCAGAGCTGGCAACCTTATATGGACCAACATAGTCATGTGGTACCCACAGTTTACCAGCTCCTCAATAATTTTAAATGTGATCCAGGCCCTTATTGTCATGCATATGGTTTTATTTGTAGATGCCCTGCATAATGGTGATCACAGTTTTAAAACTACACAAATATTGACCTGCCTAAACTAGGATTGCCAGCTGTGGGTGGGGAAATTTCCGGAGAAGAAGAAGAGTTGGTTCTTATATGCCGCTTTCCTCTACCCGAAGGAGTCTCAAAGTGGCTTACAATCGCCTTCCCTTTCCTCTCCCCACAACAGACACCCTGTGAGGGAGATGAGGCTGAGAGAGTCTTGATATTACTGCTCAGTCAGCTTTATCAGTGCCATAGCAAGCCCAAGGTCACCCAGCTGGCTGCATGTGGGAGAATGCAGAATTGAACCCGGCTCACCAGATCAGAAGTCTGCACTCCTAAACACTACAGCAAGCTGGAGAGTGGAGAAGGGTAGAATTTGGGGAAAGGAAGGAGCTCAGTAGCGGTGTGATGCTGTGGAGTACACTCTTCAAAGCTGCCATTTCCTCCTGGGGACCTGAATCCTTTAGTCTGGAGATCAGTGATAATTCTAGTACATCTTCCAGTTCCATCTGGAGGTTGGCAACTCGAGGTCTAAGACCTAAAGTTGATTTGATGCAAAAGGGCAGGGGGAAAAAACCCAACAATAACCTTCTGAGAATACAGATGCATTTTTGTGGACATAATATAAAACACTTCTTGGTTAAACTTAAACATATAATAGATTAAGCCCCCCAAATTCCATATGACCCACCAGGATTTTTTGAACACGTTTACTGAAATTGAAATATTCATGACAAATAGTTTGTTTTTTTTGCAAACTTCAACAACCAAACTAATTTTTATATTGCTTATACAAAACTTGTGTACCCCACTATCAATCACATTTACATTTTAAAGAAAGAGATGATAAAACACAATTTCAGAAAACCGGTATTTGCTCTTACTGTGGTAGGGAGAAAGTTCATAGCTTCAACTAGTGCTGGCCCCAAACTGAAAAGGAATATTTCAGATTTGTAGATGCCATTGTCAAATTATTAGGCACCCTGGAGACCAGACACCTGAAATTTGTCAAATCGGGCATGCTGGCCACAGAATGAGGATGCACGAACTCCAAAAACTGCTTCTGGAAGCCTGCCCAACATGTCTAAAAGTTTTCTCCAAAATAGACACATTTATTACCTTTCCAGCATTACATTTCCTCACATCTTTAGGCACGGACTCCCAAGAGTGCATCTCTGTGTTTAAAATAACGTGAGAGGCAGCCCTGAGGAAACAGCAAGCATCACTATAAATCTTAAGGTGTTGTCAAAAAGGGAGGTAATGAATGGCTGAAAGCAACTCACAAAACCGTATGTGGAAATTGCTTCTCTGTATCTGAAACAGACAGCGATACCATAGAAAACACCACAATTTGTTTCTGGCAATACAGCAATTCACTCTCCATGCCTCCAAACCCTGTCTCCACCTAGCATCCCATTTTTTAAAAAGGAAGCCAAGACAGGGATATGCAGAGGAAGAAGTGGAGCTATGCAGAAATGAGGTGTTCCCTCAGCTCTCAACATTCTGCAATTGCTAAGCCAGGACAAAGTAAATGAGTGGCATCCTGAACCATGGCTAAGAGGGGCATGATTCTCACCCGTGAACACTGGGGACAATGGGAACCGGGGCCTGTATCAGGGCACCCTCAGGTAAGGCAGCTGCTAGGGCACAGGTCTTCTAGCAGCGTCCCTGCTGAAAAGTCCCTGCTCACATAACTGCTTTACCCCTCCCACCACCAGTGCACCTTTTCCCCACTCTCTTAGGGTATCCTTCTACCCAAACCCTTAGCTGCATGTATCACCCAGTGGTGCTTGGGTAGGGTGTACAGGGATGCCCAGGTGGGCCCTGGGGCTCCCCTGGAATCATAGCTCATCTCCAGACTAAAGAGATCAGTTCCCCTGCAGAACATGGCTGCTTTGGAGGGTGGACACCATAGTATTCTACTCTCCTGAGGTCCCTCCCTCTCCCAAATCCTGCCCAAAATCTCCAGGTATTTCCCAACCCAGAGTTGGCCACCCTATGTTTAAGCAGCAGTGGTGGTGGTTTTGGCAGCCACAGCTGTGGCACTCCTAGTCACGCACTGCTTGGGACCATCAAGGAAGGGACTGTGGGCAGCTGTGAGCTTACATGAGGGAGGGCTTATGAGTAAGCCAGGATTCACAGGCAGATATAGGGCATGTGAGCAAATGGGTGAGAGGAATGCTATAAGTTAGAGGCCAGTGGTAGGTGGGGGGGGGGGCTCTTTCTGCCCAGAGCCCACCAAAACCTGCAATTGTCCTTGCCAGGGTCAAGGGACAGGTTTAATCTGAATGGGCAAACTATGTGCTCTCAGAAAGGAAAGGAATGTTGAGACCATGCCTGGTGACTCTTGTTTCTCTTCTTTTGTAGGTACTTAATGCTTCAGTTTGGCCAAATGTGTGAGCCTTTTGAAGCAAACCAAAGGGCTCTTGTCGAGTGCAAGGAGACCTCTCTTGAAGGCAGGAAGTGTTTTCAGGGTGGCAGGACACACAACTATGGGTTATTGTACAGGTTTTCTGCTTAGTGATGGTTTTAAATGGATATTGTACTTTCTCTTAGCAGAGCTGACTCTGGCTAGTATTTTGATGGGAAACCCCCCAAGGGACACTGTGGTCATGATGTGGGGTCAGGCAATGGTAAACCACCTGTGTGGAGGGAAAATGTGCGACAGTCCCGGCAGCATTTTGCCCACTCTTGTGTTCACCCTCCCCACTCCATTTCCTGCTCTGAGAATTTTTTCTAATGTTGCGGTTTGCCTTGCCGCAGGCCCACAAAGCTACTTTGCATAAGTTAAAATAAAAATTTCCCTAAAGTGCCTGTGGTCTTTTTGGGATCAGGCAGGGAAAACACAGTTTTGTGTGATTTCCCATTTGTGTTTTCTAGTGGTGGTGAATGAATGGGGAAAGAGGTGTGTATGTAATGAAGCAGCTCTCTCCCAATCAGCCAGGTGACTGTGCTCTTTGTTTTTAAGCCTACCGTTTACACACAATCACTCTTCAAGGTCCAGTTACCATGTTCAGCCTCTCACAACTCTACCAAAACATAAACAGAGTCCAAAACACCACAAATCCCCCCCAAAAGGGGGGGGAGCATTATTGTTGTGCCATTTCTCCATAGCAACATGGAAGTGTTGATTTTTAAAATTAAAAATGCATTTATATTGTGGTGTTGCAGACCTCCTGGAGTAAGTAACTCAGGGGGACTATCTCGTGTATCTATGGGGAGTCCCAGAAGTAGAAGAGACAAAAAGGGGGACACCAGCCAGACTGGGAGGTACGTGGAAACCGACTGTCAAGCTTGAGTGGAGAAGAAGTTCCCTCTTTTGAAATAATGCATGGCAATAGTATTCCAGTTACAGATCATTCCAAGAGTAATTTGGGGGTAATGAGAATTGGGTACCGAATATATAATTTTTTAAAGTCGTGCAGTTAATTTTAGGAGTTTTTTCTCTGATGGAGAGCAACTGTGCTTAAAGTGCATTTTTTAAAATTTACTCCACTGATATTATTTTGTACACCACACCAGCAATTTCCTTTGCAGACCCCGTGGGCCTGTGTACAGTTTTTCATGGAGAAAAATCCTCTGTTTTTGCATTTCAACAGGAACAAGATTGCCATTAATCTATGCAACAAATTGAGGAGCAGGGACCTCTCATTCATAAAGGGGTGCAAATGCATATTTTGCCCTTCAGCAGGCAAGGGAATCCTGTCTTTCTATGTGATCCTGCACAGGAAAAGTTATTACTTATTACTAATTCATTACTAGCTACTGTGTGATCCATAGTTGTGCAAACACTGCCAACATTATTTGATCAGAGTTAATAAAGCGCAGTGGAATACCAACAGCGCACCATCTAGGACGGCAGACAGTCCTCAAGCTACAGACAAGAGCAGCAGTATTTTACAGTTGTGTGTTGAATAGTTTTTCTATTTTTGTTTTGTTCCTATTTCCCCTTTCTGGCATCGTAGCCACCATACTAAAATATGTCTGTTTTTCAGGCCTGGACT
This sequence comes from Paroedura picta, assembly GCF_049243985.1. Lineage (NCBI taxonomy): Eukaryota > Metazoa > Chordata > Lepidosauria > Squamata > Gekkonidae > Paroedura > Paroedura picta. Next base: position 99,841,450 of record NC_135373.1, read on the forward strand.
CAACGTGTTAAGAAAGCCATAAAATGGTGTGTGTGTGTGTGTGCATCCAGGTTCACCTGAAGTCCAGCAAATCCTGACAGCTCGATTCCCAAAGGAGACTGACTCACATTTATATATACAGACCTTCGGAGGTGAAAGCAGGGAGAAAAGGGAAGCAAGATGTGCACAGGGGTAAAAAAGAAGGGGGAACATTATTAACTGCCTCATGTAGTCAGGAGTATTAGTAATCAGGATTATTTTTAGAGTGTATGAAGCCCAGTCATATGGGTGACTGCAGAAATCATGCCCCTCGATACTTACTCCTTCCCCCAAAGATGGCAAGACCAGTGGTGTCGTCTCATAAACCACTGTGTCCCAACATTTTCATAATCAAAACCATGTATGCAGGGCTGGGCTGCAGAACTGGCTTCTGGCTGTTTCTCCATTCCCCTCCTCTTAGCTCTACGGTGCTCCCTTCCAAAAGGGGGGGGGGGATTCTCCAGGCATCAAGGAACATTAACATCCTTCTGTCGAATTCTGGCCTGTCCATTGTGGGGAAAATACCAGCTGATCAACTCTGACAATTAGCAATAGCTAGCAATCAGCTTAACAAAGTCATACAGCTTCTATAACAACATTTGCGCAGCAGTAAGTCCCTTGGAAACCCGTGGAACCTACTGAATTGCATGCATGCTTTGGAGTAGAGCCAGAATCTTTAATCAGACCATTTTTCTTTCTTTAACCAAGCCATGTAGCTTGTAGTTGCGGAAAAATCTGTAGACTGCCAGTGAAAGATAATAACAGTATTATAAACGGTACCTACCAAGGTATAATGGGTATGACTTAATCCTGGGAACACCGTGAAAACACATATGATTTAAATGAAAAGAATTATTCGTCACACATTCTACATTTTGGTTCATGGAGGTGATTCCCTCTAGTCAAGACTCACCCAATCAAATTAGAGACACGTATATAGTAACAGAGACAATGGAAAACAACCACTCCTTTCACATATGTGAGAATTTTCTGCTACGGAGACATGAAGTGGCCTAGAGCGCTCTTTCTTTAGCTATCAAACTGGATGAATAGTGTTGGAACTTATTCCCTGCCATACAATGGTCTTGGGACCACTTTCAGACAATTTGTTTCCAGCCAGGTTCTGGTCCCATGTTTGCTAAAATTTAATTATAAGAGCTTCAGCAAGTCAGTCTTTCTCAGAGTCAGCAGCAGCTCATGGGCTGGGTGACAAAGAAAACCCCAGCTCTCACCAATGACCATTATTGAAGGGGGAGAAGGAGATGGTCCATTGGGCATCATCAGGAGATGGAGACAGAGCTACAAATATGATGGCTACAGGTGCTTTGCTTCCCACCCACAAGCGGTACCCACAAGTAATATCACCAGGTTCTGCAAGCCACTCAGGAGCTACACGTTTGCATGGTGCTGCAACTGTGGCCCTGGCAACTCTGTCTCCACCTCCAGACAGACAGCAATATAGAGTTCAGTGATAGGGCATGGGACAGCCTAGTGAGCTGCTGCTGCTACGGGGTCTCAGTTGCCCATCTATACAATGGGAACAGCTGCGACCAGCAGTACAACAGTGGTCACTAAAGCCTGTATATGTAGCATTTGGGTTCCTCTTTTAAATCCTGAAGAAACAGAAAGGAATTGTGTGTGCAAACTGCTGTGTGATACAGTGGATTTGAACATCCAGAGCTGGGTTTACTGGGAGCTTATCTACATGATCTCTGCGAGGGAGAACATACACACAAAGGTAAAGGCAAAAAGGTAAGTATCTTTGCAGGCCTCATTTAGCTATAGAACTCAAAGGTAAAGGCACAAATTTAGGTATCTTTGCAGGCCTCATTTAGTAACAGCTAAGGCTGCAACATGGACAGATGGCAAGGAGATGCACAACATTTTTTGTTTACTGTTTTGAGTCTTAAATTTTTTTTAATTATGTGTCTTTTTTATGCTTGTTACATAAGTTTCTTTATTGGATTTGTTATTCATTTTCATTGGTTTTAGTGGGAAACACATTTCTAGCTCTCACTTTTATTCTCCCACATAGTTAACTGGGGTGAAATATTCATGGTTTAGTACCACTCATCCAGGAGGTGCTCTCTGCCAAATTTCAGGCAGGTAGGAGAAAGTGTTCCCATCTGAAAGGCAATTAAAACCCTCACTTATGGAGTAGGCATAGGAAAGCCTTTGGCAACCCGAGGAAACAGGAATTGTGAACAGATCCTCGTGTATGACTCTATCCATTCAAGCAAAGGCTGAGAGAGCATATTTTCCAGAACTGTTTCAGATATTCTTGAGTTGCTAATTTTTCAATTATTTATAATTAATATATTTCAAGGTTTGGGTTTTATTAGATAATTTTTATTTATTTAGAGTATTTTAACCCACCTTTCTCCAAAACTAGACTCAGAATCAGAATCAGTGTGTGTGGTGTAGTGGTTAAGAGCCACGGACTCTGACCTGGAGATCCGGGCAGGCATGTGCAATTTGGTTGAGATAAGTCCGAAAAGTACAAGTCAATGTTGATTCGGACACTTTTTGAAGTAATGCAGTCCAACTCAACCTTGCCCTGTAATTAAACTGTAATTACATCAGCCTTGGCTGACTCACTGAACCATGATTCTGGCACAATTTGGCCGTGCCGACAAAAGACAATTTAAATTTGAAAGAGACCAAATTTTTCCTTTTCTGTCTATTCTGTATGTGTGGGGTGGGGAAGCAGCAGTCTGCAGAAGACACTGAATTTTCAGTGTAGCTGCAGCAGCCTCTTCTCAAAAGAACCATAAAGTTTCAAGAAGATTGGACCAGGGGGTCCAATTTTATGGGCACCTGAAGAGGGTGCCCCCATTGTTTCCAATGCTGAGAAAAACAGATTCTTGGTTCTTGTCTTGCCATTGGAAGCCATAGAGGTCGGATGGGGGTACCCTCTTCTATGTTACTGGAAGTTTTGTTGGTTTATTTGCTTGGGGGACAAATGGGGCTCAGTGGCAAAACATCTGATTTGTGCATAGAAGACCAAGGTCCAGGTTCAGTTCCTGGCACCTCCACTTAAAAAAGGAACAGGTGATATATGAAGTGGAAGACTTCTGCCTGAGGTCCTGGAGAGTTGCTGCATTTCAAAGAAGACAGTATTGACCTGATAAGCCAGTAGTTGGACTCTGTACCCCGTTCACAAGTTACAGTGAATGCATGTACAATCTGCGTACAATCTACGCAGGGCTGCCCTTAGGCTTGACACGGAATTTACAGCTGGTCCAAAATGCAGCGGCCAGGATTCTCACAGCAACACCGTGGAGATCCCCCATCCAGCCCATCCCTCATCAATTGCAATGGTTACCAGTTGAATTCTGGATCAGGTTAAAGGTTCTGGTAATTACCTTCAAGGCCATACGCAGTCATGGTCCAGTGTACCTGAGGGACCGCCTCCCTGCCTATGCCCGCAAAAGAGCTTTACGCTCTGCAGCCACCAACCGGCTAATGATCCCTGGCCCCAAAGAACTTGGCCTCGACCAGGGCAGAGTCTGCCCTTACTTTGTTTATTCCAATGTCAATCCTGTTAAATTCAGATCGATTTGAACTCGAGTCTTCCTCCGCCCCCCCCTCCCCATTGAAATAGGAAAGTGTTCTGCACATGGTTAGGGAGGCTCAGAAGAGTGGGGAGGAGGCAAATGGAGACTCTTTCTTTCTTTTCTTGAAAGGGGGGGGGGAGGATCGAAGAAGGCAGAAAAAAAATCCAAGACCTAAATAACTTGAGAGAAATTAGGGGCTTCTCGTTTAAGGCAAGTTTGTCACATGACCACCTATGGCCAATCATGGGTCCTCTACCACGGAGGAGAGCCCAGATTCAAAACAGCCTTTAAATATTGAGGGTTAAAAGAACTCTAAGGTATCGTACAATAAAGGTAGGGTCACTGCGGATCAATCCTTCTTGCTGCAGAAGGAAAATTTAAATCGCCCCATATCCAAACGGAAATCGCATTCTGTGTAGAGGACAGGGACTGAATCGACCTGGGATTGGAATAAAAGCTCTGTGAAGTTTACACCCAGGGCCAGAGAATTTTCTGTCCTGGGCCCCACCTGGTGGAACGAGCTCCCAGAAAAGATCAGAGCCCTGATGGAACTAAAACAGTTCCGCAGGGCCTGCAAAAGGGAGCTCTTCCACCAGGCGTTTGGCTGAGGCCAGGCCAACCAAACCAACATCTGCAGGGCCCCTGCCCCCCTCCCCCCCAGAGGCCCACTAAGACTCTTGGACCTGTTTGAATTACTATTGCTTATGTTAAACTGTTATACTGTTATGTTATACTGTTACCTGGTTATTTCAGTTAATAATAGGAAAGTTATAATTATTATATGTATGGTTCCATGTATAGTTTTAGTTACTGTTATATGTAAACCACCCTGAGCCTTCGGGGAGGGCTGTATATAAATATGAATAAATAAATAAATAAATAAATAAATATGTTCAGTGTATGCTTGATTTTTCTTTATACATGCATTTCTTTATACATTCAACATATGTACCACTACACATATGATTTAAGAGACCCCAGCATCAGGTTATTTGGTCTTAAAAAGTGGGGGGACAGCAGCTATTCCCTGTTTGTTTATCAGTGAAGATTTGTTTTTATTACTCATTTTATGTGAAGCTGTCAGTTCCAACATCTGAAATAAGAAATATCCATAATCATACTAGGGTGAGATGCAGGAAGCCCAGTATGGCATCAAGATTATTTCTGGCTTGCTTCAGTAAACATGTCAAACCATATTTAAGTTCAACAATGGTTCTCCACATAAAAGACCAGCCTAGTTGTGAATCTACCAGGTCACTGCTGAGTCTTCTAATGGTTTATCTGAACATCAAAACATAAAAACCACCCTACTGTATCACAGCAGAGTCTAGCATCCTGTTTCCCACAGTGGTCAGATGAATTTTTCAAATGGAACCTTAAGACTTAAGCTTTCTCTGCTGTTATTCTCTATCACCATGTATACATTCAGTAGCATAGTGCCTCTAAACCTGGAAGTGGTGTCTTAGAATCAAAGCAGATGTCATCACTGGATCTTCTGATGTTTACTTTAAAGCAGTTGTGGGGGTGAGGACTCTGATATAGGTTAGGTCCAAGGCATTACAGTGGTGCACATTTTAACCCCCTCCCTACTATTTCCCTGATAGCTGCTCTGACAGACTTGTGCTTTTGAAAGCTCACAAGTGCTATAAACATGTGCAGGACTGTGAAGAGAACTTTTGAGTGACAGGCTGCTCAAACAGATTTCATTGGATAATTTTCTCAATTAGGAACAGGTTGCTGGAGAGAATTCAGTCTAATACTGATTGAGGACTGAGAAGGAGTGGGGGGATTTCTGTAGATCCCTATTTGGGCCAGAAAAGGGACAGAGCTTCTAGCTTAGAGAAGTAATTCCCTGTCCAGTTGAAAGGGAGATAGTTATAAAAGAGTGGTGTGATCCTTGATTTGTTTAGAGAAGGAATTTGGGTACATGGTAGTGTATCCCTGAAAAGTCATTTAAATTCAGTGACATAGTGGAGTGTCTAGCAGACACTGGAATCAAAGCCTCTCATTTCAAAGATTTTAAGATTTTGTGAAAAGTTTAAAGCTCTCACTTGCTGGAAACATATTACCTCAGAGTTATTGATTCACTTCAGTCCTTTTACACCTGATTCCACCTGACCTTTCCCCCTCTATGTTGAATAAAATATCTTGTTTATTTTTGAACTTTCAAAGTCTCTTATGTGCTATTTTCAGAAGTACAAGTTTAAGAAGGGGTCTCTTCTCTCAAGTTCCTGGGTTGAGCCAGCATCAATCATCAAAATATAATAATGTGACAGCGTGGGATGTCCATAAACTCTCAAAGAAGAAAAACCTAGATAAAAGGGGATGCTCAGCCAGGAAGGAAGAAAAAATGGAGGGAAAAACTTGCATGTGAGGGAGGAAAGAGGTCAAGTTCTCTATAGCAACTTAGGGAGAAAGGGCCAGTTTGTACCAACCCAAGCAAAGAAACATTAAAAGTACCTGTATTTTATCGCCTTACAGGACTAAGATGGTTGGGTTTCGTGTGTGAATTTCTAGTGGGGAAACTGCAGAGAGAAAGTGTTAACCTACCTACCCCAATGGTAAACATCAGGAGACTTCATCATGGATCTTTTTCATAATATGTAGCGCTTGGGCGGGGAACGATAGCTATACAAAGTGATAATGGGAAAGGATAATGCAAGGCTAGCGTTGCTGGTGGACAGCAGAATTTCTAGGTGAATGGAGGTGGTTGTGGTGTTAAACAGTATATGAAGTGTGTGAACAGGCTGTTGTCCCCACCCCACAATACCTAACATTTATATCTACTTAATTTCACCTTCTTGAAGTCTGATCAGTACATCAATTTAACAAATCCATTTTGAATCCTATCTTCCAAAGAGGTGAGGACCCCAAATTTTCTGACCCTGTGAAGCCGCTCAGCAGACAACAATCCATTAATTATCTCTCTTTGAGGTTAGTGTTTCATTCAGTTGGACACTCACCTTATTACAGCAGTCTCTCCTAGGCCGACCTTCTCCATCTTCTTCCTTCTAACTATATCATGTTGAATGCTCTACTGGAGAGGAGCTGTGTTATGTGAACAGCTTTCTCCTGGTCTGCTAATGCAGTTACTTGATCATGAGGAGAAACAGGGTTTCTCTGACATTTTAAAAAGCAAATTATGGTTAGTAATTACCCATTATGATCTTGGCTCTCACAAACTACTCTTGATTATATATTTCTACACAAAGTTGTTAACTGGCTTATACTTCCCTAGACTGGCCACTCCAGCTTTGTTGTCACAAGACAGGGACTTTATGTTGGTTTACCAGTTTGGTGTAGTGGTTAGGAGCCCAGGCTTCTAATCTGGTGAGCCGGGTTTGATTCCCTGCTCCTCCTCCACATGCAGCCAGCTGGGTGACCTTGGGCTCACCACAGCGCTCATAAAGCTGTTCTGACTGAGCAGTGATATCAGGGCTCTCTCAGCCTCACCTACCTCGCAGGATGTCTGTTGTGGGGAGAGGAAAGGGAAGGCAACTATAAGCTGCTCTGAGACTTCTTTGGGTAGAGAAAAGCGGCATATAAGAACCAACTCTTCTTCTTCATCATCCTTTAACATCCTGAAATTTTGGGAAAACGTTTAGATGATTTTTTTCTCCAGACTTTTCAGCTCACAAGAGCTGTATACATTATCAAGACAAGACTAATTTCCTCTGCCATTTACTCCTTATTTTTAATTCCAAACTCTTTTTAAGGAGTTCAGAATTGCATACACACACCACCAGTGTTATTCCTGCAACTCACCAGTGAAGTAGGTTAGGCTAAGGGATAGCAACAGGTCCAATATCATCATCAGATTTTATCAACTGCTTTCCTTCAATCACAGCTGTAATCACCCAGGCACTTGTGTGTATCTTGAATCTAACTAGCCCTTCCTGGCAACTAACCCTCCCACTATGTAATGCGTGAGGAAGCCTTGTTTCTCTATATCTGAAGTGTGTATGCATATGAAAGCTTAGACCCAGAATTAAGTTTTGTTGGTCTTAAAGGTTCCACTGGACTCAAACTTTGCTCTGCTGCTTCAGAACAAAATGGCCAACCACCTGAATTTAGTCCAGTACTATATGATACTCATTGCAGCAGCTATCATAGATTCGCCACAAAGAATCATGTTATTTCAGACTAAGGATTCGAAGACTGAATTCTCAGTAACCGTAGAAAACTATATGTCCTTTAAAGACAGGAAATCTCTCTGTTCTTTTGTTATCCTTCCTTGGATTCCATTATTATCCTCAAACCTGTGGTCAAGAGGAGAAATATGCTCATTTCCTTACGGCTTCTCTTAATTTGGCCTCTCATAATTCTTATGCACTGGATAAGGTAAGTAAGGTGTTTTGGGGTGAAACAGGACCCAGCTTTTCTGCATCTGTATTATTAGGCTGGACAAGTGAATAAGCACGTACTCATCACAGGCACAGTCAATCAGGTCTGAATATCTTTATGACTGTAAGTGGTTTCTCACAGGGAACACTTGTCTCATGCCCTCTTTTGTCTCCACAACAACTCCTCTCAGAGGATCTCCAAAAAACCTCCTCCCTGAACCTGCTGTTCTGGGTAGCAAAGGAAGAAGCCCTTTGAAGCTATCTCAGGTGCTGCCACGTCAGCCTCTTCAACCATGTCCTGTGAAGAATCTCTTCAGAGTTCTGTAGCAGCCTTTGCCTTCCCTTCTGTGACTAAGGGTCAGTTTAGGTGCTCTTTATAATGCTGATGGATGGGGGAAAGGTGCCCATTTAATGGTCAGCAAGATCATATTACTTCTATCCCAAAGGGTGGCGATTCTGGTCATGACAGCTCTGCAGCGGAGCCTTGTCACACTGACATATTTATTTATTTATTTATTTATTTATTTATTTATTATTATTATTATTATTATATTTATATTTATACCCCGCCTCCCCCCGAAGGCTCGAGGCGGCTATATTTATATACTACCCTCCCCGGAGGCTCAGGGCTGTTTATGTAAAACGTATAAACAATACAAGAAACAATCCATACAAGAAACAATCCATTTGTATGGTTTCCAATGGCTCTTTCCCACAATCTCTTAATGCTCCTAGGGGTGTTTATTTTTTATTTTTACCTTTTTGATTTAGCCCTGACAAACCTGGGATATTTCTTGCAGTAGACTTCCTGTAGAATGAAAGCACAGTGAGGGAATTGGAAACTGCAACGGTGCTTACCCTTCCTCTCCCCACAACAGACACTTTGTGAGGTAGGTTAAGGCTGAGAGAGCTCTGAGAAGACCCAAGGTCACCCAGCTGTCTGCATGTGGAAGAACAGGATATCAAACCCGTTCATCAGATTAGAGGCCACTGCTCTTAACCACTATACCAAGCAAGCTTTCAAACTTCCAAAATACACCAAGCTGGCTCTCTGCTAAGAAGAAGAAAAGAGGTTACTGATGGCCACTGACCAAAGCTTCCTGAATCTAAGCAGCGTGGTGACAGAGAATCAAACTAATGAAACTAGTAAAGTGACTTCTCCAGGTGCTACTAGAAGAGCCTAGGAAACAGTGCAAGGTTTGGAAATTCCCAGTTCTTTGCTCAAGGCATTAATTGGCAGCAGCAAAACCAGTATCCATACATATTTGTGACACTTGTAAATTAGCCTTCCAGAGAGAATGCTTACATTTGGCATTTAATTCATCTGACAAGGCCTGGGTCTTAGCCAAACTAGTTGAAAGAAAATGAATCATGACATTCTGTTCTTACCAAGCTCTTTTTAGGTGAGCCCCTGAAAGCACACAAATATAACATCAGATTTCAAGGAGCTCTGTGATTTACAGAGCCCTGTGAGATGCACCTGTCAGGAATGTGTGATTTTTAAGTCCTTGAGAAGGTGGGAGGCTGTACTGGATGGCCCTTTGTGTTGTCTTCCAGCTCTGTGTGATTCTGATTCTGTGTGTGCGTGTGTGTGTGTGTGTGTGAATGAGTGAGGGCAGGCAGAGGGAGATGGGTACTAGTTTGAGAGGTAAGGAAAACAATGGGAACATTTCCAAGTTAAGTATCCACTGCCAAACATTATAGTTCCAAAGAGAAACTTAAGAACTATTTACATATTTCCAGCATTCCCCTGCAGGCATCCATACAACACATTTATTAAAACCACACTTGTACAGCAGCCTTGCCAGGAATTCATCAAAGTGCAATGTTTGGTCTGGTTTCAGAACTGCTTCCTGGGGTCCTGTGAGCTATGCTGGTAAACAAGGTCCCTCCCTCCTCATTGCTCGTCAGCCAGATGCAGCGTATAGCTTCCCGCTCTCCCTTCTACTTGAATAGGCTTTTGATAGGCCTGGGGCTCAGCAGTTGTTCATCAAGTACTATGGTAGTGAGCAGCAGCGAAGGCAATCTCCATGCACAGACACTCAACGCTCTGCTTACTTACCCCATCAGCCTAGTCCTCTTGCATATCTCTGAGACTCGCTTTTCCTTAATAGTGCCCTCTCCAGACTGGTTTACACCTTAGTTAGATTACCAAGCAAGCCAGGACAAATCTGGGTGGGGCACAGTAAGCGCTATTTCCTCACTCTACATTAGGCATATTCCCAAAGGTTCTCCTCCCAGTTCTACAAAAGGCAACTAGCAACACAACCATTTTCTTTTATTCTGATTGCGGGAGATACTGAAAAGTTCAGGCGGATGGAATGAAGGAAAAGAAGTACCGTAATGCTACTGAGTGTGCATATAGGTATCTAGGAAGGGCTCCGGACAGCATGCATCACTCCAGGCAACCGTTGCCATGGAACTGGAAAGGAGGAGAGAAGCAGTCGAATGGTGGAAGAGGAAGAGCGAGGAAAGAAATAGAGATAGGGCAAGAAAGGTGTTGAACCGAGGGGCACTAGGCTTGAGACTTCATGGTTATCAGTGCGCTGCTTTGGATAACACAGACAACAGAGACTGGATAGTTTGAGAACCAATCTATACAGGGAAGGGAAATGAGCCAGTCAGGAAAATAAGCTCTTTGAGAAGTTTAATCTTTAAACAGTGGATCTACTGTGTTTCCTACGATTCATTTTTTCCCAGGCTATGCCAGTGAGGTAGCTGAAAGGAAACGCAAGCTGTGAGCAACAGAATAGTCTGGAGAAGCAGGGGGAACCAGAAGCCTGACAGCAGAATCAACATGGGAGCCCTACAACTTTATCTCACCCAGGCAGCACCAGAGCACTAAGTGAAATCCAACAAATGCACAAAATTGAAGTGCTGGCATATTGTATTGAGAGGCATATGGGGACTTTCAAATTGTAGGGGCATCATTTGTTGACAGGAAGTGACTTATCTTTATAAAGCGAATGTGTTAACCTTAAATGTTCATGTTTTCAAACTCTCATTCCTAATAGCTACAAGATTGGATCACAGCTTAAGACTTGTGATACAGGGACCATTTTGTGAAAAGAGGAATAAAGAAGAGAGAGAGAGAGAGAGAGAGAGAGGCAAAAGGAGAAATATCAACAAATACTATACAACATTTCAGAATGAGACAGGAAAGACTTGCTGAAGTTCACAATCCTGATTTCAACAGTGAAATCTAAGTTCAAAATCCTGATTTTAACAGTGAAGAGGCAGATATTGGTAGGATGTCTACAAACAGAATCTAAAGGTTATAACTGAACCCGATTGTTTGCCTCCCTGGAATTAGAAACCTAGGAGAAACCATACAGAGTCAACATGGAAGCACTACAACTTTATGTCACCCAGGCAACACCATGGAACTGAGCAAGTCTCAGCAAAAAAATTGTTGGTGCCTACAGGGAATCTCAAATTGTTAGGACATCATCTGTTCTCACTTATATCTTTATAAAATCCATTATGTGAAACATTTGAGCAATAGTGCCTATGAACATGGAGGTTTCATCTAATTATCATGGTTAATAGCTGACGAATGACCTAACATTCCATAGATATCATATCTTGTAGCAGTGAATGCCAGAAAATTAATGAAAAAGGGTTTATTTTTCCTGAGATTACTTTCAAGCAATTCTGTTTGGTAATCCAAATTCCAGGATTATGAAAAATTGATAAAAATTCCATCTATCCTCTTTTTCACACCATGCATACGTCTATAAACATCTATCATACTACCACTTGGTAACCTTTTTTCCCTAACTGAAAACCATGGACTACACTGTAGTCTTTATTCAGGGATATTTATTCCAACTTCCTGATAATCTTACCTCCTATTCTCTGAAACATTTCCAATTGTTATATTCTTTTTGAGGCATGACCAGAATTTCATAAATTATTCCAAACGTGGCCACAATATAGATTTGTAGAGTCTATTCCATTTTTAACCTTGTGGTGGAATAGGCCTGCTTTGGCCTGAACACCCTATTCCACCCTGCCAACTCCAAGGGATTCCCAGTCCCAACTCCTCGAGAGACTTCTATGTCTCTCTGTAAGGTAACCACTGCCACCACTGACCTTAATATGGAATTGCCTGCTGAGACAACCAGAACTCCTAGCTTCTCTTCTCAGACCTGAGGCCTTGCCTCTGTATCTCCCACTGCCCAGTACCTGCCCACTACAGGAACAATTGTATGTCTGATCTACCCCTGGAGGAATGGCTACTTGCTAACTTCCAGCCTTCCTTTCCTGGGGCTTCCCATTTACACTAGCATGTAAGGTCTATGTGGTACAAACAACCGCTGCAGCTTCCAAAGTATTTATTAAAAAGAATATGTTTACAAACACGGTTTTAGCACAGCACCAGACTGAGTAAGAGATTCCAAAAACTGAGTAAAAATGCAAATCCTTTTGTCCCTCTCACTAAACATGCGCCATCAGTAGTCAAAATACAGGAAGGATCCTTACAGCTTTCTATAGAATACCCATTACCTTAATGCCTTCTTCAGCTCTCCAGGTGGTCACATAGCCAATGGATGCCCACCTCTGACTTCCAGTAAGAGGTGTTTATGCCTATCTTTGAAGCCCTAAACATCTGAGCACTGGAGCATCTAAAGCAGGGGTGGTCAAACTGCAGCCCTCCAGATGTCCATGGACTACAATTCCCATGAGCCCCTGCCAGCGAATGCTGGCAGTGAACGCTGGCAGGGGCTCATGGGAATTGTAGACCATCGACCTCTGGAGGGCCGCAGTTTGACTACCTTTGATCTAAAGGATTATCACTTCCTCTAATGACGTACTTGCCAGTTAAAGATCTTCCTCTCAAGCATGCTCTCTGTGCCCCACCCATGGAAGTGAGACAAGAGGCAACTGGAACTTCTTCAGTGGGTAGAACCTTTGAATGCCTTCTCACAGAGATTTACCTGGTTAATTTTTAGGAGTCAGGTCCAAAGATTCTAGTTTGTCCACATTTTTTTAGCTTCATCTCGGCGTTTAGTAGATTAATATATTTCAGGAAGACTATGGCCTGTATTCTGCTTGTTTCATGCTTAGTTTTGGTATACCTTTGTGTTGTTTAATGTTTGTGTGTGTGTGTGTGTGCTCATGGTACTGTTGGTTTTATGACAGCTGGACTGAGACTGTTTTCTTGCTGGCTGGGTTAGTTTAACTCATGTTGACTGTTATTTTTATTTGATATGTTGTAAGCTGCCTTGACCAGTTGCTGGTGGGACAGCAAATATATTTTCTTAATAAATGAATGCCTACCAAAACATCCTTATCTACAAAAAGCTGACATTCCAAAGATTTGTGAGGAAAGACCTTCATTTGTAGAGCAATTTGTAGAGCTAATGCTTCCTCAGCAAGGCTTGTTCTTCAACATACGTTACTAATTCTTTAATAAAACTTTATACCAATTTACCAGGGATAAATGTAAGTTGACACATATAATTTTTTAATTCCCCCTGCATTCTTTTTTTCTTTTAAATGCTGTTACATGGGTTACTTTCTAGTTTTCCAGCAAGCAGGCCAATTTAGTGACATATTCCATATTTTTAAATTGGAAGGTATTTCCCACAAGATCTTTAAGAACTCTCAGATACATTCTCTGGACCTAGTGGCTTGTTAATTCTTAATTTGTCCATTAGCCTAGAATTTTATCTCAACAGCTCTATTTGACTTAGTTATACAGACATTTATGCCAAAATGGCATTTTAGGACTGGGTATGCCCAACATCTTCCACCAAGAAACTGACACAAAGAATTCATTCAATGTCTCTTTATTTTCCCTGTCTTTCTTCATCTAGCTCTTCACAGCTTTGTTAACTAATAGTCTGACATCTTCCCTAGCTGATCTCTTTTTTCTCATGAATTTAAGTTAAAAAACTACCATTTTAATTTTGTTTGGTTTGCCTTATTTTCATTGGTTTTGTCCCCATTTGTGCCTCTTTCCCCCCTCCTTATTAGCAAGACCTCCACTTTAGCCATCCTATCTAAATGGCTTCCTTGACTCTGCCCATTGCCTTCTCTTGGATTTCTTTGTACCTTCTAATCTGCAGGACGTATTCTGTCTGAGAGTCCTCTCGGGATGGGAAGACCATTCTACAAATGGAGGGAGGGAGGAAAAAACTGAACTAAGATCATCAGAGAGCTGAATGGGTACAAAAATGTTTCTAGCTGAGTGCCTAGGGAGGCATAATGGTACTTAATGACACTCAGACTTTCCAGAGGGACTGTGATGGTAAAGCAAGTGAATACAACATTATTGGAAAGCCACATTTATTGGAGCTTCTTTTGCTCCCAGCTTAATATTTTAGCATAGATTTTTTTTTCTATGAACATTGTTTCTTCCCCATGTGAAACTATGCCAATTATGCTCAATTTCTGGACAGCCATGTGAATAGGGTACGTGTGTGAGAGAGGTATGATCATAGCCAGGCATAGCTCTTATATAGCTGGTAGAGCATGAGTCTACTGGATGAATAGATCTAGTCCCCTAAAGACTTAGCGCAAACTCTCACCAAGAAATTAAAATGTTAGGAGGGAAGCATGCATTTGCAAGGGGCGGAAGTTGTATGGAAGAAGACAGGCAGGCAGACTTACTAGGCACACGATTGATGGCTTTGAGGGGCCTCAGGACGCGAACAGTACGGATTGCAGACAAGTTAATGTTTTGGAGGTCCAGAGAATATTCCACCATCCTGAAAAGGAGAGATGCAGAAAGTGAGAAACATTGAAAGCAGCAGGGGAAACTAGGGATGCAGAACTCTTCACACAGGCAGAGTGCTGTAAAGCCCCTCTAGTGTATCAATGCTTCCCCATCATATTACCCTGAGAATTTGTGGGTAAGAAATGGGTAGAAATGAAGCATTGCTCCGTGCATATTAATAAATTGGGAGGTTGCCTGCTCTGCACATGGAGCCTGGAGAGACCAAGCTAATGACTGATATTCAGTGCTCCACTTCTAAGGCTGCATTTTTATTAGGGGACTTAGGTGACAGTATCAGAGTGCTGATCAGAGCATGGATTCCCTCCAGGGACCCTTAGTAGAGAGCACACATGTCTCCAGTGCTTTACAAAAGCAGACACCAGAGTCTCAAGGTAGGATACCCAGCCCATAATCAATACCCTTTGGAATACAGAAAAGCTGAAAGGGCAGTTCTGACAAGTCATCAGGAACTAGGTAGGAGATTCCCCTGGACCCACTTCCTCTCTGGCATTTACCTGTTTTGTCTGTTGCAAAGGATAAGGTGCTGTGTTGTAACCAGCACACTCCTCACCCACGGGGGAAAAGATAAGTGCAGCGCAAGCATCAGGCCTTTCTCATCATCAGGCCATCAAGTTTATCCAAGACGGGAAGTCATTTTTGAATGACACGCTGACACTGAGAACACTGGCAACTGTCCCTTGCTGAGACATTCAGTTTGGCAGAAAAGGCACAGGGAGAGATATCATAATGGGTTCTTTCCACCCTGCTGTTTCTTTCCAGCTGGGTGACCTTGGGCTCACCACAGCACTGATAAAGCTGTTCTGACTGAGCAGTAACATCAGGGCTCTCTCAGCCTCACCCACCTCACAGGGTATCTGTTGTGGGGAGAGGAAAAGAAAGGGGATTGTAAGCCACTTTGAGACTCCTTTGGGTAGAGAAACACAGCATATAAGAACCAACAACTCCTACTCCTCTCTTCCCCTTCCCCTTCCTCTTTCCTTCTTCGTCTACTCTTGTCCCAACAGGAATTTCCTGGAGAGCTCATAAGCAGCCAGTCCTGTGCCAAATGCATTGATTGCCAGTTGTATACCAGATCAAATTCAAGGTATTGTTTTTGACCTTTAAGGCCATTCACGGTCTGGGCCCAGCATACCTGAGGGAGCCTCTAATTCCCTATGTCTCTTGCACTCCCTATGCCTTTCACTATGCGGGATCAAACAGATTGGTGGTTTCTGGCCAATGTGAAGTACACCTGGCTTCAACCAGGGCCTTTTTAAATCTGTTCTGGTGGAATGAGCTCCCAGAAGAGCTAAAGGCCCAGTCAGAGCTGTACCAGTTCCACAGGGTTTGTAAGAAGGAGCTCTTCGACCAGGTGTTTGGTTGAGGCCAGGTCAAAGAAGATCTTGCCCCCGCTTCCATCTTTACATACCCTCTGCCGGCCCTGGGCTGTAGGGGACTATTGTGGTTTAAGGGGCATTGCAGAGAGATTGTTATATTATTTGTATGTATGGTTTTATTGTCATTTTATTGTTGTACACCACCATGAATCAGCTAGCTGAGTGTGTGGTTAATAAATATAATAATAAATACATGTAATGATAGATAAGTCAGCATGATAAACAACAACAATCCACCTGTGTCTGAATAAGGTCTCACCTGAGTCATCAAGAACAATGGTTAATGCAGAACAGCAAAGAAAAGGAAAGCAGCTGTTTGTAATACAAACCAGAATTCTGGCCATCAGAGACTTTGCATGAGAAATCCAGTAAAAGAAAGCTTATTTTAAGCACCAGCATTGGTGAAATTGCCCTTAGGGTTCTTAAGGCTGCCACTGTTAGGTGGAGGAGCCATGGCTCAGTGGTAAAGCATCTGCTCAACGTGCAGAAAGTTCCAGGTTCGATCCCTGGCACCTTCAGTAAGGATGGGGTTGTAGGTGACGTGAAAGACTTCAGCCCAATACCCTGAAAAGCCTTTGCCAGTCTGAGTAGACAGTGCTGATTAGGCCCACAGCAAAAAAGGGAACACAGATCTATCCTCATTCCCCTGCAGCAGGGCGACTGAGGGCCTGAGTCCTGGACCAGGCCCAATTTTGTCTGGAAGCAGGAATTAGAACCGCACCCAAACAAGCCAAATTCCTCCTGCAGAAGCAGTCCGAGTCTCTCCTGCATGCTCGTCTGAGTGAAGGAAGACACAAGCTCTTGAGCTTTTTTCAAACCCCCACCCACCTGCAGAACTGTTCTGAGAAATGGAAGGATGCATTCTGGCTGGTTTGTGGTTGAGGCACACACAAATGCTCATTCAGCATAGCTGTCCCATAGCTGGTTGTATTTTTTTTTAATTAAAAATAAGAGTGGCCCTTGAATTCTTCAAAAGGCTGTCATTCTAATGGATAGCAAATTACTAAATTTGGGGTGAAAAGGGGCTGATTGCAACTGTTGATGACCATGGGCATCATAATTCAATACAAGAAAGCACAATGCCCATCCAGAAGTAGAATGGCATATTTAAAGAAAAGTTAATGGTAAACTACTTGTTGGTGTTGTCAGCCAATCAGTTGTGTCTGACTCTTGGCAGTCCCACGGCACAGCGACTGACACAATCCCCAATCCTGCAACGTCTCCCTCTGCCATGCAATGTTCTGGCTGGTGTACCCAAGGTAAATTATAAATATATGAGTATTCAAGGGCTTCTTGGTTACACTGTGATTTTAATTCAATGGCCTGGGTACTGAAAGGTGAGAGCAAATTTCCCGAGCTTCCTTGGTGGAGTGCTACCTGTGTATTTTTCTATATCTTTGGGGGGCAAATGGCAGAACAGTAATAAGCGCTTTTTATGGTTGGTTGGCTGTTGCTAGCTGCAGTTTACAAAAGCAAGACCTGAAATACAATGACACAGGAAACAAGATCAAAAGCAAAAACCAAATCTCCTTAGCCTTGCTCGAGAACATTAAGCGAAAGGGATTAGAACTGATAAAATTAATTGGTATAATTCGTCGATTAATTCATTAATCATATTAAAATGCAGAGTGGTCTCCGGGGAAGCGTTTTCGGGGCTGAAGGCACTGTTATAAACAATTCCTGTTTCTCCTTCGAATCAGGTGATGCATTCAAGATGATTTCCAACCCAAACAATAAATGGCTTGTCTGACAACAGCACCTTTTCCCTTCATTAATTCACATGAAATTGCCACATTTATTGAAACAGAGTAATGGATATTTTAACCAGTAAATGAACTGGTTCGATTTATACGTGATGTTCATTTTACTCTAGAAGCTGCTAATATAAAGTTTTTAGATATTTTTTCTAATTTATAAAACTAGACTTTTGTCTAATTTATAACATTAATGCAACTTCAACGTACTATAAGAATTAATTTAAATGTTCAGTTTGACTGATAGCGTAGCCTCACTCCTTGAATGGGAAAAATGTGTCTTATATTGTAAGGGACCAGGAGATAGTTATTAGGTGCGTTTTCTCTCTGCATATATCACTTCTGTTGACTCAAGAGAGGTGATGTAGCATCCATAATTTTTACCTCCCTGATACCTGTAAAGGGTAGAGGAGCAACTTCATTTCCCCCCAGAATGACTAAAAATCTAGGGATCAAGTTGGTAACAGCCATCATATCACAGTTGAGAACCAAACTCTGACACAGTGGGGTCATTATCTTCCAGCCTGGTTCTCACACATCCAAGAAAAGGGACCACTAAGATGATCATGTGATAGTTTAAGGAGTGAACTTGCTTTTCGCATGTGCTTTACAAATAAGCATTTCTGTGCAACATGGCCACTGCTTTACATGAATGCCTGAATCTGTTGTACTAGAACATTTCACACTTGATCAATTCTGTGTCTGACTACTACACACTTGATAATTGCAAGTAAACATTCCATATTCGGCTTCTTTGTGGTGAACATATATTCTTATCACACCTGGAATAGGCCTGCCTGCAGTCGCCATCATGCCAATGGTCCCACAAGGAGTAAGAATCTACCATAACATCCTAAATGGACCAACCCGTTTCTCCTCAACTGAAGCCAAGTTAGGAATTAAACATTTTTCCCCTTATTGTCAAGAGTGTGATGTGAAAGAAGGGTTGTTTAGCCATCCAGTCTCAAGGTTATAGCTCAGATACTGCAGTTCAGCCCCCTCCTTCTCTTTTTACATTTATCACAAGTTCTAGGCAAAGTGATCCACTTGAAATGAATCAAGGGTTCTTGAATGCTTATAAATGTAAAAATAAGTGTAAATAGCAGAAAGAGGTGACATTCCTTGGAGAAACAGATAAGAATAAACAAAACATTGTGGTCTGAAAACTCTGGAAGTCCTTGGACACATAAAACAATGTTTGCTGGCTAAGTTTAACTGTACTGTGGTGACATTCCCTTGATTGACTAATCAAGGCCAAGAATGACGCTTTTGCTACTTTGTTACTGCTAAAGGATGGCATCAACAAAGAACTTTGTGGTATCTTAGATCTAAAGTAGCTTGCTAGTCAACATTTTCCTCACAGGGTTGCCAATTCTGAATTGGGAAATTACTGTAGATTTTTTTTTTGGGGGGGGAGCCTGGGGAGGACAGGGTTTGTGAAGGAGAGGAAGCTCACCAAGATATAATGCTATAGAGTCCACCCTCCAAAGCATCTGTTTTCTCCATGAGAACTGATCTCTGTCATCTGAAGATCAGTTGTAATTACATGAGATCTCCATGTCCCGCCTGAAGGCTGGCAACTGTACTTCTTCACAAGCCCTGCACTTTCTCTGAGTCCTGACCTTCAGGGGTCAGACGGGGTGATGGCCAAGAGAACTCCTCCTCCCACTGCCCCATCAAGGCATCTTACCTGTGGAATGCCCTTTCCCTTGTGTCTTGCCTGGCATCTACCCTAAGCACCTGGCCAAAATGTTTCCTTTAAACTAGGCATTTAATTTTTAAAACATCATTTTTGGACTCTGCTTCTATCCTGAGACCTGTTTTGTGAAACTTGCTTTAAGCTGCTTGTTGTTTTATATTGTTTTTTAATGCTCTGGCTGGAGTTTTAATACTTTATTTACTGTTAACCACTTTTATGGAGTTTTATGTTTCTACTATGTTTTACTTTGTAAACCTCCTCAAGTGGGTACTTTGGGGTGGTGGCAAAGAAAATTTATAAATACACAAATAGTGGAGATACAAACCCAGAAAACCCTCAAAAAAAGCCCGGAGCCAGCTATGTTTGGGTAGTACTATTATGGAATGTACTAACATCCTTCTTCAGTTTACACAGGCCAAACCAGTAGTGTCTATAGAAGAAACAGGACAAATGATCAGTCACCAAAAGCTTGTAAAGGAGAATACAGCTTGAAGTTGCACATTAGAGGTCAATAGCAAATTTGTGACTCAATTTAATTGAGTCTAATTCTAGTGGCTATACCACTAGAAGCCACAACTGTTCCTCTTTAGTGGTCTGTTTACATGGCTGCTATGCCTGTCGATCTCATGTGGTTGCTAGCAGTGGGTCACACCTATGCTGACGGAGTCTTCATATGTGAATGTATGTTGAGTTATGAAAGCTGGACCATAAGGAAGGCCGAGCGTCAAAGAATTGAGGCTTTTGAACTCTGGTGCTGGAGAAGACTCTTGCGAGTCCCTTGGACTGCAAGGCGAACAAACCGGTCAGTCCTAGAGGAGATCAGCCCTGACTGCTCCTTAGAAGACCAGATCCTGAAGATGAAACTTAAATACTTTGGCCACCTCATGAGAAGGAAGGACTCCCTGGAGAAGAGCCTAATGCTGGGAGCAATTGAGGGCAAAAGAAGAAGGGGACAAAAGAGAATGAGGTGGCTGGATAGAGTCACTGGAGCAGTCGGTGCAAACTTAAATGGACTCTGGGGAATGGCAGAGGACAGGAAGGCCTGGAGGTTGTGATGGGTCGGACACAACTTCACACCTAACAACATGTTGAGTTAATTTATACTGTCTGTTCTGTGACAAACTTACTGTTATCTCTTGCACTGCTTAATCTTTTGGCATCTCATATAAGTTTTGTCTTGTGTCTCCGCACTCAGGATATTTTTCCCTACTCACTTGGGCCACCATGCATCTAATGAAATATGCTCCAGATTACAAAGAGTCAAATCTAGCCAGCTGTTTGGGGATTTTTTTTTTTTTGCTATATCTTATCTAATTTCCTTTTTAAACATAAAATCCCCCCCTCCCATCACACATGCACATCCCATGATAGTCTTTTTTTTGGGGGGGGGGCAAAGGTTATTCCCTCCTCCCTTTTTCACCAGCAGAAAAACTAGCTGGATCTAACCCCAGAGTTTATACGACAATAAATTAGTCAATCTTTTTACTGACACAAAAATCTTCATTGTTTGTGTTGGAACAGATGAATATGACTGCTTCCTCTGGAATTTATTTAGTATGAGCAAAAATTGGGCCAAGAGACAATAGTCAGTTCAGTGACAAATGTGTTTGGACCTGAGAAACATGAGTTCAAATTGCAGCTCAGCCATTTAGGCAAGTCGTTTATCTCTTGGTTTCAGCTCTAAATCTGCAAAACAGGAATAATAGCAACTGACTTCACTGGGGAATTGTAAAGATGAATAAAATGACGATTATCAGCGCTTTTGCAGATCAGGAGCACTACATAAATGCTTAATCATAATGTGCCCCAACCCCTCTCCAAAAGTAAGACATTTTGTAAGTTCAACAGCAGGTAATTACACACAGAAGGCTTCCAGCTTGAAAGCTGTCAGCACCTAATTCGTTTCATGCATTATTAACTATCAAAGTTTATTCTAGCTGCTGAATCAGCCCTTCCTCTTTGGCACTAAGGCCTAGCCTCATCCCCTCCGTGCACCTAACCCAAAGGTTGCTCCCTGTGATCCATCGCTCCTCTCTAAAGCCAAACACATATGTCCAAAATGCTGATAAAAGCCATATTCAGTGGGATGCATTTTGAAGGACAAGGAGGTAAACCTGTCAAATTATTGTGATTGTTTTCTCCAGTTCTGTCTACTCTCTCCTTTCTCTCCCCCATCCCTCCCCCCACCCCTGTTTATTCACATTGGAAGTAATTGAGTGAAATTATTTGTTTCCCGAAATGCTGTATTGTTGATGTACCCCCTCCCTCGAAGGTCAGGAAAAAAGGCTGATGAGATTTTGTGCATATCATTTAAAAAAAAAAACTGAGCTCCCATTAAACAAAAATAACTCAGAAAGACTTAGATGGTTCATTAAAAAGTTAGCAGTGGACACAGGCTGGGCATGTAAACAGGAATTGGAGAAAGATAAATAATTACACACAGTGGCTCTCCAAGGTACGTATAAAAGAATGCCAATAGACATACAGAGGCGTTTTGCAAGCATGCACATTACAGAGAAGATTAGTGACCTACAAATAAGGCTGCTAAGTTAAGCAGTAGATATTTTTGTATTATGTAGAGACTTCAAACGAATACTAGATGCCTTTTTACAAACGCAGATAATCCAAGTGGGTCTACTCTTATCACAAGAACACATAAGCCTGCCTTAAGCTCAAACACATCACTGGTCTAGTAAAGTCTGTATTGCCTACTCAGACTTGCAGTGGCTGGGCAGGGACTCATACAGAGGTCTTCCACATCACCTTATCCTTTTAACTGGAGACTGAACCTGACACTTTCTACGTGCCAAGCAAAAGTTCCACTACTAAGCCATGACCCAGCACGGTGCTAGAAAGCATCCCTCTCGCTCACATTTTAAATGGTCGTGATGCATAATTTGATTTATTTTAAGGAATGCCGTATAATTGGTGCACACATTATACTCAGCAATTATGAGGAATAATTTTCCCTCTCACGTATGGTGAATGGCTGTCTCCTGCAATAGGCGGTTAAGTCTGAAGCATAACCAGTCTATTACTAAAGTCTGCATCCTTTCATTACGTTGCCCACAACTGCACTAGGAGGCCAACACCCTCCATCATATGGGAATGGGAGTTCACTTGCTGCTAATATATTTGAGCAAGTAAATATAGGAAGGGATTAGGAAGTTAAACCGCTATTAAAGTGGAGGGGAAAGCTCCTCTGTGAAAGGATTTGAGCACAGGGCTTGGAAGATAATTTAATGCATGCCGTGTTTCTCTATAACTTGCCGCTACCTTTCTCTTGGATCATGGGGTAAATCTGTTTGTAAGATGATAACCCATAACCAAGCCCTCCTCCCCTCCCCTTCCGTGAAAGTAAGGGTTTATTTTGAATCCGAAAAGTTCTCAGCAAACTTTATCTCAGAAAGAATTGCTGGGCAAACTCAAGGACACTTCTCTTGTCTACTTTGATCCCCAGACATATTTGCAGCGGCAACAAAATACCCACATTGTGCTGTAGGAATGCTTTTTGCTATTTGGTTGAGATTTGGGAATCTGAAATGGAGGCATTATTGAACAGACATAAGAAACTGGCAACAAGCAGTTCAAAGCTTTTGCATAACAAAATATTATAGGAGGCCATTGTGGGTAATAACCCACAAGCTTGTGAGATTGTGAAGAAGAAAGGACAATATATCTATAGATTGTCAGAGGGTCATCTATAGAATGCTTCCTATTTGGTACCCAGGTGTTCTAGTGGGAATAAAATTGATTCTGAGTCAGATGTTGTAGCGGTCGAGACAAAAGAGGCAAGAATGAGATGATCACCTGTTTGGACACAGGACTATGTTATGAGTTATGAAAGGGGGGGATTGTTGTTGTTGTTAGGTTCGAAGTCGTGTCTGACCCATCGTGACCCCATGGACAATGATCCTCCAGGCCTTCTTGTCTTCTATCATTCTCTCTCTATTTAAGTTTGCACCGACTGCTTCAGAAGTCACTCCATTCAGTGACTTCTGCTATTATCTTCTCCTTTTTGCTTAGTGGTTTTCTCCTCTATATGCCCATCCACACCATCCTACCTTCTTTTATACCCCTTTCTCATTTCCTATGTTTCAATTTTCTGACC
The DNA here is from genome assembly GCF_049243985.1 of Paroedura picta. NCBI lineage: Eukaryota > Metazoa > Chordata > Lepidosauria > Squamata > Gekkonidae > Paroedura > Paroedura picta. The sequence goes on from NC_135373.1 coordinate 99,865,053, forward strand.
ACACCTCTAGTGTCTATTTTTCTCCTGTGTTCCTTCTGTCTTATCAAGGCTATCTTGGTTTACTCTGATCATCACTGTATTCTAAAATGCTGTATTTCTCCCTCTTATTTTTAAACAGCAATAAGGACCTACTTTGTTCCATACACTAGAAGCCCTGAACTAAGAGGAGGACAGAAGTCCATGTGTTGGGCCATCTGTTACAAGTCTGACCTTGATTATAGAATGCCAACACAGCCTGGCCTTTGGCTCCTTTATCACCCTGAACCAGACAGCAAACATACTGGGGACAAGGAAACATAAGGTTGCCTGTTCTGGGTTAGCACATTCTTAAAGATTTGAGGGTTGGAGCCTAAGGACGGCAGGGTTTGACACGGGGAGGGACTTCAGTGGGATACATGGCCATAATTTTCACCTTCCAAAGCAGCTATTTTCTTAGGGGACCTGAATTCTGTTGCCTAGAAATCATTCGTACTCTTGGGAGATTTCCAGCCAGCACCTGGAGGTTTGCAATGTAGGCAAACCCCCATGCTAATGCAGCACACAAATCCAGCAGGCTGCAATTTGGAGGAGCTTTCCAAAAGCAAAAAGCCCTGCACTTTTTGGGAGGAGCATTGTAAGCACACTAGTATCTACTGAGAGGGCCAATAGTACGACATACATCCTGCCCCATATCACAGGAAGGAAGCTGCTGAACACTGCTTTAAAATAATTAGGGAATACTTCTAGTTTGCATGGAAGACTTCAACCTGGGAGACATGGGTTCAAATTCATATTTGCCACAAAACATATCTTAGGTCAATCATTCTATCTCAGCTCAACCTACCACAGTGTTTTGTGAAGATAAACTAGAAGAGGTGATTTCCTTGTATGCTACCTTGAGCTTCGTAGAGGAAGGGTAAGGTAAAAATACACTCTCAGATGAAAAGAGTCCAATGGGAGGTAAGGGTGAGGCTATATCTTGCCTAGCCAGTGACTGGCTCCCTGTCGGCTTTATTGGCCTTCTCTTCCTTCCAATATACCTAGTTTTCCCCTCTGTGAACCAGCACAAGGACCTGGGAAGTGTTTCATTCTTAGGGCTGATTACTTTGGAAGCAAGGAAGAGTAGGATCCTTCCCCATAAGGCCTGCTACTTTAGAGACATGTTCTCTGCTTCTGCTGATTGGGTAAGGTTTCTCCCTCCTGGCTGTGCTTCTGTGTTAGAACTTCAGCAGGTGAACTCTGTTCTCAGCAGAAGTCCAAGGCTTTAATCTCACACATTACCCCTCTTGCTCAGCAAAATCTCCTAGATTCACTAATTCCCCCATCATAAATTCAGAAGACAACTCCAACCATATTGCTTTTTACTGTTTGCCTTTGTCTTGCCTGCTGGTCATCTCTCAGTCCAGGGTCTCTAACAGCATGCCACAGTCCTATCTCTAGCAGGTGGCTTTTCATTCTCTCCTTCCCGATCAGGTATTTGGCTTAAGTTAGTCTATCTAGTAGGTAGTTATGCTGAGCATTGCAGAAAACTGCCATTGTTTGTTTCTTCTTCACCTATCAAAGATCTCTTATTTTGTAGTCTGAATGCTCATGTGGGGCCCATAACCCTCCTGGTGAAGTTTAAATATGTAAATAGAATCAGAGCACCAGGCTTCTTAAAATGATAAAAGAAACAACTTTGTAAAGAAAGAGAGGAAAGAGATATTCCTAATAGTCTAACTAACTGTTGTATTAGTTCTGTTCTGGAGGCAAACAGGGAAGAAGTATCCTCAAAAGAGCAAGAAGTCTCTGATTGGGCCAATCAGGACATAGGAGGAGAGTATTTGAAAAATATCAGGAAATTCCTAATCTGACTATGCTAAATGTATATCTCCTCCTATACTCCCAGTAGGATATTCTTCATATCCTGTTCAGTCATGTACACTGTAGATCGTGCAAATTCTAACACAAAAATGGCAAGAAGAACAGCTATGTGCACTAGCCTTTTCTGTCCTCAGTAAATCTAACTAGATGTGGCAAGAGCAGCCATATATAATTTATTCATGTGTCTGCTCCATTATATTAGGTATGTGAGTGAAATAGGACATGGGAGGGTCTCTTTTCTGCAGGAAAAAGGGGGGAAGAGTAGAACAGTAGGAAGCACCTCTCTTCCACCTCACTTCATCATACTCTGTTGGTCTGAAGCATTTTTCTCCCAGCTCAGGTCTGACAACAGGAAGTGGATGGGACTGCCGGGGAAGGGGTGAAGAACAGCACAGTGAGCTAATACATGGGGAGAGTTTCATGCCATACTTACACACTCCATTGTGTATGATAAACAGACCTCTACACCCCTCACTTTGCACAGGAACAGAAGAGACATTGAGGAAAAAAATGTGGCTACCCTTCTCAATCCAGTCTCACTAGGCCTACATGTTCCTCTGCACCCCATTTGTTTCCTAGCTTACACGTTAAGTGACTCTCTAGATTTCAAGGATTTTTTATTTAAACTAAGTCACTTTAACTAATCTTATATTTAGTTCAGGGCAGCAATTTTGCCTCAGGAAGGAAAACACCCAGCCCAGCCCACGTCCTGCAAACTTTTCTTGACAGATGTTGCAATAGAGAAGGAAAGAGAAGCAGCAACAGCATTTCATCCTCCTAGCTCTTAAAGAGTCAATTACTGTCTGGTTAGCGTGCCCCATTAGTGCTAATAGCAATGACACGGTGGAGCAAGAGAAGGGCGGGCAAGAGAGCAAACAAGCAGCTAAATTGCTTAAGTGGGTGGTGAGTGTCACACAAGGCGCAGGCCAGCAGACCTCGTTACGGAAAGTGCGCATCCTGGCTCATCTGCAGAGATCAAAATGGCAAAGTGTCCTGGTTGGAGCAATGCAGCAATAAGGGACCCACGATCCATTTACCTGCAAACTAATTCTAGGCAGTTATACAATGCTGCATTGTATAACTTTGCTGCAAGAAAGGCAGCAACAAACTGATCCCTGCTTACCAAATATTTACAGAGCACACCATGAATGGCCCATCTTGCCTGTATAAGTAATATGGTCAGGGATTTCTCCTGGAACTGAGGAAAGCAGTGTGATAGTTACACACTCAGCCTAACTACTCGGAATCCATGTCCCTCTCTAATAATAACAATAAAGTGTAGAAGAATGGCCACCATAGCTTCATATGGCTACCATAGCTTTTCAGATTAGTGTGCATGCACCAGTTCTGTGAGACTGCCATATGGTGAATTCCATTAATGGCCAATTCACTTGGTCTTGCCAACTGCTTACCTGCCCTCTGCTAGTCTTCACTGATTTCCCTTTCACTAGTAGTGGTTGTTACCATATCAAATAATTTCAGTGGTGCTGAAAACCCATGAAATGTGAAGAAGAACCAAGGTATCATAAAATAATTTGGGGACCCCAATGCTGACGTAAGCCTTTTGGTGCCATGTGCAATACCTGACTGGAAGCAGACATGATTAAATGTGCATCTAATTGCTTGGGTTCAAATTCAAGGATTTTCTGGATGAGCAATCTAGATGAGTGGCTTCCCATACTGGCTCCCCACACTTCTGTTTGATGTTTTGGCCCTGGAATATGGGGTTTTACAATAAATATCTGACTGCCAAAGATTTGCCTGGTGCCTGCATCTGACTCACCTGCAGATTGGTTGTTCTACAGGGAAAGGAGGAGGCTTAGAAAAAGCCTAAAGACATTTGGATTAAAATGGTTCTTTCACTCAATTCAGTGGTATGACTTCACTGTCATTATATCACTGTGCAGAGGCAGTACATCTCTGAATACCTGACTGAATACGCGAATCATCTTCCAGTTCTCCCTGTAAACTGCTAGGGCATCAGCTAACTGCCACTGGAAGTAACATTCTGGACTAGATGAACATTTGGTCTGATCCAGTCAGATCATTCTTATGTTCTTAAGTCATGCTATTTTGGAAAGGAAGGCAGCATGCTATATCCCAGTCTCATCAGATCTTGGAAGCTAAGCAGAGTCAGTACATGGATGGGGGAACTCTGAGGAGTTGTACTTCATTTTTGCCTTGAAAGCCCTTTGCTCTCAGAATCATAGAATAATAGAGTTGGAAGGGACCTCATGGGTCACTCCTGTGCTTTATATACAAGCAATTCCTACTGGTATAGTTCCCCTAGAGATAATTATCATGGCTTTGCAAAGCCTCAGTCCTCTTTCAGTCAGCCGCTAACATGAATCTTGTCCCATCCCATCTAACATATTTTACTGTCTCCCCCACCCAGCCACCCAATTTGCCTAGCTTTGCTCTCATGAATATGGTGTTCTGCAGTCAGAAGTTGCAGAAGTATCCTTGGTGGAACATTCTAATCACAGGGCTTGCAGCAGCTTTCATTAAGGTTCCTTCTACCCTCTTTCCCAAGCTCTTAATCTGAATATAGCTTTCTAGAAGGTATCAGAGCAGTTAGACAGGATGTAATTTCAGACCTTCTGCTTTATTTTTTTAACCAATTGAGGTTTTTTCCCCTCTATTTCTTCTCTTAGCACTTTATAAGACATATCTTCTGGGAGTGAAAAATTAATTACTAATTACACAGTTACTTTGGTGTGCAGAACTAGAGCTGAGACACTCAACACCCCCTAGTAGTGAATAACTTAATTGAGTCTTTTAAAAATTTAATCAAGGGTTTATTTATTTCTCTTCCAGGAAAAGCTTCCTGAAAGCCACCCAAGACTATGTCACCCATCCCTTGATGCACATGTTGTAATCGTTTCACACCCTTGTTATGTTCACATTTCTCTCCAAACCTGAGGAGAGAAAGTGTCAGGCTACATTAAGAGTTGGGGGGACATTTTGAAGCTAATATGTGGAGACACGAGCAGTCATTTCCAGTGGTGACTGAGTGTGGACGGCACAGCTCTCAGTGGAGCGAAGGATTTTGATCCGAGCCAGATTTTTAAAAGGCAAAATAGCAAGCCTGGCATCTAACTGATTTTCAAAGTTAGAAGAAGTCAGCGGTATCCCCACAGTCCTGGCTTTCTGCATGCTATGCAGAACTGAATTATTCAAGAGGATTTTCCTATGCAGGCAATGGGGCAGCACTGTACAAAAGGCATCATGACAAATTATTAGGAACTGTAATCTATACTACTGGGTATCATTTCTGAAATTCTGAACCTACTATGCAATTTTGCATCATTTAATGTGTTAACACATGTTAATGTTTCTGCTTTGCTGAGGTTCTGTGTTTTAGATGTCTGGTTGGTTCTACTACCTAAAGTCTATTTCATTGTTTACTGAATGCCCCATCCTGTTGATTGCATTGGCTCACTCTGCGTAATCCGCCTTAAATCCCAGTGAGAAAGGCAGACTACAAATTATGTAAATAAACTAGGGGCAAAGCCCATTGCATTCAGGAATACAGTGGGTGCTAGACTGGGGGGAGCGGTGGATGGTCTTTCTCTCTCCCCCCCCCAGGACCTGGAAAGGCTGCAGGCTGCTGCCCCCCGGGAAGGGAACTCACTGGCAGGGGCAGATCTCACATGGCAAAGATTTGTAGCCTCTGAGCCTCGGAGGGAAGTAGTAGTAGTAGGAGGTGGACAGGGGTGGGGGATGGAAGGCAGTGGGCTGGCTGCTGGACAGACAGGCAAGCTGGTTGGAGGCAGAGGACGCACTCAGGAGCAGGACAGCAGCCTTAAGTGGGTGTTAAGTGCTGAGTGGCACTTAAGCCATGAGAGCAGCTCCTCCCCCATACCCTTACCAGAAATATTACGTGGAACAGATAAATGGTGCCTAAAATCCTGGACCTACCTTGGAAAAAAAATCTATCCTCTTGAGTTTTATTTATGCATCTGGGATAGCATGACTTTCAAAATAAGTGAGACACTTGTTATGGCTGAAGTCAATATTAGGTGCCTTGATTGTTCGGTTAACCCTAATTGCTTGATGGTCATAGAATGAACACTCAAGGTACATATATTGGTTCTGTGCATACACCACCCTTATGGAATTCTTGTGTTGTTGTTGTGGTTACAATGTTAGCTTGAACATATCTCATAAACAGTAGTACTCCTGAGCAGATCTTGCAAGCCCTAAAACAATTTCCACATAGATATCAATAAAAGCCTGTTCTAGTTTGTAAGTTATGCAGTCCTTGCAGTAAAGCTAGGTGGACAAAACCTACACTTCATGGGTATTATACTGTGAGGAGCAGAAGCACTAAAAGTCTCTTGCATTAGAATTATTTAGATTGCCTATAGTGCTCTGGAGATCCTCCAAACAAGCCCTGCTCAAAAAACAAGCCCTCTGTGAAACAAGCCAGGCCACAATGCAACCATTTCGAGGCGCAGAGATAAGCTGTATTCTAGGAACAAATAGCCAGCAACAGTATAAGCTTTACAATAACCCCATCCCCAACAGTGGAAGGGTTTGGAGCAGAAACCTCATGCCAACAAGAAGCTAAGCCAATCCAACAATGTGGCATTAAGATTTGAGAAAGTTACGCAAGCCAAGAACACTCTTCATTTGACAGTTCTTTGTTTGGAGAGACAGCAGGCTCAATGCAAGGAAGTTCAAATCCCAGTGGGAGAGTCTCACAAAAGGTATTTAGCAACTTACGGAAATACAATTTAGATGTGGTTTAAGCTTTTCTTTTTGTGTATTACCTTCAGTGGAATTTGCATGATAATTTCCTTAACTCCTAATCCAACATCCTAATTTAGAATCCCCATTCCTTTATCCTCTTTCTAACACCTGAACAAATTATTTTCTTTTTAAATGAGACCAGAAGCTACTTCCTCCCCCACCCTGCCCATGCTGTGAAACAATCAGCAAAGGTGTCCTTGAGGCAAAATACAATATGGCCTGGAATCATCTCAAGACTCCTTACTCCCTTCCCATGTTTGAGGGGACTTCTCCCAGGGTTCCTCATGGGGGGCAGGCAGAGTCCACTGTCCCCAAATCATCACATTGGGCCACCAGTTATGCCTAACATGTAAAAGGGCACTTTCATGTAGCCCCCCCCCCAAAAAAAAGGGTCCTCTTATCTGAACATGAAAGTGCTTTCCCATGCAGGAATGAAAACTCTTATTTTGCATTTTTAGCACCTAAGGACTAAGTGCAAAGTGAGTGTAAAGTGAAGGATTCAGCAAACTGACTAATTGTTGCCATTCTAATTTACATCTCTTACGTGTATTTTTTGGGCCTGCCCTGTTATTTGGTTTCTTGGGGAGGACGTAATTACTAATATCAATGTTTTATTAGAATATTTGAGGATGCTTGTGTATTTTTAAACTATTTGTCTGTCTCCTGGAAGCTAACTGATGAAAATGGACTCTGTGTTCTTACAAGGGAGATCATGCCCACATCCAGTAATTCAGTGGATTGAAGATTTTACAACCTTATCAATATTTGAATATATGGCCTAGGGACAACAATTGCCCAAGCTCATATTTATAGATATTTTGAAACCTTTTATAGATGCTTAGTTGTAGACTTGCCACCACTGTAGTCATTTTTCCCCGTTCGTGGGTTGGAATTATTATTAATATTATTTTAATGTAGGGAAGGAAAATGTAACACATGGTATATAATGGCTCTGAGAGTTTTCTGTCAGGGAAGGCACTTTGGGGGCAGAGATAAGCAAGCCAGTATGTGAGCATGCACGTATGTGATAAATTTAATTTAATGCAGATTTAATTTTTTATATTTAATAAAATGTCATTAGCTTGAGCCCTGAACTTAGCAGGTAGAGCAGAATATAAATGGAATATATATTTCACACTGCACTTCCTTCCAGACCTCGTGACACAACTACTTGTGTCTATGACACCTCCCTCTGCCACAGCAACAGGTACCAGGGGCTAATTGAAGGCTGTGTCCATCAGAGGACTGCTGTGGAAATTCTTGTCGCTCAGAGAGACTGCTCCGACACAGAAACCAGAGCATTAAAAAATCCTGCATGGAGTTGCTGTCCAACACCACAGAAACCAAATCTCCTCCTCCTCCATCAACAGTGTTCAGGAGCTGAAAGTGCTTGACTGTGTGAGGCTCAGGCACAGAGAGACTGCAGTCCTACCATTCAGCCTGGCCAGTGGCCTTCACAGAGCATCGGAACAAACAGTTCTCTCAAAAGAAGAAGAAGAAGAAGAGTTGGTTCTTATATGCCGCTTTTCTCTCCCCGAAGGAGTCTCAAAGCGGCTTTCAGTTGCCTTCCCTTCCCTCTCCCCACAACAGACACCCTGTGAGGTGGGTGAGGCTGAAAAGCATCCCCCCATCATTTTATACTGAAAGTGTTGTTTTAATCCTTTGTGCCTATTTTGCCAAGTGGTTGTCACCTCCATCCTCGTTAACACGTGGATTTAATTTATTATATGTTTATACCCTGCTTTTCTCCATATTGAGGACCCAAAATAGCCCTCAACACTGTTTTCCTCTATTTTATCATCACAACATCAATAGTGAGGGTGTGTCACTGGCCCAAGCTCTGGCAAGAAGCTTCCACTTTCAGACCAGGGTCAAAGGCTTAGTCTGGCACTACAACCACTACACAGCACTGGCTTATAACGCAGCAGAGCTTTTACCTACTGAAATCATGTCACCTGTTATCTGATCCTTTCAGCTAGAGATGCTTGGGACCGGAGCTTCTGTAATGTAATGCAAAGTTACATGGCTGCCAGCTCCAGGCTAGAAAGGACTGGATGGTTGTTATTTGGACAGATCTTTCTTTCTTTCTTTTGTGCAACTTATATTTTAATAATTCAATATGATGGTACAATCACAATAAATTAAACTTGCATTTCACATTAAGTGAAGTGTGAACTTTGATTTCCTGGTAATGGATAAAAATGTTTACTTCTGAATAAAGTAATTACATCTTTGTCTTGCTTCTTTCACTGCAATATTGAAAGTGGTTGGTTCTGATGTAACCATAAAATGTGTTTTGCAATTCATCTGACAACAGAAAAGACCATACTCACCGGTACTTCACACAGCATATTCTTGAAGCAACAACTATATACAAAATTAACCCTCAAAAGATTACTGGTTTGATAACAAAAAAAAAATTAATGGATCAAGAAATAATTGGCATTTGCTATTTTATTGTGGATTTAGAATGTGCGCTTGCAATGCTTAATCTTGGTTGGATCATTCTCTGTATTATTAGTATTTCATTGGTGCCATCCTCATATTGTACTGTTAATACATTAAAGTTTTAAATTATATTTATCACTGATAAAAAGCTGGCAACAACAACAAAAATGTAGACAAAGGGGAAAGAAACAAGCTAAAAGAAGAGGGTTGGTAAAGGCAATGGTTAAGCCACGTTTTCAGCTGGATACAATTACGTACAAACTTAAATAAATTATAGCCCTGATCATCCAAATTACAGTGTGCCATAAGTAAAGAGCAAAGAGGACAAGGGCAGACCAATGTCAAAGGTGCTGGTTTAATGACAATCTGGGTTTCAGAAACTTCGGCTCAAATGACTTAAGAAAGTAGGACGCACCATTTGTTGCATGGGTTGATTTAAAAAAAAGACATTCCCTCCTAACTTACAAATCTAACTATTTATAGGCAATCACAGTTAATAGTTTATTCACAGTGCAATCCTATGCAGAAATAATGAGTCTAAACCCATTAACTTCAAAGTGCATAGCATGGGGTAACTCTGCATAGGATTGCCCTGTAAATGTATCATCTGTTGTTCATCATCAGTCTCAACCTGGCCTAAATTTGGAAAGCGATTCACATTCGAGCAGCACAGAGATGCTTTTTGCTTCAGGGTTACTGATTTCTACTGATTTGTGTCATATTTCAAGGCCCAAACAGATATTGCAAGGGGGATTGTAGCTGCCAGTCTGTTTCCCTGTTTAGTGTTTCTCTGGTGATGCCTAATGAAAGAAACACATGGCATGACATTATTGAGCTTAGCATCTTGTGCTACAGCTTGAAAGGATATGGGAAAGGCTGAGGGAGCATGATCAATCATGTCAAGGATTTATTTTACTAGATCCTTTTGAGACAATGTGGGCCAGTGGGAGCCACATGGCCATCTGCCCCACATGCCTCTGGGCCTAAGGAACTGTATTGTTTAGGATATACAGGACTGAGAATGTTAGCCTTACAAGTTGCCAATTCCATCTTAGTGAGAAAGATCAATTTTAAGGAAGATCTTCATCCTTCCCATTTTGAGGACTATCCTCCAGACTTTGGTGATACATTTCCATTTTAGTTTCATAGAATCATAGAATCATAGAGTTGGAAGGGGGCATACAGGCCATCTAGTACAACCCCCTGCTCAACGCAGGATCAGCCCTAAGCATCCTAAAGCACCCAAGAAAAGTGTGTATCCAACCTTTGCTTGAAGACTGCCAGTGATTTCCTAAGCAATTAAAATAAAATAATTTATCAGTGACTGAGCTTTCTAAATTATAAGAAAGAAATGCCCAGTTTAATTCACTTGCAAGTTTCTCAGCTTCTCTGCATGTTAATTAACATGACTGCTACATCTGAGCAGCAAGTACTCAGACCTAGCAAGAATAGATCTAGGCCTAGTTAAAAACCCGTTGCAGGATTGCAGGAGGCTCACATGACTGAAAGCTTCTCTTTTAATTACATTCTGCAGTGAGACATCCAGCAAGAGGGAGAAGACCAGATGAGGAGTCTTCCCCATCACATCTAATTTTCTACATGCAGAGGACTTCTTTGCTGTGTGGGAGATATTCATCACACCACCCAAAACCAACAGTCTGAAGGGGCAGAGCTCCAGAGTAGGTTTATTACTTTCTCCATTTCCACACAGGAGGCTCTGAGCTGGGCTGCCAGCTGGAGGCAGGTTGCCCTGTCTCTTTCTGCTCCTGCACAGGGGAGCATTTGGTCTGGGGCACCTCCGGATTTGTGCTCCTGCATGACAGCCAGGGCAGCAAAGTTCCCAGTGCAGAAACGGTCTTCTGTTTGATTGTGTTTCTCCAATTTAGCAAAATTTCTTAACTGATGTCTTGAGTAATGTGTGTTTTGTTTTGTTCTGTTTTTTTCCCTCCAGCAAAAATGATAGGGGACACGTAGGTTAGTTAGACTGACAGGGCAAAATGTTTCAACTTAAAATTTGGCCATGACACTTGAAAGCCATGAAAGCTACCTGTGACACATCTGGAATGCTCCTTTGGATTCATTAAGGGATATGATGTATGCTTAACCTGTTTTGGTTTTATCAATCTGTACTGTTAATTCATGAGAGGTATGGGGAATAAGGAGCTGGGCCTCAAGGCTAGGATAAAGGATTTTTAGTAGTTGTCTGGTATGACACACATTCCAGAATAGTTAAAGTATAGTTATTGCTTTCAGTCTGGCAAATGACTTAATAGTTTAGGTCTGCAAGAATATTCCAGCCCACATAAGCAGGGCTGTCCCTCCTGCCAGCCCCCCCCCCCAAAGACAAGTGAGGTAAACATATCAACCTGCCATGAAGCAACTCTCACCTGAAATTAGGTTAGACAACATGACAGTTCAGTTAGCTGATGACTCAGTGCAGGTAGAGTGAATCACCCACTGCAAGCAGCAAAAACCAGATGGAGAGCAATGGAGGGGAAATTGTAGCCTCTTGAGATCTGGGCTTCCAATCTCCCACCCAGATTATAGTTGCACTTAAACGCAAAACTGACAAGGGATTTTTGTTTGCTCAGCATTAAGGACTTACTGCTAAACAGTTCTAGGAAGGTGCAAATCCTGCTAGTTGTCAGTCATCAAAATGTGTACCAGTAATCACAGGAAAAAAATATCCCAAATGAGGTGGAGAAAGAATGAACTGCTGCTTGGGAAGCATCTGCCAAATACAGGTCAGGTTAGAGACCCGAGTACCTGTGGCCAAGGTTAGCAAGCGACTGGAGAGGGACTCCAAGTTCCAGGAACAAGTAGCAGAGACTCATCACCTCTGTGTGCACTTGCATGTTTTATTTAGCCCAGCAAAAAGATGCTTTTGTTTGGGGAGCTGTCTGATTTCTTAAGGGAAAAAGCAAAGGAGGAACATATTGATTTAGGGCCTTTTATTTTAAAATCCACTCCATAAACCGGGTGTGCTTTCCGGGGGGGGGGGAGAGATAAAGTTCTAGTGATGTCAATTTTCATCACCATGGCAACAGTTCATTTTTAGTGACAGCGGAGTCTTCCTCTTGAAGCTGCTAAATTGCATAGGGAGTGGGGGCGAGAAGGGCAGAGAACAGACACTGAGATTTAGTTAGGAGAAATCGTCACAGGGATTTTGCATGGTGGGGGAGTGGGGGAGTGTAGTGCAATTGAGCCAAGAAGATCGGCAAGCTTGCTTTTATGTAGCCGAGATGTAGACTGGTTTTATTTGTTTTATTTGGACCAATAGGCACAGAGTAGGTTACAGTAGAGTCCGAAGCAATATCTGTAAAGGATTGGGCTTCCTTCTCGTTTTGTTAATACAGTGGATGCTGTTATCACAAAGGGAGACGTAGAAGCATGTTAAACCGCATTGGAACCTTTGCTATAACAGTTGTCTGTCATTCTTCAGCCTCTTCTTGCAGGAGGACACATTTTCCTATTTGCTTCTGAGGATGGTTTGCAGCACAAAACTCAAAATATCAGGGCACCAGTAACTCTAGTCATTTCCGACAGCAGGTTCTTCCACTTGTATTCTAGATTGTTTTCACGTTCATTCGAGAGGACATTTTAAAATAAAGGGAACAGAGCTTCTGTAAACGGAATTGGTCAGAAGGGCATTTTCAGAAAGGGAAGAAGGTGGTAGTTTTTTGCACTGTTCATTGTATGTATTATCTCGTTTGTCCTGCATTATTTTCTAATATTTATAGTCTAGTTGTTGCATTATTAGTGTTTCTCATTTTTGTGAACTGGCTGCTGCATTTGTTTATGGCTTGACTTACACTGCTTTTCTTTATTACATTGTTCCTCATATTTTATCATTTGCTCTGAATCTCAGTGAATTAAATAAATAGGCAAATTGCCAAAGCAGATGGGCAAGCCTCTGTGGCCTAATTCCATAAAAACGGCATAACCTCATGGGCAGAGTTAATAACTTGGTTGTTACCCATTTGATCAGCACCTTGCTTGTCAAGTGGGTAACAGTCAACCAAGTAGCTTTCAACAATGTCTTTGCATCATTCACACATGGCCCTCACCATGTAGGTGTGCCCCACAGGACCAGATTTCCATACTATCTCAACTGCATATAAAAGAAATAACGTCAAGGAGTGGAGGATATAGAAATTGCTTTGAGCTGCGTGCTAGGAATTGTATTTAGTATACAGTTAATGGGATGGAGAAACAACAAAGTGGGAATGCCATGCATGGTCCCTTTAAGATAGGGGTTTTCAAAGTGGGCAGTATGTCCCCCTAGGAGCTCTGGAAGGATCCAGGGAGGAGGTGAGGAATTTTGGAGTGGTAGGGGGGCAGCACTCTGACTCTTCCTGCTGTGGCTGCATTTTCCTAACAAAGTGGGGCTTGTTACTGCCTGCTTCTGGGTAGTGGTGTCCCTGAATTTCCTTGGTGGTCTCCCATCCCAGTGCTGACCAGGGCCAACTCTGCTGAGCTTCCTGAAGAAAACACCAGCTTTAGAAGGTAGTCTAGGTGGGATTATACTCTTACTGAGCTCCTTCACCTCCTCAGACGGTCCTTCCCAGGCTCCACCCCAAATCTCCAGAAATGTCTTAATTCTGGATTGACAGCCCTGTCTCCATTTTTGGAAATCTGGAAAGCCTTCTCTTGATTGCTCCTAAAAGATGGCTGCTGCACAAAAACCAATACAGTATGTTTTGAATTTGCAACAGACTTAACACCAGGAAAGAGAGTTGTTCAATGTATGTGTGGCTGGCACTAGAGATGTGGCCTGGGAGCTAAGGGAGTAGAAGCCCCAAAACACTTGGGAACCACTGCTTTAGGACTAATTTATATAGATCTGGGAAAGGTTAGGTTGGAATTGGAGCTAAGACTACATCACAACCAATTCTGGTTTGACATATCATGATCACTATAGATTTTAGCATATTTTGTGAAATATATGTCATATTTTCTAGCACTGATCCCTAGTAGATACTTGTAAGGACAGCTGCATTTTTGATCTTCTGAGATTTGTGCCTTTTTGTCACTTTAAGGGTAATCATCTTCCAGATGGGCCTGGTGTTCTGGAGTACAGGTGCTTGCCACAGCAAGCAAGACTCGTAGGGTTATGTATCATTGGTAAAGATTCCTTTTGTGGAACAACTCATAACATTAGACCTTGTCTGAAGAAGAACTCGAAACAGAGACCCACTCTGGAAAGTCTTTCACAAGGTTTATCAGAATAAAAGAAAGACGATATTTTACACAAGTTTCTCTGCATGAACTTTACTTCATCTTGATGTTTAGAACCAACACAAGTTTTGGAGAACAGACTGGCAACTGTAGCCATTTTGCAACCAGAACACCAAATCTGGAAATCCAAGCAAAGAATCAGTGGAATCTGCTTGTGTATTGCAAAAGAACCATGATCAGGTGTAGACACACCACCGGCTTCCTTTGAAGAGCTATTGGGAAGTTGGGAAGGAGTCTTAGGGATTCAGGCTCCACTCCTTCATATACCTGAAGCTAATTCCCTCTCAACCTCATTCACTGTGGTTAAGGGAAGTACTGGCATTGGCCTCAACAATTGAACCAGTCAGAGATTCTGTTAAATCAGAATGCAATGCATACTCAGAATGCATACTCACATGGTTCCTAGTTAAGACATTTCTATTTTACTAGAATGTATGGAATAGTTTCTGTGGGAGCACCTAAATAATAAAAATTTTGCTTGCATATGATACTATGACTCACAACTAGGAACCTACCCTCATTCTTAAGATCTTTTTTTTTGAGAAATCCGCATAAATAACAACTGTTAACGGAAGTGTTTCAGTGCATCTCTCAGGAATGTTACAAAGGGCCAAGAAACAGCTCAAGGACGTGTGGCAAAGGAACAGAGGGAGCAATTCAAAACAGGTCTACTGAGAAATAATTCCATTTTATTCTATGGGATTTGCTTCCAGGAAAGTGTTCTTAAGACTGCAGCCAAATAAGGAATCTGTGGCCTGGGAGACCAAGTCAAGATGCACTGTGACAGAACACAGGGACTTAAATTTCCTCACTTTCTTCCTACCTAACCATAGTTTATTCACATGGTTTCCAACACTAGCAAGCAATAGAGGAAAGGCATTTGGAAGATTTCAGGTTAATCAGTTGGACCCACTGTTGTGCTGCTGACTGGCGTCCATGTAAACCAGTCTCTAGAATGAATGCTGGCTGGCCTGGATTTTGCAGCGGAAATTTTCATAGATATCGTAAAGGGGCAGGTTCATCTGTATATAATTCCATTCAGAAGAAGCTGAGGCAACTGGATTTTGATGAATGCTGACACAAATTTGCTTTGTTAATACAAGGCTACCCAATTTCTCTTCGACTGTCTGCCTTGCAAGGGACCTGTGCCTTCTGATTAGTGCTAGAGAGGCATCTGGTTAACAGCAGGAGTTTCTGTTTTTTGCTTCCCTTCCTCAATAGTCTTTGATGCATTTTGAAAATGGTTTTGCACTCCACATCACCTAATCCAGGAAAGTGTACAACACCTCCTGTGCTTCATTTTGAGCCTCTTCAAAATGCAGGCTATAGTCTTCTCCAGCCTGGCCAGAAATATCGTTATTCTTTTCACTTCTTTTTTTCTGTATTGAACATCCAGGCTGAAGAAGAGTTCTGAAGAACTGAAACGCTTGGTATTTTGCGCTATTTTGCTTAGTCCTGATTTAAACAGTATTACACAAACTATTTCTCCCCAATGGGGACCTGAAGCAGCTTAACTCGCTCTCCTCCCCTCTATTTTATCATCAAAGGCTAGGCTGAGAGTCTGTGACTGGCCCAAAGTCCCCCAGCAAGCTTCCATGGTTGAGCTGGGATGGGAACCTTGGACTCCCAGATCCTAATCGGACACCACTACCCAACACCAGAGTGCCTCATCTCTATCTGATACTGGCACATGAATAGCAGTTTGGAAAGCATGGTGAATTTGCTGCTCCTGGTCTTCTGGCATTAATTTATATGGGCTAGCAGTTGGTTTGGGTTAACCTTTGACTGTCCTAGGGATTGTTTGGAAAATATTAAGGATACTGAGAGCAATGCTGATGGTCTTTCTTTTATTTATTTCATACATAATTAGGCCTAGAGATCACCCCTCTCTCACAAAGTCTCGGAAACCATGAATATGTTAAAACTGAGTTCTGTTAAAAGGACTCTGCCTTGTCCCATGAAATTGGATTCTTAGGTCTAAGTGATGGTAAATGGTGATGGAAGGGGATGTGGTCAGGTGAAGAGGGAGGCCCATAGAGTTGTTTCTTTGTGCACTGTGCTGGCCCCAATCATATGCCTGGTGGAAGAGCGCCCTCTTGCAGGCTCTCCGGAACTTGACAGATCCAAAAGGCTTCTACAGGCAGCTCATTCCACCAGGCTGGAGCCAAGGCCAAAACGGCCCTGACTATGGTCAATGCCAAGCATACCTCTTTATGGCCAGGGACCACGAGCAAGTTCGAGTTAGCTGATTGTAGAGCTCTTTTTGGGAGGGGCATATTCTGAAAGGCACTCTTAGGTACACGGGCCTGGATTGCATATGGCCTGGACTGCATTAAAACCAATAACCTTAACTTGATCTAGAACGCAACCAGTAGCCAGTGTAGCTGATGGAGGACAGGTTGAATATGGGCCCTCCACAGAGTTCTTGCGAGGACCTGGGCAGCTATGTTCTGCACCAGTTGTAATTTCTGGATCAGGATCAAGGCAAGCCCTGTGTAGAGCAAGTTACAGAAATCTAGGCTGGAGTTGACCATTGCATGGATTTCTGAGGTTCTGAACTGAAATAATCTTTGGGTTTTGTGGGGGGGGGGGGTCAAATGCAAAATTTGGCCACACCACTTCATGTGGGGCCAGTCACTTCATGTGAGGGATCCATGGGCTGCTTTAAAGCACATTCCCAGAGATGAGGTCATCCAATGAAACTGGTCCTTTCCTTTGGGGAAATGAAGCCAGCAGTTGCTCACTCTTGGTGTAGTTTGCTGAAGAACATATGTTCACATAGATCAACGGATGGGTCTGGACATAAGACTGGCATGTCTTTTAGAGAGATAAGCAGTTTTTCATTTGCACATCTCAATTAATTTGACTACATTTCATTTTAAAATTGGCCACTGCCTGAAGTTGTTGCTGGACTAAATGACAGTGATGAGGCAAACTTCTGTGTGGCAATAAATGTCTAAGTGGATTTAAAGTGAGCCAGGTGCCAACTCTGTGTGAATTTGCCAAACTGTATGCAAATGCAGAGATGGAGCTCTGCTTGGTCCTGCAGAGCTGCTTCCCATTCAAGCCTGAGCCCAGTGTTAGGGTTGCCAGTGTTGGGTTGGGAAATACCCAGAGACTTTGGGGGAGGGGGTGTGTGGAGCCAGGAGTGAGCAGGATTTGAGGCTGGCAAAGACCTCAGTATGATGCTATGGAGTCCACCCTCCAAAGCAGCCCAGGAGATGAGTGATAATTCCAGGGGATCCATGGGTCCCACCTGGGGATTGGCATCCTGAGTGCCAGTTCAGCAAGCAAGTTCCAAATCAGAAAAGAGTGCATGGCCCTATGGTACCCAGGGGATGTCAGTTACTGGAGACAGTAATACTACTAGCCCCTCCAAGAAAACTGACCTATGACACCACTTGGGAAGTTGACTTTAAAAGAAAGAAAAACAACGCATTCTGCAAAACTGTGCCCTCCCATGCAGTCAGTGAAATCTCGCCCAGCGTTTGACTGGCAACTCCTTGCGGATACCTTACTCGGTATGCATCAAGACGTGAAATCAAAAGCCGGAGCTGTACTATAGCAGCTTTGCTGGGTTGTTTTTTGTTTTTTTTTTAAACCACTCAAATGTCATTGTGTCCCTGAGGTGTGCTTAGGTGGGCCAACAGCATGCCAAGGCAGAATCGCACAATGCTTTTTTATAAGATGCTCTGATTTCCAAAGCTCTGTAAAAGGCAACAGCACCGATTTTATCCTGAAGATTTCCTCTCTGCTCCCGCCTCCCTCACCGCAATTATAAGTGCGCAGGGGTGATAAGCCTTTATATTCCCAGGAGTCCAGGAAGCACAATGCATCTCTGTCTTTTCTACTCTGGCCATATTCAGGCATCACAAATAATGCCTGGTTGCCAGCCTCCAATTTTCAGTGATGGGCAAAAGTAGGGAGGGAACAGATGGGATTATGCTGCTAACAGTGTACTTTATTTTAATCTTTTGTATGGATTTTACTGTAAACCGCCATGAGCCAGCATGCCAGGGAGAGGCGGTTAATAAACTTCAATATAAATACAAATAAATTAATAGGAGGGCCCGAGCAAAATGGAATTGCTTGAAGGGGGCTGTGGCTCAGTGGTAGAGGAGCCATCATGACTTGAGCCTATCTTCATCCAGATAGTCCTATTCTGGATTCCTGTTGGTCATTTTTTAATGTAGTCAAGAGCCTGAGTCCAGAGACTTCCTTATGTGAGACAAGATGTAGCACTTTTGACTAGACTTACAGTCTCTATTGTAACTACCTTAACAACAGTCTCTACTCCCATTGTACAAACATGGAACAAGTTCACTAGTTCCCAATGAGCATCCTGGCCTCTCCAACAGACCTGCCAAGTATATCTTTTACACAGAGTTTACATAGAGTTTACATGCCATTGCCCCTATGCACCCATCCTTGCCTTTTATTTACTGGATCGATGACCGAATATACAAGAGATAAATTACATGCTGGAGTCGGTGACGAGGCTCCCAACAAATGGTACTTTAGAAGCATGGAGGTGAGAGACAGGGCCGACAATCATTTTCTTTTCCACATATATATTTGAACAGGGATAATGCTTTTCAGTGTTTTCTTTGCAACCTGTTGACATTCAAACAAAAAGGGGCTACATGGGGAATTATTTAACCTGAGTTAATTTTTGCTGTTACTCTGCTGCTCCAGAATCAATGACAAGCAAACATGCTGACTTTACCTAAGAAAACAAAAGAAGTTATCTATAGGAACCAAATTGTTCTTGTACTTTTTATGCTGCCCTGTATGATGCTCAGTTAATTTTTACAGGTAGCATCCTCTACCCATATTTGTGACTTTGATCCAAGCAGCTTGTTTATTAGCATATGGGAAAGGAAGCAGGTAGCCTACCCAGCCATGACAATGAAGAAATCCAGCCGGTTCCAGGTGTCTCCAAGGTAGCATTTCTTGCCAAAGATACCCAGGGCAACCATCTTCAGCACCATCTCCATAGCAAAGAAGATGAAAATGAAGTCATCAAATACCTGAAAGACACAGAGGTAAAAAAGGTAGATTTTAATCTTCACTCACAGCCATTTGTTCTTATGCTTCTGAACTTGCTGGGTAAAATTTAATTTCACCATTCCATAAACAAAAAACATACATGCACAAATCTCCTAGAACAGGCTTTCTCATCCAGGGTTTCATGAAGCCCTGAGGTTTATTGATGGCCCTGGAAGGGTTTCCCAAATGGGTGGGAATTAATTATTTTAAATATATTTTTAAAAGTTGTTATGCATCTGTCAGTTGATATGGCTCTATATGGTCATGTAAGTCAATGGTGGTCCTGAGGGGGTGGGAATGGGAGGGGCCCCTGGTGGGGCTGTACACAGCTCTGCTTCTCAACCATATTCTGCATGATTGCACCATTTCTGCGGTTTCTCAAAGCCTAAAGAATGTTTCAGGGGTTTCTCAAAGATAAAAAGTTGAGAAAGGCTGTTCTGGAACTTGCTTTCCTGACATACGTTTGTATACATTCATCTGTCTCACCAGTCTAGACATATAGGGGATAAGACAGAATTTTGTAAGCTTGCTGGTTTGATGAAAATATCCACATTTTGATTTTGTTTTTGCTTTGTGAGAAGCAAGTCTGAAAGTTTCTATTTTGATCTCCTTTCTGATGTACTTTCCCCATAAAAATGGACTCTGACCATCTGCGACCACAATTAGTAGGTAGCCACCTACCTGCAAAATTTTACATCTGTTGGAAAGGCAGTCCATATCATCGCAGGGCTGGTACATCCCAAGGGTCACACAGTTCAACAGGATCACCATCATGCTGACAAACTCAAACCAAGTGGAGGGAAGAAATAAAGTCAAGGAAAAAAGTCAGATACAGTCAGGGCAACCACACACCCAAGATCTGGCAGAATAAAAACAAAAACAAGGTTTTAAAAACAACAACAACAACAACCACCACACAGATATACCCCAGTCTATACAGCATCTAAGCCTTCAGACCGCAGAAACTACATAAGTTGGCACAAGCAGAGATGTAAACTATTCCTGGACATTACTTCAGAATGCACAGTGAGGAATCACACAATCTTTTTCTGAAAAAAGTGGGATATAAATAATGATTGAATGCCCTCTGAATATAAAAAGATGTTCCATTCATAGAGAAAACCAGACACCAGGGGAAAGAATCCCATATTTTACCTTCATTTTGTTACTATTGTAAGAGAAGAAATAATTTTCACAAGGAAAAGAATTCCATTAATCCCTTGCCCTTCTGCAACAGGGTGAAGTGGCAACAGTCCAGGAACTCTTCTACTATCACCTAAAATTGATGCAAAATAATTTGGTCTTCATTTACCAGCCTGGAATAATCAAAGTCAAGGCTGTCATGAGACGTATTGTGAATACTGCAAATCAGCAGGCAGTATTAAACAAGAAAAGGCGCAAACATCCATTTTGAAACATGACATTCTGTATATATTAGTAGCAGGGGACACCACTACAATACGGAACACAGTGAATTCAGAGTTCTGTGGGTCGTTAATTAACAGTAAAATAAAGGGGAAGAGACATTGATTTGCAAATTATCTGTTTGCATCAAAGGCCCATGTCTGTATTTGAGCCACTGGATCATAACAGCAGGATAAGTAATCAATAAAATGTCCCTCCTACAGTGGGTGCCATTGATGACTCTGTTGCTGTCATATTATTCTCTCTCTGTTGCCTTCTTTGCTCAAGAAATTAAGGATGCTAATTTCTTCCCAGAGCTGTACTGGAACAAATCAGTGGCCCAACTAAACTGTTATTTTGTTCCCAACAGTGACCAATGCTGGATATAACTTCCATGATGAGCTTAATTATATTACACTTTAACTAGGGGGAAATTTGTTTCCTCATCCCAGCTGGTGATCAGTACATATCCTAAAGCCTGACTACTGATCGCCTATGTAATTATTTTCTTCCCTAATGCATGGTGTCCCTGCAGTTCCCGATCTGTAGACATGGTAAATCTTCCACTTCAGAGATACAGGCATACTCAGGCAGTTCCATCTATAATAACAGATGAGAGATACTTCATTTTAATTTGCTGTTACAATTTACCAAAACAAAAAGTTCCTTTGTATTTATTTTTAATTTGTTGTCTTTTAAATGTTACCAATTGGCACTTTACTTTGTGCATTAAAAAGCACAAAACAATGCAACAGGACTTGAGTGATTTTGATTTTATATAATTCTACTCCTTTTTTTTCCCCATTCCAAATTTAACAAGCCTAAATGTAGAGTTATGAACAAGCTTGGAGAAGAACGTTCTGCTCTTTTAATAAAGATTTAATGTGTTGAAATGGGCAGTTGAAATCTTTCATGGCATGGACATAAATAACATTACCTGGCTAATAACATCCCAACAAGTCACTATTCAAGGAATAGGACATTTGTTCTCTAGGCTGATGGTGATCTTACCTAAATGCAGATTTATGTTGATGTTAAAGGATCTGTCTGTCATGAGATTTTTAGGCCACCCCACCCCAAGATGGTTTCAGGGCAGTTTACATCAAGATATAAAAACAAGCTAATACAAAACATCTAAAACAACTATATACTAAACAAAGCATTTTCACTTTACTGAAGTCACTTACCAAGTCAAGAATACCAGTTATGATGCCACATTGTAGAGCCTGACTCAAGATGGGGGCTCAGAGTCTGCATGAAACCCCAGATGTGGGGGCAGGCAGGAAGCCAAATATAGATATTAGAAGAAGTGTGATCCTGGGCTCAACGAAATGCCTGGAGGAAGAGCTCTGTTTTGCAGGCCCTTCAGAACTTTGATAGTTTCTTGAGGGCCTGCTTTTCCGCTGGCTGTTCATTCATTCCACCAGGCTGGAGAAATGGCCAAAAAAGCCCTGGCTCTGGTGCACGTCTTTAGGACGGGGGATCATCAGCAGATTGGAGCCTTTTGTACCAACTGTACCAACTGTACAATTTTCGGGTCAGGGATAATGGCAGGCCTGCATAAAGCAAGTTACAGAAGTCTAACCCGGAGGTGACTGTCATGTGGATCACCATGGCTAGCTGTTCTGGGGCCAGATACGGTGCTAGTAACTTTGCCTGGAGGAGGTGGAAAAATGTCTGGCGAGCTACCATTGTGATTTCGGCCTGGAGTCATCCAGAATCACTCCCAGGTTCCTGACTGACTGTGCGGCCAGAAGCCGCAGCCTGTCAAGACAGGGAAGAAACACTTCCTTATCTTGTCCCTTCTTACCCAGCCACAGGACCTCCATCTTCACAGGATTCAGCTTCAGACAGCTTTGCTGGAGCCACTCTACCATGGCTCACAGGCAACTGGCCAACAATCTGGGGGAAGCAGTTGGCCATTCACTCATTAACAGATAGCGCCGGGTGTCGTTTGTGTACTGGTGACAGTCCAGCCCAATCCCCCAGACAAGCTGGCCTAGAGGGCGCATATCAGGGAGAGGGCGAATATCAGGGAGAGGATTGCTCCTTGTGGAACCCCACGTTGGAGCATGACTGTTCCTCCCCAATAGTAACCCTCTGTCCCCAACCTTGGAGAAAGGAGAACAGCTACTGAAGGGCTGACCCACATATTCCTGAGTCAGTGAGGTGGTGAGCTAGCAGCTCATAATTGACCACATAGAACACTGCTGTAAGAACCAGCACCAATCTGCCTTGGTCAAGCTGTCTATGCAACAAGCACTGTCTCCACTCCATGGCCATGTCAGAAGCCAGCTTGGAAATGGTCCAATATTGAAGCTTCATCCAGGTATGTCTTCAGTTGGTCCATAGCTGCCTGCTCAACCACCTTCCCCAGAAACGCAAGATGCAAGTAGTTGGCAGGGTCTTGCAAATCCAAATATGTTCTTTTTCAATAGGGGTTAAACCACCACTTCCTTCAGTCTGGCTGGGAATGCGGGACCACTTGATTATATCCAGGAGGGGCCTCCCGATCCGCTCATCGCCTGTTTCAAGGAGCCACAAGGGACTGGGGTCTAGGGGGCAGGTGGTCAGCCTCACTGAAGTCAGAAACCTGCTCATCTCATTTAGCAAAAGCTCTCTGAAGCCGGTAAGATACTCACCTGAAGACGACCAAGGGCCTCCAGTTCACCTACTTTATTAATCATTCTAGGAAGGTCCTGTTGGAGTGACAAGACTTTATCCATGAAAAAGCTGGCAAAGGCCTCACAGCTTAATGCCAATTGATTATTATTTGGGGGCCCTTCGGTGAAGGCAGTAAGACACTGAATCACCCCAAACAACACAGGGATGCAATGGAAGCTGCAAATAAATCACTCTTCACAGTTTCACAGTTTTGAAAATTACTGCTGCAGTGACAAGCAAACTTTAACTGGATGAGAAAGGATTTAACACCTTTGCAGTTTACTTGTAAATTTAAATTTCATTTAATTGGAATAAAACCCCTATAATTTATACACACACACACATATATAAATTACTGAAACTTGTGACTACTATCATCAGCATCTGTATATAGAGAAGGACCCATTCAGACTGGACTAAGCAATGTTAAGAAGGAGATCTAGCGTTTGGTGGACAATGAGAATGGCAAAATTAATACGTTTGTGCAAGAATAAACAAATACAAATGATACTTCACTGCTGAATATATTTACTTACTTCCAAGCAGATGTGCTTACAGCCTTACATACACTAACACCCTCCCCCACCTCTGGAAAAAGAAAAAAAAACAGCCAGCTACTATCTGCCACAAGCAGAAGCACCCAAGATGAAAGTACACAGGCTAGCTTAAAGGAGGAGAGAGTTAAGTCCTTCTGCACCCCCCCTCCAACCAAGCCACTAGCTGACTTTCTGTCCAAAGCCGCAGCACCCAGGATGAAAACATGATGGGGGGGGGGAGTGAATATCTACTTTCCTGCACTTGGAAGTTGGCTTGCTGTCATGAATGGAGGTGGGTGGTGCATGTGTCTTCTCTTCCTTCAACTTGAGCACCACCAGACACCTGAAGGCCTTGTAGCTTTCTATGTGTAAGGGAAGTGTGGGGGAGAATTCCACATTGTTGACAGATAATAATGGAAGGAAAAAGGAGTCTAAAGAAGGAGATCTACTTGCAATCCTTAGATTTATGTGCAAATTAAGCCTACTCTTATTTCACCCAATTTTGCTTATTGATGAGCTTTGTGTTGTTAAAAATTATGTGGGCCTTTATTGTGGTGCTTTAATATATTGTGCATGTTTATTGTACACAATATATTTTGAACATCGGTAACTCTTAAAAAATCATTTATGTGCCTATTAAAAATTGAGCAGAATCTCTCTCTTAAGGTATATATCACATATGCAATGAGCTCTAACCAGCTCTTCAACAGCAACTGTCATTACGAAAAGAAATATTGTGGGCTGAAAATGTCTGGGCTCATGAGAGAAGGGCTTGTCTAAAGCTAAGTAGCCAGGAGAATCATTTCCCCCTCTCTTGCATAAGTGAGTTAGATAACCTGCAAAATTAAGACAGATACAACTAGATGAGGGTTTTGTAGCTTACTCATGTATCCTTATTTTGTGAGCATACAAGAGCATGTTTTTTAACAATATGTTAATTTTAAAGGCAAGCCATTAAACAAAGCTTCTGTCTAAAATGGTAAAGAGCCGTTTTCAGAATTTTATGCATAACCTCACTCGTTGACTTTTGGTAGCTGGCTCCTTCTCTCATGGCAGCCATTTTGTGGTTGCATGTATCACTCTTTGACCTTTTCTGCACTGGAGGCTCTGCACCGGGCTAAAGGCTGGAGTTTGAGCCAGGGCAGGTTACCCTGTCTCTTCTTGCTCCTGCATTTGGCTGAGTGCACCTCATCCACACCAGATTTGTGCTCTTGTATGGGAGCTGGGACAGCAAAGTTCCCAGTGCAGAAAGTGTATCTGACAACATCCAACTGTGTTCATAGGTTGAAGAAGATTGAGGTCCCCTGATCTATGAAGTTATGGCATCTTCAAAATTTCTTGTTGTGAGATCTTTATTAGAAACTGGCACACACAAGTTCTACTATGTTTACAGGAGCACCCTATACAGGTGCATAGTAAGGGCCATTCTGCGTGACTTAAATATAGCAGAAGTCTTGCCTTTGGTAAACACTACAAATTCAAGGTTCTGCATGACGTCACACACAATCTGCAACACTCCTGCAACATTCCCGCAAAAAGCGCTTTGTTATAGCGCTTTTTGGGGAATTGGGAAAAGTGGATTCCCCCTGAAAAAAATGCTACACTTCTGCGAACAAGCTGCAACACATCAGCGAAAGACATGTGTGTTCTCAATGTAACGGTAGAAAGAAAGTCCCTCCCCCGCTCTTGCCCCAAACTTCTGGAGAAGCGATCGCCATTTTTCCCCCTTAGACCTGCGAAAGCAATGAACGAGCGAGGCTTCTCTGGCTAAAGTCCCTCCACAGAAGTGATTTAAAGTAAAGCAAAGCTCCCTAAGTTCCCAAGCACAACACAGCCCCCTGTTTGGCACTGCCCGTAATTTCGGCCACAAATCACGCCTGCGGGGGGGGGGTTCTACTTCAGGAGCGTGTAAACGATTAATCGCCAGCTCCTACGTCAGCAAAAAGGTCTTTCCGATGCAACGATTGAACACAGATTCGTTGCAACGGGTGTGTTTGGTTAAAAAAAAACAGTTCTTAAAGGGAAAAGGGCTTTTTGGGAGCATGAACACAACAGCCCAATGGCTGTTCCATTTGATTGACAGCCAGGGGCGGGAAGAAGCGCAGAAAAAAAATCGCTTCCTTTGTTGCGATTTCAGCGAGATCGGAAACCTGTGGGGAATGAATGAAATGCTACTGGGACTTCTATATTCCACTAAAAATAAAGGTATGCGGAATGATGAAATTCCACTATTTTAATATAGCGTTTCTGCATTCAATTGGCAACATTGGTCCTTGTGCGGAATGGCCCTAAGTTTACACTAGTAGTTTCAGTGTGTTGGTGGAAAGTGCCATCTAGCCAAGACTGGAGAAGAGATGCTTTTCTAATGCCTTTGCTTGATTCCACAAAACAACTCTTGACTTTTTTGGTGGTGTTCCATCTATATACTAATCAGGGCTGATCCTTCTTAGTGTCCCATTGGGATAGCCTAGAAATTTCAGTGCATGGGTATCAATTTGTGCCAGCGATCCTGCACCAACTATCACTTCTCTCTTTGTAAAGTATCTTGAAGAAGTCCTTTAGTCCCATTAAAAATGTGTCCCCAAACTTCATTTCATTCTTAAAAGAGCCATAATTACTTCCATTTTGAGCAACATTTGGCTCAAGTCATAGGCTGTGGACCTCTAGAGATCCCTAATGTGAAGGATTTTATATAATCCCTGTATTATGTACAGAAACAAGCCTCTATGGTGATAAGGAACCGCATTGACTGAATCTAAGCTTCTGCTCTCCCCTTCCATTCCTCCTGAAGTAATGAACAGTGTAGTGCTTTCATCTTTAGTTTGACTTAGGCTTGTTCCACTGCTTGTTTGTTGGGAGATGCTTACATTAAGAGGTATCCCATAGAACAAAGTAATATTAATCCATGCAGAGCCATGCTTATGCCTCCCAGCAGATCCTTGGAAAATCCAGAATCTCTCTCGCCCTGCCCTATCTGTCTTAACGAAGGACAGTTTGCTGGCATGTGCATGGAAGTGGGAACATTTGGCATATGCAGTAGGCATTTCTAGGCAGCTCTACATATCTGACATAAGGATCATACATTATTCATATTATATCCTAGTAAGGTATAACAGACTTTAAAATAAGGGGTTCTGCCACCTCTTACTATCCCACTATTTTTCAAATCCTAAGGGATTTGAAAACTACAACACACTAGAGTTGCCAGCTCCAGCTCAGGAATTCTCTGGAAATTTGGGGGTGGAGCTTGAGGAAAGTGAGATCTGGGGAGGGAAGAGACCTCAGCAAGGAGTAATAATGCCATACAGTTCACATTCCAAAGTAGCCATTTTCTCCAAGTAGCCATTTTCTCCAGATCTTAGTAATTTGGAGACTGGGTATAATTCTGATAGATCACCAGGCCCCACTTGGAGGTTAAGAATTTTGAAAGAACTGTGAGAGGCAATAGAAAAATGAAAGCTTTAATACTCTGCTTTCAAAACAAATAAACAGCAGATTCAAAGTCTGTTTCAAAAAGGAACTAGTAGTGATTCAAGTAGGAGTGTCTTATGTGTTCCAAAATACAACTACATAACATAATATTCAAATCCCATGTTTCTCACCTGGAGGTTGGCAGCTCTAAAACATACCAATTTCTGTCCTCTAAAAGTTTGGAAGAGAAGCTGGCAGATGACCGTTAATTTCTTTCTTCCCAAGGACATTTCACCAATCTAGGAATACAAGTTGGTAGATGGTTGTGGATTTTATTCCTTCTTGGACTAGGATATTTCAGCAGTCTGGTTCGGTACTTTGGGCTTTTGCTAGGAATTGGGAAGTGTGAGAGCTTGTATTCTAAGTCCACACTGTCTACCAGTTTTCCTTTCTGTGACTTGGATGGTCTTTTAATCATTAGGTGATATTATATGTTTGTTGGAAAAACTATGAAGGAGAATGAAGACCCCGAGAATGAAAGGAAGTCTGTTGAAATGGTGTTTGTTTTTTAACTGGGAAGTTCTCAAATGGGGGATCTTAAAATGCAAATATACCAGGACAGATTTATCACTTAAGAAGAAACTTCAGAATTACTTTCAAGTATTTTTCAAGGGACCATTTCCGCATTTGAGACATACCTTGTTGTAACCCTGTTTTGGATTTCCATTTGATTCTGACAGATGAAGCTAGGTTTTCTGCATCTGGACACACATACACATACACACACACACCTAGTTTCCCAAGCTGTAGTCTGCCATGTTTTCCGCATTTGGTTTGAAAGGAGGCAGCCTCCCGTCATGCTTTGCTCCCAAGAAGTTTTTTTAGTCTGCATATGCTGTAAAATGGTGCCTGGTTGCACCTTTCTTCTCAATGCGCCCCATCACTCTACCATTCTGTGCCCTCCCTCAGATTTAATTACTGACCACCCGCTTCTCACGGAGATATACTGGATGTGTTTTTTTTTTAAACTTAGTTTACTGCATTACATGGCTTCATGTTAAAACTCTTCCCATTCTAGTTACAATTTGTTTTCTCCTACAAGGGAGGGATCATTTGCCTGACTGTTTAAGTCCCTGACAGTGGCAGTCAACTTCTAGCTGTGCCGCCGAGGGCTGACTTGGCTTTGTGAAAGCTGTCGGCTCCTGCTGAGTCAAACCTAAGGCTGGATCAGTGATTCATGTACCTTTACGAATTGCACGTGCACAAAGCCAAGGCAGGAGTTGGGCCCAATGGCCCTACTTGCCCCTTCAAAACTTGTATGTGAACTAAGGCCTGAATGGCCACTGCAAAGGGGTGGTTATAAGCCCTTTCCCTCTGGATGCTGGCAGCTGGTACTTAAATGTGCCGTATTCCTGGTGGCTGATGTAGTTGAGGGTGTCAAAAGCTTGTGTTGCAGCTTTTGTCATTTGTTTTCTTGCTGCTTTTCATTCTGTGTAATAGATTGCCTTAGGTGTGAATGGAGCTAGTTTATGGTAGTATAATTGGCACCAGGAATTCTGACTTTAATGCTCTGATATGTGGGAATGTGAGCTCTCCCTGACCTTGAGGCAGGAGGCACCAGCTGTGTCTTTCTGGCCTGGCTATGAGGGTGGCACCTGAAGAGTTTTGCACTCAAAAAGGCAAGCAGGGGGAGCCGGGAGATTGGAGGTTATGATGGAGCAATGGTTTCTGGCTGTTTAGTCTTAGCAAGGGTTTAGAGATGTTCACATCATTGTATCTTCAATAAAGAGATTTTCTTCAACAAAATCTGCTTATTGGGAGCAATCAGCATGACTGAATCACAAGGCAAAGCGGTTTCCCATCATGAGAAGGCTGGCTCAGACTCCTGGGGCTCCTCCTATACCTCAAAAGAGGGTTTCTGGAGGGGTCCTAATTGCCTCACTCTGTGGTAGCGTTAAGTGCCCAGATCCTTCCTCTTCCGCATCTTCATCAGAGGAACAGTCTACATGATGGTTCATGGCCACCACCAGTACCACCAGTTAAGCAGATTATTTGCTTTTCAGATTGGCTGTAAGAAATTGGTGTGTGGATGGAAAAAAACACTGATACATGCTAAGTTCCCAGCTTCTGGCCTTACAAATAAATCCCAGAACAAGCTGAGGGGGAAATGTTTCCGCCATGCGCTTAAATGGTCAGAAACTATTCCTGCATGCCCCAAAGGTTCACATGACCAGCAGTCCAGTGATAGTCAGGTGAAGAAAAAAAAGGAAACTTGTGCCCTCTCCACTAGAAATCAGAAGAGCAAATAGAGGGGTTATACCTGAGGCCTTCACTGTGTCATCTTGCCACTGACGGCCACAGGGACTAGCTCCAGTCACCATGGCAACAGGTTTGAACAGGTTGAAAATGCTGCCTTCTGGTAATCTCCCCATACCCTTTTCTAGTCTCCCTCCTCGCAGTGTACGAGCGTGTAATTAATTTCAACAGCTGACAAAGCCGGTATTCAAAATCCTCATCATTCAGTCAGAAGTTTCATTACTAATTAACTTTCTCCAGTTCCAGTTTTCTAATTAGCAATGAATTTTCCTGTTCTTGGAGCCACCACCCAGGTCTTCTGCTCTTCTGCAGCTAATCTGTCTAAATTCATCTTCCCCTTGTCTTGATGTCAATGCAGGCCTCCACTTTAGATCCCAGAAGCACAAAGAAAATAGCTAACTTTCGGGACAGAGCTGGATGCCAGGGATGGGCATTATTTTTAAAAGAAAAAAAAACCCCAAAGCAGGAATACAAGAACTGTCACATTGGGTCAGACCAGCTGTCTTGCTTGGACTAACTTCTCACTCGGTAATGTCTTGGACCAGATGGTTCACAGGAAGGTGCAAGAAAACCTGTTTTGAACAATTATGTAATCACCTGCCCTGAGGGGAAGTTTCTTCCTAAAGCCCTGTCAGTGTACAGAGTAGTTCATGTCCTGAAGCAAAAAAGGTTTGGACTTTATTTTATAATACTGTTTCTGTCATGGTGTCCAGAAGACAGTCTATTCTCGCTGTGCAATCCTATGCAGCGTTACTCCAGTCCAAACTGAGTAAAAACAATGGGCTTAGCCTGATGTTAACTCTGCATAGGATTGCACTGTAAGTAATGCAGAATGGATGCTCAGCCTTTAAGTTATTTGAGGTTCTTTGTGAACAACTTGCACTCTTCCCCCCCCTCTCCCCCTCACTCTAGCCCCACTTCAACTCCAGCACTACAATATTATATCCCCACATAATGGAAGCACATAAATAAAATGATTGTCTGGGAGAGCCATTAAAATTTCTTCTCAGTGAAAGGCTGGTTCTGTTTGGGGAGGAAAAAGCATGAACCAGATTTATCATTTTCTTTCCTTTTTAATGACAAATGGTTTGTCATTGCCAAATGGCTTGCTCCTCCCCCCTCTTCTCAACTCCTGATTGGCTGGGATGCAGCTGTGACTTTAATAAGACCACGGTTCATTTTGAATTATGTGGAATAGCTTGGGACTACTAAAAGCCACAGCCCTGGGAGGCAATTAATGAGAACAGCTTTCATGCTCGGTGTGCTATAGGTCACAATGAGGAGTGAACACAAAACCCTGTGGCATATGCCTAACCTAAAATTATTAAGACATACAACCTGATTTCTGGTAGTTTGCTTCATGAGTTTTGACAATTTGTTCCAGAAGACATTATGTATTTTCAGATGAACATCCTGGGTTTAATTCCATGCCTCTTCAAACATTTCACTTTTGTATTTAACTTGAACTTAAAGTACAAAAGACTTTTACTGCAGGCCATCTGACCGATACACATTTTCCCCCTCAAATACTCATCTTTTAAAAATACCACTAAAGTGCAATGAAGCTTATCTGCATGCATTTGAAAGCGACAAAGCAACTAAAAATATACATTTGCACAGTTCAAATGCGACTCACAATGCAAATAGTTTGTATTCAAAATTTCATGCTCAAGTTCCAAACAAAGAGAATAGTTTGAAGAGACCACTATTCCAGTTTTCTTAGATGTAATATAGGGAGAATAATTGGCTGTAAGAATTGGATTAGAGTGAGATGAACTGGACCAGGGATAAGTAATGCAGAAACTGGTGCACTTTCCTCTTGAAAAGCTTTCTCCTCCTTTTTCTCATGAATAACACACCTCTGTAACATGCACAATGATTTCTCACAGCAGAACAGATGCATTTTGTCGCATGTGATGATGCACCATTTTCCTATACACAAATTATCTTGGGTAGGAAAATGGCCATCTGAAATAACCAACGATAAAACAAGAAATCAGTCTTGGAGGAAATCATTCCACAGCACGCAGGCATATACAGCTCACTCAGAGCCACTTATTCTTCCAGTCCTTTCAGAATTGCTGCCATTCATAAATGTGATAATTGTCACTTGGCTTTAAGGCCAGGCACTCTACCAGCCATTCTATCAACACACTGCTGCCCTCCCTGGTCACCCTGTGCTTCTCTCCTTCTAAGCCATTTTGTTTTGCTGTGTTCCCAGTCTCTTCATTTTAATCAAATGCATGACAACTGCAATTTTCTACCCTCTCCCTGAAGTCACATCGAGGAACAGTGCCACATTTCTCCACAGGCTTGCTTACTGACCCTAGTCAAATGTCTTTCTTATGCAGCAACAGAGACAGGGCACGGCGTGTCCTGTGGCTACTGTACAGGACAGTTAATATTTCATTCAGAGCAGAAGGAATTATTTGAGATATGAATGTTAAGTCAACAGACAATGCTAGGAAATGAAGTTCTCTGCCATCTCTTCAGCTGCCTTCTCACATTTTGCTCTCCTTTTTGCCCCCTGTTTTCCTACTCTCGCTCAACTGTCTTTTAGCAGTTGGGTTTCTTATCCTGGTCATCTTTCGACACAATACATATGACAAATCTGGCCGCCACAGTGGTCTTAGTTTGTCAGTCTGAATAACAAGGGTTGTGTAACTTATTTCACTTTCCCAGTATTTCTAAATCGCAAAAAGCTTGCCTAGCGACTCTGAGGGGGGAGTCCCTTGGTAGACGTTAGGTCTCCTCAGTCCCTTCTTCAACCAGGGCAGAGTCTACACTTACTTTGTTTATTCCATTGTCAATCCTGTTGAATTCAGATCGCTTTGAACTCGGATCTTCCTCCCCCCCCCCCATTGAAACAGGAAAGTCTTCTGCACGTGGTTAGGGTAGTTCAGAAGGGGGGTGGGGAGCCAAGCCTCTTTCTTTCTTTTCTTGAAGGGGGGGGGAGAAGCCAAGCAGGGAGCCTCTTTCTTTTCTTGGAGTGGGGTGGGAGAGGATTGAAAAAGACAGAGAAGGGAGAAAAAATCCAGGACCGACAGAAGCTGAGAGAAATTAGGGGCTTCTCCTTTAAGGCAAGTTTGTCTCATGACCACCTGTGGCCAATCATGGGTCCTCTACCACGGAGGAGAGCCCAGATTCAAAACAGCCTTTAAATATTGAGCATTAAAAGCACTCTAAGATATCGCACAATAAAGATAGGGTCACTCCAGTTCAATCCTTCTTGCTGCAGAAGGAAAATTTAAATGGCCCAAAATCCAAACGGAAATTGCATTCTGTGTAGAGGGCAGGGACTGAATCGATCTGGGGTTGGAATAAAAGCTCCGTGCAGTTTACACCCAGGTGTCAATATTTCCTACACACTTTTCCAACTCCTGTCAGAATAAGGCCGAGGTTACACCTAGCTGTGTCACTGTTCCAGTGGATAATGGGGATTCACTTCCTAACAAATATTTTCAAATGTGAACAGTCAAATCCACCTAATTTAAATCTCTGGGGTTTCTCCCCTCCCTATTCCCCCAGCAAAATGTTTGCTTGTTCTCTATTATAGCGCAAAAGGAAGTGAATATCTTTGTTCTACATAAGCTGAAGACTGTGACAATTTTTTT
Organism: Paroedura picta; assembly: GCF_049243985.1. NCBI lineage: Eukaryota > Metazoa > Chordata > Lepidosauria > Squamata > Gekkonidae > Paroedura > Paroedura picta. The sequence goes on from NC_135373.1 coordinate 99,898,330, forward strand.
TGAAATTAAAAAGCAGAAGCCAAGTGATGAGATATGGATTCCATGTTGGGCAACAATTGGCGGCAATTAAACTGAGATCATTTTGAAGCTGAAGCTGCCCTGGTCATGCCAGTGGGTAACTTTTGACATGAGGCAGACAGGTTGCTGTGTCCTTGTGGGTCTACCTGGGCCTTTCAGCTGCTTTTGTTACTATAAACTGTGATATTGTTGGAAGACACCTTGGAAAGTTTCAGAGGGTTTTATCTTGTTCCCAGTGTTTTTAGCATCTGCATGAAACCACTGAGGGAGATTGTCGGGGATCTGGTGTTTGTTATTCTCAGTATGCTTACATCATTCCTTTCCCATTCTTTCCGGGGAGACTATGTAACCCCTGAAATCTTGCCTGTAATTCATAATAGAATGGATGCTAATAAATTGCAATTCAGCATAGATAAGACACAACTGAAGATGGTTAATGAGACTCCAGACTGAAGAGCAGATGAATGGCATGTGACAGAGTCACAATACCTCTGTGGCACAGATCTTCAGTTTAGGGTTTCTCCCCCTTGCATTTGGCTTTACTTCTGGATTCCCAGGTGACAGATATGACCACTAGGGGTGCCTTTTATGTGGTCCCCCTCTTCTTAGTCATTGGAAGCATGCCTCTGTAACCACAGTCATGGTGTAGTCTAGATTCCAGTAATGTCTTTGAAGACATTTCAGGAACTTCAGGGAACACTAAATGCAGCATAAATTACTTTAAACCAATCACAAAAAAGTCTCCCCTAGATGCCTATTTGTTTCTGCTTGTTGCTGAAGTAAAACAATCTGTGAACTTTCCTTCTACCCTCAAAATAGAATTCAGGATCCCTCCTTGTTTCTCTTGGATGCTCAAGAGTAGCAGCCTCAAAATAAGCAAGGAAAATAAGCAAGTAGCAAGGAAAATAAAAGCGGGGTTCTAGGGTCCCATAACAGAAACACAGTCAATATGAAGGTGGGAAATGGAGGCTGAAGCTAGGGAGGCTGTGCAAAATACATGAAGTGTGTGTCCAGGAGGTTGCAGCCTAGCCTGGTCCTGTCTCAAAGTAACTTTTTAAATACAACATTAAGCCTGGCTCTGTTGTCTTTTTCTATGGATACCTTTATCTGGGATCTGGTTGCCAATTCATGCAATGAGTTAATATTCTGAGCTTGAATTTATTTGGCATCTTCATCTGTGAAACCAGCATAACAGCTACACAGAATACCTCTTACCTCAGAAACTTAACCACGGAAACAAGCACTTTATTTTCCATTGTAATTTTCTTTGGTGAAGCCCAATTTCTAAAGAGATTTTTTAGCGTCCCTGAATCTATCTTTATCCATTTTGATTGCCTACCTGCCTTACAGCCTACCAGGTTTTCTGTGTCTTATATAAAGACAACAATGATTATTTGTCATAGTACCTTTAGCTATTTGTTCTTTTTTAGCTTCTTAAGATCCACTCGCATCTCAGCTGCCAAAGCCAATCTCTTCCATTAGCCGTATTTCTTGATTTTTCAGTGTTTAATGGAGACCCATTTTAGCCTGAATAAATACACGTACCAGCCCATGTGATTGCTGAAGGGGATTCCCTTTGCTTTGCTTGTTTGGCTTCTGACAGCCTTCTTTTGTGCCAGCATAACTATGTTGACTGCAGCAAAGTTTGACTGAGATGTGCCTCTAATTAGGTCTTCCACCACCTCCTTGCTGACTCGATGCATTTTAAAACGCTCAGCTCTTTCCCTCCAGGCCACTTCTCACTTTCTTATCCCTCTAAAGTTTAGTACCCTGGATGATACTAAGCCTTTTCTTCTTTCATTCTGTTTTTTTCCCCTCAGACTTTCCCCTCCTAAAGTTTTAGGTATGGGGCTTCCAATCAATTTTGTTCCTCCATGTTATTTTTAGGCTCTTCTTCCCCCTTCAGTTGATCTGTTTCCACTTTCAGGCCTCTCATGGGTTCTCCTTTAACACATGGCTATCCTAAGCAGACTCACAGTTCACCAATGGTAGTCTTCCAGCTTCTTCTACTGGCCCCTTCTCCTGTGCTTTTAGCAAAAGCTTAATCTGCCAAAACCATGGGTAACATTATTTCTAGATGGTTTTTAGCCAGAAACAGAATTGATGCACTGAATGTCCTTTACTACAAGGTCATTCCCAGACTGTCTGAAGAAGGTGGTGGTTGGCCCTCTAGTGAAGAAGACATCACTAGACTTGCACAACTCAGCCAACCAGCTCCCTGTGTTGCATCTTGCGTTCCTCGGGAAAGTGGTGGAATGAATGGCTGTGGGTCAGTTACTAGCTTACCTGAAGGATTCATTCCAATTCAATCTGGCTTCCATCCTGGCCATTGCATGGAGACAGCTCTCTTGTCCTGATGGATGATCTTCAGAGACAGCTGCACTAAGGCGGGTCAGTGCTGCTGGTATTACTAGATCTTATGGCAATGCTTGATGTGGTAGACCACGAGCTACTAGCTCACTGCCCCATCAGTGGGTTATCTCCTTTCTCTGTGGTCAAGGACATAGGGTTACAATTGGGGAGAATCAACTGCATCTCTGTAAACTTCAGGCTGGATTCTGGAGATTTTTGTGGAGGGTTCACTTGGGCATGAAATTGGGGTCACTATAGGTGGGCAGTTAGTTGTGAGTTCCTGCATTGTGAAGAGGGTTGGAATAGATTACTCTGGAGGTCTCTTCCAACTCTATGATTCTATAAGTGGTTCTTTCTCTGAGATTATTCAACATCTTTACGTGTCTTCTTGTTCAACTGATCCAGAGTAACAGGGGTTGATTGCCACCAATATGCAGATGATACCAGCTCTATCTCCTGAAGGACAATCAACCTGATGCCCCTCAGGATTCACTGGCCAGATATTTTGATGCTGTGGTGGAGTAGCTCAAGGGTAGTTGCCTGAAGCTGAACTTCTCAAAGACGGAGGTCCTGTGGTTGGGGAGGAAAGGACCAGAACAGAAACCATGACTCCCTTGCTAGATGGAGTGAAGGTGGCATTTACCATCTTTACACAAGCACCCTATCTGGCCCTGGCCACAGTCATCCATGCAACAGTCACCTTTAGACTAGATTATTGTAATTTGCTCTATGCGGGCCTACCCTTGCCTTTAATCTGGTAATTACAACTGGTCCAAAATGCTGCTGCATGTGTCCTCACTAGAATACATGGAGGGCACAAATAAGACCAACACTGCAACAGCTGCATCAACTTCCAACCAACTTTTGGTCTTGGTTCAAAGTTTCAGTATTAACTTTTAAGGCCATATTCAGACCAGGACCTATCTGAATATGTCTCCTGGAAAACGTCATAGTCAACTTCAGCTAGCCAACTGGTAGTCCCTGGCCCTAAAATAGTGTGACTGGCCTCAAACGGGGTCTTTTCAGCCCTGGTCCCCAACTGTTGGAATGAGCTCCTGGGGAACACCAGGCTCTTGATAGAACTAACACAGTTCTGCAGAGCCTGCAAGACACAGCTCTCCTTTCAGGCATATGGCTGAGGGCAGTGTCCATGGACAAATCAGAACATCATATGGGCCTCCCTACCAACTGATCTAGAGTCCTCCTAATATATCCCCACCTTTCAAAGGGATTAGACAATGACTCAGCCATGATGTCATGCTGTTAGCTTTTTTGTAGTTTTAAATGTATTTATGTATTTATGTATGAGGGCCCACATTCAGCCAGTGCTTCGTCATCTGCACTGGTTACCAGTCTGTTTCCAAATCAGATTCAAGGTATTGGTATCGACCTTTAAGGCTATATGTGGCCTGGGTCCCGTCTACCTGCGGGACCGCTTGGTTGCTTATGCCCCCCGCAGGGCACTCCGCTCTGCAGGCATGAATTTACTGGTTGTCCCCGGCCCAAGGGATGTTTGCCTGGCCTCGACCCGGGCCAGGGCCTTTTCAGGCCTGGCCCCAACCTGATGGAATGAGCTCCCAGAAGAGCTAAGGGCCCTGCGGGATCTACCAGCTTTCCGCAGGGCCTGTAAGACGGAGCTCTTCCGCCAGGCATATGGTTGAGGCCAGGGCAGCTCTCCCACTAATCCATCAGAGGATCCCCTCCAATATTGAGATCTCTAACACCGAGATCATTGTTAGATCTATTGTATTGGTGCCACCTCCTTCTGAATATTATTCTCCCCACCAGGCTGAACTTGGGGGGAAGTCAGGTAACTAAGTTCAGAATTGTGACCACTGCCGCTTATATGTTATATGTAACTTGTTGTTGATGTTACTTGGGGTTTTTATGGGGATTTTATTGTGTTTTAACTGTTTATGTTGTAAACCGCCCTGATACCTATTTGGAGAAGGGCGGTCTAAAAATTAAATAACAACAACAACAACAACAACAACAATAATAATAATTTTTATGGTTTTGCTGTTTATATTGATGCACACCACCCCGAGTTGACTGGATCAAGGGGGGGGGGGCAGGCTATAAAAGTAAAAATAAATGGAAAATAAATTTTAAAAACAAAACCACCAGTGCCTCTCCCCTGACTTTTGCCCAACTGTTTCTTTGTATATCCCAACACATTTCTGTTGAGACCTACAAGCATCCAAGTCCGGGCTACAAATTCCACTTCTCTAAGCAATGACAGGGGGCAAAAAAAGATGACAATTCGATGATTTATCTAGATACTATTAAGGGTGCTTACACATACATTGGCAGGAAGAGCCTGGGTCCAGCTGACCCAGATAAAAGCTTGACACAGTGACCATAAATAGGGGAATCAAATTGCTGCTCAGGATTTTTCATTCTGCAGCGGATGAAACAATCCAGGTTGGCCGAGGCCAAGAAAATTAAAGGACTGGCAAATAAGTAAATGTCCTTTCTTTTCCCCCACAGTCAGCCTGCAACTCAACTCAGCTGGATATCCTAAAGCACTGCATTCTTTCTCACCTGAAACAAACCTAATTCACCTTGAAAATATATGGCAGTGGTTGTTACTTTTTAAAGAATGAACTGTAACACAAAGAGATTTACAACATATAACAGACACTCGAGCAACTCATTTGAATAACTGAAGTTGCCTATTATTCATACAAGGAAGTACATTAAGTTTGCAGATTCCTCCCTCCACCTTCAACATTCTGGTCCAGAATATCAAAGGGCTAAGTCTTTTGCTAACCTTATTTAAATGCTTCTGATCTGGAATTTGCATTTATAATATCAGTTTTTCTTCACAATCATTCACAGAGGTAATGAGCAGCCCAGCTTGCTGGCCTGATCAGCTCCCTCTCCTTCTTTGTCACTCGGGCCTTTGCAAGTCTCCTGTGCCCCCTGTTAGTTTAGTTTCTCCATGCCCTTAATCTAGGTTTGCCAGGTTCCTCCTGGTAACTGTCGGGGGAAGGGGAGACTTACCAGGTGCATTAGGGAGGCCCATCCAATGTGCACCACCACTTCCGGGACATCAGGGAGATATTTTGGTATTTGGACAAAAACTGTATGGTACGTTTGGCTTCTACTGTAGATGTTTTGCCCAGATACCAGAATGTTGCCCCCGATGACCCAGACATGATGACCTCACTTCTGGCCTGTGTAGGAAGTGATGTACATTCATTGCTGTACATTGGATGGGTCTCCCTTTTGGGGGCCAAATTTCCCCTGCCAGCCAGTGATTTAAACGTCTGATAACTCTACCTTGGTCTGGTTTCAGCACAATTTCTATGGACCAACCTTGCATGAAGTTTCTCATATAGGTAGAAAGAAACAAAGGTTTCCTAAAGTGGCTATATTTATGTATTAAAAACCTCTCTGTGCTGGCTTTCTCCTAAAAGGCCTAAGGTAGGTTATATTTGTAAAGTCTAAACCATACAAACCAGAAAAAAACATACTACAATCCAAGTGCTGTAGTGATAGGAAAAACCAGCGTGGGTTGTTGTTGATAATGGTGTGTGTGTGTGTGGGGGGGGGGGGGAGATGCATGTGTGTGAGAGAGAAAGTGAATATGTGCATACCTGGGACTTCATTTGAGTAAAATAATGGCGGGTTTAAAATGGACAGAATGATCACCATATCAAAATTTTTCCTGAGCCCAGATTTCAGGGCTGGTGTCAGCATGCTCTGAGGTGGGGTAGTGGCCCTAGCCCAGGGCTTCTGGTGAGGCCCATTCTGCTGACCCCTCTCACCTATGCATCTGCACTGCCAGCTGTGCATGCCTATGCTCCCAACTGCCCAGAGCATGCAGATAGTGCACAGTGCTGGCGCTATTGGGAAAAATAGTAGCAGCACTTCCCGCTGCATAGACTGGCCAGTGCTCTCAGAGAGAGGATGTGCAGGTGGGGCAGGCACTTGAGTATGGGCGGTGGGATGCTTGCAAGTAGAAAGAGGTCACACAGGCAGGTGGAGAACAACTGATCAGATGACAGCGATCAGTTTCCCTGGAGAAAATGGCTGTTCTGGAGGGTGGACTCAACACTATTAAACCCTCCCCTTCCCTAATGTCAGCCTCCCCAGGCTTCACCTCCAAATCTCTAGGATTTCCTAACCAAGAGCTGGCAACTCTGGCAGTGCCTGGAAAGGGCAGAGTCTGGGGAGGAGAGAAAACCCTGCAGGACAGTGATGACAAAGTCCACCAGCTGAAGCTGCCGTTTGCTCCAGGGGGAATGGCCCCTGTACTCTGAAGGTCAGTTGTGATTCCAGGAGAATTCCAGACCCCACCTGGAGGTTGGTAACCCTAGTCCCACTAATCACACTACCCTAATTACTTTCTTCCCATGCGTTCAAATGAGCAACAAAGCCTATTAATTTATTTGTAGCCCACTTTTCACCCAAGTGGACTCAGAGCTGCTCACAACCTAAATCAGTAAGCAGCCAACAAACAACAAACAAGTACTTCCTAGAGCTGTTGGCTAGCTTGTTTGGAGATATAAGCTGTGAATCCAGGCAAAGAGCTAAAATGCCAAGAGCTCTTGCCCTGTGGCTTGTGCTTCTGGTTACATCCAAGCTTTATAAGTAGAGATGCCAGGCACCCACTGGGTCCAGGGAAACCCACGCTTTGGTGTTCCTCCCTCCACTTTGGCTTTCCCCAAAAAAACAGCTGCTTTCATGGATGGTGATCCTCACCCCATGGATTTCCCCCCACAATCTCTCCCCTGTAGTCACCAGAACCAGGAAAAACATCCCAACATGCTAAAGCGATGTTGGCTGGGTAGGGAGGGTGATGCTCTGGGTTTGGGGGGAAATCCTATTGAGGCTGATTTTTGACTATAGAGCTTCCCCAAAAGCCAGAGAGCCAGCTTGGTGTAGTGGTTAGGAGTGCGGACTTCTAATCTGGTGAGCTGGGTTTGATTCCGCTCTCCCTCACATGCAACCAGCTGGGTGACCTTGGGCTCCCCACAGAACTGATAAAGCTGTTCTGACCGAGCAGTAATATCAGGGCTCTCCCAGCCTCACCTACCTCACAGGGTGTCTATTGTGGGGAGAGGAAAGGCAAATGTAAGCCACTTTGAGACTCCTTCTGGTAGAGAAAAGCAGCATATAAGAACCAACTCTTCTTCTTCATCATCGTCATCATCCCCTAATGTCTCTGAAATCACTTCCAGGTGATATCAGCATGCCAAACGCCTTCGTGGTTCAGGTAAGTGTGCATAGGGGAAGCTCCGAGAGAGCATCCCCCTCCCTTGCCAACAATGCAGTGGCACCTAAGGCCCCTGAAACAAGAAGGGAAGAACCAGGACTCAGACAAGATGTTACCCAGCTTGCAGAGACGTTGCATGTATAGGATGAGACTATGGTTGCCATATCCATGCATGCAACTCCTAGGAGGCCTTTGAGGTATGGGCTTGGGGAGGAAAGATGTCATATATATGTTGATTCCAGAACCAGCAAAAAACAGGAAGTGATGTCACCCACACCATTCCCAGGGTTGGGCTGGAAGTGATATGAAGTGTCCCCTGCCACTCATTCGAGCGGTATTGGGGGCCGGAAGGCAACAGTGGGAGACTGTACACCATAGTAGGTCAATTGGCAAGCCTGTATAAAACTTCATATTATGTTTTATGCTTATGATTTACCATCAGCAATTAATTTTGACAGCAGCTTGATCTCTATCTGGCTTCTACGAGCATATGGCTTATCTCAAAGCTGCCTATTTTTATATCTTAAACCAATCCAACCACTGCACTATAATAAAACAGTTTTCCAGGAAACTGGCATTCCCAAAGATAGAAAAAAGAATATAGAAAAACTACCAAACAGTAATATCAAGCATAAATATTTACTGAAATTCTGCCCTGTTGTCAATTTTTCTTAATGCAAAGAAGAACTAAGGCGTCTGGCTAAATTCTCACATTAAATGTGCATTTCTAGGCTGTTTGTAGTGTTAGATCGAGAAGTCCTTTCATCTTAACCCTGAAAGTAGTTCACACTAAATGTAGTTCACACTAAATACAATTGAAGTTAAATGTGAAGGTTTACAGATATGCACTTCTGCACTGTAGAAATGCCTTTTCAGTTTTCTAATTCAATGAATGAACAGTTGTTACTCATTTGCTGTGGGGGCTCTGACACCTTCTCTCAGGATAGTTCTCTGGGATAGATGGGCACTTGGAATGATGACAATAGCTATTTGGACAAAGTGGTCTGGCCCCAGATAGTATACTCATTGCAATAATCTCCTGTTTGTTGAATGCATCCACAGTGTCACAGAACTTGACTTTAGGGATGCCAGTCCCCAGGTAGGACCTGGGGATTCCCTGAAATTATAGTTTATTTCCAGTTCCCCTAGAGAAAATGGCTGTTTTGGAAGGTGGACTGCATGGCATCATACTCCACTGAGGTCTCTCCCCACCCCAAATTCTGCCCACTCCTGGGTCCATCCCCAAGGTTTCCTGGTATTTCCCAATCCAGAGCTGGCAACCCTGCTTGATGGATGAGGATGAAATGCTATTGACCATCAGTTTTAAATTAGCTGTGGTGACCACTAGGTAACTTTTACCTAATGGGAATACTGTTGACTCTGCACTTAGAGCAGCATCTAAAATTCATTGCCCATTTTGCTAACATAAAGACTACTACTTTGTTTTTAAAGCTCTTGTGTGTTCCAATTAGCATTAGAATCAATTCCAAATAACTTTCTTAGGTTCAGAGTGAGAGTTGCCATTGTCTTTTGGATCCCAGTATTATTCTTTTTTTTGCATCTCACGTGGCTTAATTGAATTAAGTCTGCATAATGCTTCCAGCGCTCCATGTGAAGACCGTTGAAATCTGCAAGTAGTGAAGTTATTTCATAATTCGTGGCATCATCTTTTTTGTTCCCCTTTCCTTTTTGTTTTTGCTAAGACACAGCCCAATGAAAACTTGCAGATTGCTGTGAACATTTTAGTTGGTTCTCATCAAAGGTGTTACACCACCGTTGACATGGTTAGTAGCATAAACATCCACCAACTGAAGCATTCTCTCTCTGTCTCTCTCACTCTCATCCTGTGCCATTTTATGAACTTTGCTTTTCTAAAACAGATGCTTCCAAATGTCCTTCTTTATTCTCTCAGCATATCACAACTCCGGAGTGGAATACGGGTAATATCAATTTGAACCACAGCAAGTCTATCTCTTCACATTTCATGATGCCTGCCTACCTTGATCTCATCTGATATCCAAAGATAAGCAGGGTCAGCCATGGTTAGTACTTGGGTGGGGAGTCCAGGGTTCCTAGCCAGAGGCAGGTAATGGCATAAGTCCACAGTGACTTTACGGCGAAAGGAGGGGGGAACCAAGCTATAAGTGTACTTACTTGCTGTTCTTCTTCCCTAGAACCTTCTGTCTCTTCCAGGTTGGCTGTACCTGGTTGATCCATGACACTTTGGCTCCAAGTCTCCCAGAAGTCACCATTCTGCACCTTGAGGCCCTTTTCCAGCCCCCCCCCCAATGCAATTGGAAACTGAATATTTTTATAGTGCTATAACAACATAACAACCAGAGTTTCAGGCTTTCTAAATTCCCAGGTTTACTGCTATTTTTAAGGAAGTCTCTATCTCCTTCATTGCAGAGATATTCTTTTATTCTTCTGTCTCTCAGCAGTGCAAGGGACTAGAGATTTAATTAAAACAAAAAAGCTGAGAATTCAGAGAGCATGATGTATAGATTATGATATCATTATGATGATATAAAATGCCCCATGGAGATACAGAGAAGGAATGACCATTGTGGAGACAGAAGTGGGAGGAAATCCAGGGCAGGGTGGATTCTGGAGATTTTTGGTGGGGAGATCACTTGGGCATGAAATTGGGGTCACCATGGGTGGGCAGGTAGCTGTGAGTTCCTGCATTGTGCAGGGGGATGGACTAGATGACTCTGGATGTACCTTCCAACTCTGTGATTCTATGAAATGACTGCTGTGTGGACAAGACCAGGAAAATCCAAATTTTCCCATCCACATAGCAGCCATCCAGGTTTTGCTGCAATCTTTTCCAAAATTTCACAGAAAAGCAGGTTTGGGAAAAATTGTTGAAAAACCTGGGAAACACCAGGAAGTGTATTAATGCATCACAGTGCTATGGGAGAACAGAGACACATGCAACCCCCCCCCCCTCACACACACACAAACACACACAGCAGCACTGAACCCAAGGCAAATAACCCATGTGGAAATGACCTGTATTGTGTGGTACTAGAAGTCTGTCCCTGTGGCTGGGAAGGCTGGTATTCCATGGCTTCCTTGGGGGGAAATGTGTTACTCTCTGTACAGTGACTTTCCACTCTACTGGCTTTGTACTACAACAGCTCTCCCAAACCACAGACAAGGAAACAGGCAAATTACTAGGGCACATATTTTACTGAACTCAGTGGAACTTCCTCCTGAGTAAGCATACTTAAGATTGTGTTGCATGCTGCTTTCAAGGTCCATTAAAGGATTATGGCTGCCTGTTGACTACTTCAAGCTCTATATCGCCTCTAGCTGGAATCAGAATGCCTTGTCTGGTAGGAAATCTGATATTCTTGTTCTAGCATGAACAGGGACATCCCTTTGGAGAGTTCTTTCTGTTATCAGCAGGCAAATATCCCTTCATAAAAAGGGACTCCCTTTCAAGAAGGCTCATCACTGTGCTTATGCTAAATTCCTCTTCTCTTCACCATCTTTCAGTGCTTTCACTCCTGCCTCTAATTCGTTTTTGGCCAGATGGCTCAGAACATGAATCTGGCAATATTTCAGAAAAGAATGCTATTTTTATGTTTAGAGGACATATCTGTAAGCTTGGTTCCTCGACATTTAACTAGAGCACTCGCTAGATAACGGTCATGTTCTCAAATGCAACATAAATGTGAGAGGAAACTGCCCAGAAAGCCCACCACAATCACATTGCACTTCAGAAGAGTTTCTCAAATATAAAGGAACTGGTTAAATGGAACATGAAATGGAGTATATTCAGAGGCCTTCAAGAAGCTTGGATGTCATTTAAAACACAGGTATGCCACAAATTAGGGAACTAACCAACTCGGCCAAGCGATGCCAGCATGGTTGAAGAATAGAGTCAAGGAAGCTATAAAAGGAAGGCAGGTTTCCTTTGAAAAAAATGAAAAGCTTGGAAGAAACAGTTGGTGAGCAAGCTGCAAACTTTTAAGTACATCAGAAGTCAGAGATCGAGCAAGGTGTAGTGGTCAAGAGCGGCAGCTACTAATCTGGCAAGCCAGATTTGATTCTTCATTCTTCCACATGCAGCCAACTGAGTGACCTTGGGCTCGTCACAGCCCTGGTAGTGCTATTCTGACCTGTCGGAAGCTCTATCAGCCTCACCCACCTCACAGGGTGTCTATTGTGGGAAGGGAAGGTGATTGCAAGCTGCTATGAGACTCCTTCAGATAGAGAAAAGTGAAATATAAGAACCAACTCTTCCTTTCTTCTTTGACAAAGATGTGAGATTACAGAAGGAAGGCAGGGAACCTGCAGAGTAGCTAAATGAAATTATCTGCATCACAAAGGAAATTATTGCAGTGATACTGACACCTGAGCTATTTTTCTTTGGTAGGGTATATGAAGAATTATGCCAAAAGAGGTTTTGGATAAAACTGATAAATAAAAAATAAACAAGTCACACTGACCAGAAAGCATTCACCTAAGAGTTCTTAAAGAATTCAACTACATGACCATTGATGTTCTAACAAACAAAAATGAAACATCACTAAAAACAGTCACCTTACCAGAGAACTTGAATATTCATTTTAAAAAAAAATCTAAGAAGGATTTGGGAAAATGCATTCATCAGCCTAATTTGTATCTAAGATGAATTGTTGGAAAACATTATTTAAGCTACTATAAGTAATACCAAAGAACAAGCTTCACTGAAGAAGAGTCAGCATGGCCTATGAGGATGGAATTTTTGCCTCTGCAAAAGGGAAGCTTTGCCTTGCCAGCCTTTTGAATTGTCTGAGAATGTCATGAACAGGTAGTCGAGTTTTTTCCCAGATCAGGGTCTCCTGTCTTGTTAAGCCTGCATACAGTTCCAGACTTCTGAGAGTGGGAAGAGGGCACAATTGCAAAATAGCTGCCACTGTGGCAATCACAAAATGGCTATTGTAGTGTGTGTGAGCTGGTCACAGAGCAGTAGGATTTTGCAAGCCAAATGTCATTCTGTGATGGAGCAGGTGTTTCTTTATGGGGAGTCCCTGAAAATACGAAGATGATGCCTTCATAGTGGTTCTTTGCTTTGGGGAAAAGAGTTTTTTTTAAATAATCAAATGATTGCCGAGAAACCCACAGAAACCATGTTGGGGATGACTGAGCTAGATTTTATTTGTTTGTTTGTTTAATTATTTATTTATAGCCTGCCACTCCCAAGAAGGCTCATGGCGGGTTACGTCAGATAAAAATTCCCAATAAAATACCCCTAAAATTACAATCAACAATATCCTATCCAGTATCCAAGACATATGCAGCGACATAAAAACAGTTAACCCCCCCCCCTTACCAACTCAAGGGGGGGACGGGCTATAAATGGACAGTAAAAAAAAACTTTCAACCATTTTCTCTAATAAAGGTTGTTCTAAATATGAAAACTGAGCAATCATGTATCAGAAACGTATTAAAACAGAATGGACCTTTAAGGATATGCTTTGGCTCTGGGTGCTTGAATGTATTTAGTTGTCCGTGATCTGAGTTTAGCAATAGTTTTAATTTACAGATAATATCAAAGTAGTACTAAAAAGGTACTACTTACCTGTGCAAGTAACTCCTGATGCAACTAATAATTATATCACTGCATCTTTTTATTACCTAAGTGCCTAGGTTTTTTGTGAAGCAAAAAAATTAAAACATGTTATGACCATTAGATTAAAATCCTATTTAAAAGAATTAGACAAATTCATGAAGGATAGATCTATCAACAACTATTAGTCATGACAGCAAAACAGAGCTTCTGTCTTCCAAGAGAATACATTAGGCCATTTATGCACTGGGAACTTCACTGCCCCAGCTCCCGTGCAGGAGCACAAATCAGGGGCGGATGAGGTGCACCAGGCCAAATGTTCCCCCATGTGGGTGCAGGAAGAGATGGGGCAACCTGCCACGACTAAAACTCCAGCCTGCAGCCCAGCATGAAACCTCCAGTGCGTAAACGGTCTTAGAGAGAAGCACTGTTTCTCTCTGTTTATGTTTGTGAGCTACCGAAGCACACCTGGATGGCTGCTGTTGGAAACAGAACACTGGATTAGGTGGATTTGGTAAAACAGATCATGCAGTCTCAATTTCAATACAGACTTTTATTCTCATCATAGATACATCTTGCTGGCAAAACCATCTATTCACTTTATACCACTGCAGGAATTTTGAGCATCAGGTTGACAGCATGAGGGCATATTTGGGCTCAAAGAAGCATGTACACACACACTGCTTCGCTTAAACATGGCCACAGCTTTTTTCAACATCCCCAAGGAGTGTTGGCTCCAGCATGGGAGTGGCAGCCTAGGCTTGGTGATTGTACAACCACTGTACCCAGACCCCAACAGCACTCTGGGGAATCCCCCCCCCCAATTTCCATCCTGGAACTCAGTCCCCTAGCCATTGGAATTCCACCCAAAGGAAGTCTCCACCTGGGGAACCCAGGATGGGGGCACACACCACCTCTAGTCCTTCCCAGGCCACCTGGCCAGGCGAGCCCCTGCCTTCCTAGCCGAGTTAGCGCGCACTCATACCTGCCATCCCTTATGGAGGCCCCTAACCTGCAAAGTCCGGTATGCAGACCAGAGTTCCCCCAAATCAGGCTCTATCCCATGCGAACCACCAGCTGTGACGAATTTTCAATATACCATACCATCCAACCGGAACATAAATTCCAACCAACTTAACAAAGACTGAGTACAAGGGTAGCTGTTCTGAAGCAGCATCTGGGTAAAGAGGCTGGGCCGGCATACATGGCGCCCTTTATAGCCTGTGCCTCAGCCCCCTCCCTGATGACGCGCTGCATCATCAAGCCACACCGCCCTAGTGTGCCGGGCATGCATCGCCAAGTGCGTCCTTGTGCCCAGCCCCTCAGCTACACGAACTAGCGGCATCGGTAGGTTAGAGTCGTGATTATGTTTCTAGGAACTCTGCTGTACTTCCCTTACATTGCTGGTACAAAATAACAATATAAGTGCAAGATGTCTCACTTGGCTCGGAAAATTCTGTGCACTCTCAGGTCTGGCATCATGTTCATTTTGGTATCATTCACAAATTTGGCTTCTTCACTGCTCATGCACTGCTCCAGTAGGTGAATTTCCTTCTGAGATGCCCAGCCATCAAGCATCCAGCTGTCTGTGTTCCACATGAAAGGATAATTATTCCTCCAAAGCTTTTTAAGCACAGTAAATTCCACTCTGCTTGTGCAGAGACAGTGATAACTATGAGCCCCAGTTAGCCTTCATGTTTCTGAAGCAGGTTGGATGTGGCCAAAATCCAGAATGCCATCTGGCATTGAAGTACGTGGGAGAGCTGGACATGACCAAATGGTCCCTCAGGGGCCAGCCTTGAGCCCTGCTGCTGAAAAACAAAGGCATGATGCCTGCAACAGTATCTTTCTGCAAGGGTGGAAACCCAGATTGATAAACTGGAGTGGTTTCATGTCTGCATGATTTACATTTCCTTTCTAAAGCAGAAGAGAAGCCTGATAATTAAAAACAAGGATTCTCGCCCCTTATGTGGATGTTCCACATAAGGGGCGAGAATCTTAGTTGGTAGATTTTTTCCCTATATCTGGAGAGATCAGGCTAGAATAGGATGAGGACATTCCCCATTGCACCCCCTCCAAGCTCATCATTGACCATTTGGAGGGGTCAATATGACCATATATGGTCACATCACTCGATAAATGTTTAATAAATTAAAAAATATATATTAAATGTTAATTAACTCCCACCCATTAGGGAAACCCTTCCAGGGCTGTCAAGAAACAAAGTCTGATCTAAATAAATAGAAGAAACAGTGTTTGTAACCCCTTAAAAGCTAAGGACATTGCCATGGTAAGTCAAAGATAACTTTGTCAGTTGCATCTTTAACAATGTGGTTCAGAAAGAAGCATGGAGTGAAGTGTAAGGGACTGTATATTATACCACTAGGTGTAATTCATACTATCTGTGGCTATAAATAGGTCCCTGTTGTGTAATTTTTTGCAATCATTTAACATGCTTCACCTCTAGTTGCATCCAGGTTTCTACAAGTCAAATCCTACTGCATGGTCTGTTGAAAGATCCACCATACAGATTGTGCTGATTTATTCTATGTAATCCACTTTGAATTCTAGTGGCAAAGGTGGACTATAAATATAAATAATGTAAAGAAAATAAAAATAAATCTGCTCAAGAAAGTTTGTCATAATAAATCCATCACTCTTTAAGGGGTCACAAGACTCTTTTATTTTTAAATAAATTTTTAACCAACTTGAAAAACGTGTTGAAAATTCTGTATTATGACATTCTTTTGGATAAGCCTCCCCAAGGCAGAGATGGAAATTTGCAAGAATGGGTGAAAAAGAACTACCTGGCCTGCCAGGAAGCATCATGAAACTGCTCACACAGTCAGATTCTCAAATTCAGTCAGTCTTATTTATCTTTATAACTGAACAAGTTCCTAAAATGCACGGGGCTGGGGTTTTTTGTTTGGTTTTGCAAGGAAGCACAGAGAAGGGGAGTTTCAGTGGATAATTCTGTCTGCAAAGAAACAGCAGAGAGAGAACGAGGAGGGGAGGAGTAAGGGAAAGATCAATCCATCCAGGGACCAGGAAGCCTTAGTGGTCAGGCTGAAGCATGTATTTCCTGTAGCCTGCAACACAAGCTTTGATGTAAGTACAGTCAGATTCAAGTCCAGTAGTACCTTAGAGACCAACATTGTGGGCTATAAGCTTTCATGTCATATTTCCCTTCATCCCTTAAAGTAGGAAGCACTGACTCTCAAAATCTTATACCCCCAAAATCTTGTTCTTTTCTAAGATGCTACTTCACTTCGATTTAGATGTCCTACTCTCAACCAGTGGATCATCGAAATACACAACATACTGGAAGTCACGGCACTTTTGGTATCCTGGGATTTGTAGCAATGGGAGAGACAATAATTTTTTTTTTTTTGGTATGTACATCTGTACATGGGAGGAGGGGGATAAAACTGGTTTCCCAAATATGGGTTGATTCTGCTATACTGGACCCCACTTCAACAACAACCACAAAATTCTTCTACCTTTTCAGGCCAGAGTATCTGAAAAGCTAATATTTTCTGTGCAGTCTGAGAGGCATTTGGAGATTTATACTGAGTATCCAGTAAGTGAGTGGTGTAGTTGTTAGAGCATTTGTCAAAGACTGGGGTGAACAGAGTTCAAATCCCCACTTAGCCAAGAAGCTTAATATGAGACTGTGGGCCAATCAGACACTCTCAGCCTAATCTACGTCTGTAGGGTAGATATAAGGAGAAGAGAAGGGGGAGGAAGTATTTCCTTTCATACACAAATGAAATATTTCCTTTAATTGCCCCATTGAAGGAGTTCATGAGATTGTTCCTCTGTTTTAACAGAGTCTTCTTTCTTTGACTGAAATTCAGACTATTGGGTGATTAAAAAATAACATAGATGATTCATTAGATTACAGACTACGGACTTCAGACAGGTTCAGCCCCATTCCCCAGAAATGGATAAATCTACACCCTGGACTCAGTGGTTTAAAGCAGGAGTAGATTTAAACCACTGAGTCCAGGGCATAGATTTGGAGGACCACAGGTTGACTACTCTCCTCAACCATGGTTAAGCATAGCCTAGCTTTAGTACTTAAAGCCTTTAATATTTTTATGACCTCATGTGAAGAGAAAGCAGATAAAAGGCAAAGCTATGACTCTGTGTCAGGATACCCATGAAGAAAATTAGAGTGCAGCAGAAGACAGGACTAGTAAAGCCCCAACAATTAATTGTCATTGAAGTGCAAATGGTATTGTCAGCTTCTTCCGAGAAAGAACAATCCAAATTTGAACCCTCTTGGCCATTTTGGAACATGACAAATCACCAGTCAACAGCCATATGGCCAAAGTTCCGTACACCTCAGGAGCTGATAAAGTGTTGCCAAGGCGACAGCTGCCGGCTTGGTTGACAGCTGGAAGTCAGGTTACTTGCTTAGTGCCCAGTGCCTTTAGTACATTCAAAACCTAGCATTCTGTCTGAGCCTGATAAGACATTTCCCATCCTCTTCACTCTCTGTTTCCCACCTTCATGGCATCAAGCATTGCAGGATAGGCAGGGGGGAAATTACAAATATTTGCTCATTTGCACATGGGGTAGCATTTAAAAAAATAGTCATGGAAATCAAATTCTGACTGCTTTTTGTCTAATTAGTTCTGCTGACCTTTAGACTTACTTTCCAGCCTCAATTTCTGTGCGGTAATTATCATGTGGGGTTTGCTGTCATTTACAAAGCTCCTGTCTTCCTATGCTTTAAGACCATTTTCAATGAGGTCTCCTCTTTGTCAAGTTGCCTCCTCAATTAGCAGTCACTTATCTTGACCATGCCTCTCATGGGCCTCCTGACTGCTTCTTTTCAGAGTTTTACTTGAAGGCATAAGAAAAGAAATTATGAACTACACTAGTCTCAGCGTTAACTGCTTCCTAATTTGCTGTATGGCCCTCCGCACAGGAGACAGCTGCCCTTTCCATCCCCCAGCAGAGGCAAGCATGCCTGTCTGTGCCTCCCTGCTGGCAGCAGTGGTACAAGCAGCTGTGTCCTGCACAGCTGCCCCGCCACATTTTGTTGCCTCCTCACCACCGGTGGGAGGGCTGTGGGGACACCACTTCCTTTATTGCCCTCCCACCACTCTCTCCAATGTCACATGGCAAGAGTTGGCAGAAGGGGGGGGGGCTTGATTTCACTCCCAGTCCACTTTTAAAGCGGCTTTTGCCCCAATACCTAATACAACAGAAGTTATGTTTTTTCATTCAAGAATAAGGATGACACAGTTACAGTCCGGAAGAGTTACTCAAGTCTAAACAAACTGATTTCAATGGGCTTAAATCAGAGTGAATTTGCATTACTATGCCAGTTGACTATGAGATCTGGTGACCTGAGAGATAAATGTATAAGATGAATACATACTGTTGAACCCAGAGCAACCAAGGGCCCCAGAATTTGTTTTACCCTTATTCTTTCATACTGGCAGTCATGGTGAATGGGAATTTCAAATAAGTCGCCACATCACAGTGTCTCTCCTTAAGATCGGAAATCTCCTAAATTCTGTTCCTTGAGTGCGTATACAACACATGCATTTTATACTTCAAAAGAAGTGAGAAGGCATACTTTTGGAATTCATTAAATATTTTCAAAAAATATATTTTACTGGGAACATGCATGCAAAATTAATGTCTACCACAGAGCAAATACATTGTAAAGTGCCCCCTGAAAGAACTGATAGGAGTTCCAATGTGCAGTAGGCCCTCACCATGCCCAGAGGATGTATCCTTGGGATCACACTACCAATAGTGAGAGGGACAGATGCTAGGAGGCAGGGATTTGCTAAAACAAATTTTCTGTAACAAATTTATGATAATGATGATGCAATGGGAAGAAAAACTGCTTAAAAGTACATAATGCAATTGGATCACAAATAAGTCAAATTGTGAATTTTGGATTTGCAAATGGCAAAGATCTACTCCAGGTTTTCTCAACCAGGGTTTTGTGAAACCCTGGGGTTTCTTGATAGCCCTGGAAGGGTGGGAGTTAATTCTTTATATATTTTTAAAATTAGTTACACATTTATTGGGTCATATGACCATATATGGTCATGTCAAATTGCCCCTCCCTCCCCAAATGGCCAAGGATAAGCTTGGAGGGGATGGGAAGAGGAGGGGCCGTGGGTGGGCGTGTACACAGCTATGTTTCCCAACCATATTCTGCATCATTGCACCATTTCTGGGGTTTCTTGAAGCCTGAAGAATGTTTCAGGGGGTTTCTCAATGGTAAAAAAGTTGAGAAAGGCTGATCTTCTTGCCTGTTCACACAGCTGTTAGTATAATTTCCATCACAATGTCTGGATTGACCTGCTCATCAAATAACTGCAAAAGCTGGCAATTTTTACTGTTAATGTTGGAGTCTCTGGCTGGAGACTTGGGAGCAGGGACATGAGGGGGGGAGCACAATCTCTTGACACCACTATGACACTCCCAGGAAAATCTGGGTTATAGGGCAGCCCTAGGAACTTCAGGAAACTCTATATAATGGATGCCTCCAGTCCACAAATGAATAAAATGTTGGTATTCTTCAAGTTGTCATAAGACACCCATTTATTTCTGCTGCAGCAGATTAAGGATACCCCTCTAGATAATTCCTACTACCTCAAATGCTGCTGCCAGATGTAAATGTGATGAGTAAGTAAACAAAGAGTAATTGTCATCAGTTTCCTCAGCAATGCCCAAAGACAAATTGCTTTCTCAGTGTACCCTTTCTCTCGCTTTCTTTGGCTTCCTAGATCTGGCAGGGATTCTCAGCTGTTGAACAGAAACTATCTGGTGAAATACCTGCGGACATTCACAGTGATAGATATGCAATGCAGAGAGAAGTTTGCTAATACAGAGCAGCAAACGCATGAGAACATAAAGCAGAGTACTAGATTTCTACTCAGTTAGGTCTTTTTTCAAAAGAAAGTTTGTTTGTTCGTTTTTTTACATTGATGCCTTGTAATAGGAATTTGTATTTCTAAAATCCTTACCCATTCATCAGAATAGTTTGAGGACTGACTTGTTTCATTTGAAATCAGTCCTTTAACCATGATCCTGTTTGTGTTAAAAAAAACACACACACACCGTTGTTTGACTGAAATGGAACTCAATCTGCTTCCCGTTGTTCTTCAAACGGGAACAATTTGGAGACTGCTACTTCTATGATGGGAGGGGGCCCGCGCGAATGAATTTGGTTTATTTGCTGAACTGAGGCAGAGCCTGGGTATTCTCTGATATATGAAGCATCCCTTGATTGTGCAAATGCCTCCTGATGGTGTCTTTGTGTTCCTGTCACTCCTGATTTATTGGGCCTTTTCCACTCAGTAAAAAGAATTTGCATTTCAATTTCCATTACTGGTCTCTCTCTCCCCTGCAGGGTTCCACATCTGGAAGGAGTGCGTGCTTCACTTTCCCCCCAAATATTTCTCAAGTTTTTGGAGTTCTTAGCTGCTGACTGAAAATGGATTTATGGGGATATTGCCAAGCTGCTATGAAAAGAACCTCCCAACACTGCAATGGCAGGTGTCATCTCTTTGATATAGATGGATGTGTTCTAATAAAACATTTGCAGCTGTGGTAAGCATGCCAGGAGCCATCCTGCAGATTCTGTTAGGTCAGTGCTGATCTTTTAATGTTTAAGTCCAACAAATGGAGATTGAAACATTTGAGCACGTGGTCATTGTGCTTTTTTTTGCCCTGTAGCCGAAAGGAGGAAGTTTGTTCAGATTCTTATACTGCACCAACCCCAGAAATGAATAGATGCATTTCTTTATTATAAAGCTGTTCTGACAGAGCGATAATATCAGGGCTCTCTCAGCCTCACCTCCCTCACAGGGTGTCTGTTGTGGGGAGAGGAAAGGGAAGGCGACTGTAAGCCACTCTGAGACTCCCTTGGGTAGAGAAAAGTGGCATATAAGAACCAACTCTTCTTCTATTTATTGATCATAGCACCAGGTTGTTTTGTATGTCCTGCAGAACTACCCACGTGACAGTACCTTCACAATGGACTAAGCTGTGTAGTCTCTGGAAGTCCAAAATGTAAAAAAACATCAGGTGCTTCTTGAGATCTATGCTTAAATTGCACAGGTATTGCAATGTGTGAAGGAGGGGTGGGTGGATTTGGTACAGACTAACTTCTCTCTATTTTTGGTTTCAAGCTCTGCTGTCAAAGGTAGTAAATCTCAATAGACAGAAGCACTGCGGAGATAAAATCTAGGAATGCAAGACCTGTTTCCACTTAAATATGTAGGAAATAGGGATGGGAAGGTCTTCTTAATTTTCTCTGTCATCTTGTATACGTCACTCAGAGCTTGTAAACTATTTTGTAGAATTACAGTATGTTTTATATGAGTTTTTTTGGCATAACAAAGGTATTGCTGCTTACAGATCTGAACCTGGAAATTAGCCTTCTACTAAATATTGGGGCATTTAACTCAGTACTGTCTACTCTTACAGGTAGCAGCTCTCCAGGTTTGTAAGGTAGAGAAAAGTTTTTACCAACATACACTAGCTGGAACCATTTAACTGGCAATGACTGGGAGTGAACCTGAAATCTTTTGTATGCCAGGTGGGTGTTCTACCACTGAGTTATTGCTACTGTCCAGTGACCACTAGGGCATAAACACAAAGAGTTTCCTAACCAGTGGAAAACAGGGCCAAACAACAGAATGCTTACACAATGAATACTAACACAGGTTCACAAGTCCATCCCAAAACGAATGCAGTCTCCTGGCTGCATGATATTCATGACAGCTCCCTTCAGATCCTCCTGACAGCACCACCTTGTCTTCTTTGATCTATTGTCAAGTCTTATACAAAACAGCCTGGCCATCCATAAAGAAATCTCAAGTTCTTTCAGCATTTCCAAACTTTGCCAAGCATTTCAGACATGAAGCTTGCTGCATAACAGCGCAAAGAAGGGATGCTCAAGGAGTTCATGCAACGTCAACTTTTTTCTCCCCAACGTTTATCAGCAAAGTTTATCAAAGTTTATTTTCCTTTCTTGTTTTACAGGTCCCTCATGGCCTTCCTCCAGAAACTGTGGCAATGCACTGTACCAAAACAATGCACCTCTGTTAGGCTACAACAACATTTCTTCCTGCTGAGCATTTTATAGGCTTGTCTAGTCTCGCTTTAAATGTCACTCACAAAGGGACATCCACAGTGCTGTTTCAGTAGGGCAGGGAAGGCACCCCTGAGCTCCTTTGTGGTCAGTCTCCAAGTTTTGGAATCAGCTAGAAATCACTCGCTCTGAACCTTATCCTGTTTTCTATACTATTTCCTGCTTTAAATTAAGTGTTTTTCTGTTCACACTGGGTCACAATATTCACTTTGAAATTCAAGGGCTTCAGGTGTCAGCGATGTCATCATCACTGCTGTCAGACTGTCTTACCCTTTAAAAAAAAATTATCCAGGTACATCATAACAACAACACACCACCAACAACAATATATTGCGTGGCAGAAGGGAGAGGGCAGAGGGGGGGGGGGAGAAAGGGAGACTGAAAAGTAGAACGGAGTGTGGATACAGAGCAGAATGTTCAAAGGGGGTACAGATCTGTGTTGTGAAAAATAACAATCCCAACATTTTACACATGGAAGCAAGCAGCCCTGACATAGACTTGAAAATAAATTATAAGTGCTCTTAAAAACACACATACCCGAATAAAAGACGAACATCGATCCAACATGGAAAAAATGTGTTCTTGAATGAAAAATTAGAAACACTGTTAACACGATTGTATATCCAAGACAAAGTACACACACAGAGCAGGCCAAAGTTAATCACATTGTCCAAACCTGTAATGTATTGTTTGACTTAATCATCTTTGACTATATAATAAGACCGTTTCTGCACAGAGGGGTAAAATGTGAGTGGCTTCCTGCTTGCAAATGTGGGATGGGAAACTTCACATTTGCAGCCCTCCTCACGGGAGACCCCTCCTGCATTTTCCTGCTGCCCCGTTGAGGCTTTCTGCCTCCTGACGAAGCTGCAAGGGAAAGCAAAAAGAACTTCTCACTCTGCTCCTGGGCTTGTCAATCAAAGCAAGGCACCAATCACAGCACAATAGTTCTCTTGTGGACTGAAACTTTCTTCCTCCCTAAGCCCCCAAATTATTTTTTAAGGTACTTTCACGTTGCTATGCTGTAATGCCACAACACAGCTGTATTTTTAATAAAAATCAACACTGCCACATTGCTATGGAGAAAGGTCAGAATGATACAGCATTCCCCTGTCCCTTTTTTGGGATTTGTGTTCTTTTGCACTCAGAAATAGTCTGGGTGGATTTCTGAAATGCTAAATAGGGTTCCTGGAACCAAAAAGTCATTTTGTATAAATGGTTGGCTTGGTGTAGTAGTTAGGAGTGCAGACTTCTAATCACAGAATTATAGAATCATAGAAACAGAGTTGGAAGGGGCCACACAGGCCATCTAGTCCAACCCCCTGCTCAACGCATGTTCAGTACGAAGCATCCTAAAGCATCCAAGAAAAGTGTGCATCCAACCTTTGCTTGAAGACTGCCAGTGAGGGGGAGCTCACCACCTCCTTAGGCAGCCTATTCCACTGTTGAACTACTCTGACTGTGAAAAATGTTTTCCTGATATCTAGCCCATATTGTTGTACTTGTAGTTTAAACCCATAACTGCACATCCTTTTCTCTGCAGCCAAAGGAAACATCATCCCCCCTCCTCTGTGACAAACTTTCAAATACTTAAAGAGGGCTATCAGGTCCCCTCTCAACCTCCTTTTCTCCATGCTGAACATTCCCAAGTCCTTCAACCTATCTTCATAGGGCTTGGCAATCTGGCAAGCCAGGCTCGATTCTGCACTCCCCCACATGCAGCCAGCTAGGTGACCTTGGGCTTGCCACAGCACTGATAAAGCTGTTTTGACCAAGCAGTAATATCAGGGCTTTCTCAGCCTCATCTCCCTCACGGGGTGTCTGTTGTGAGGAGAGGAAAGGGAAGGTGATGTAAGCCACTTTGAGACTCCTGGTAGAGAAAAGCGGAATATAAGAACCAACTCTTCTTCTTAAAAACATAGTGCTCAGACCTTTGTATGATTGGGAGAAGGCAGCCTGATCACCTTCCCCCATCTATCCCAGCTCATTCCCCACCTTCAGAAAACAGAAAAGGGGGTGTGTTTTGCCTGCCTGATCCCAAAAAGACCATGGACACTTTGACAAAGATTTTATTTTACCTTTGACAATGTAGGTTTGCGGTCATGCTGCAATGTGGAGCACACCATTGAAAAAAGTTACTCAGAGCAGGAAATGGAGAGGGGAGGGTGGGGATGAGGGTGCAGAGACTATTGCACCTTTCCCCCTCCATATGGGCTCCTTGACAACCTCAGGATGCAGGCGATGTCATATGGAAGGGGCTCTAAAAGCTGCCAACATTTAAAGGCTGTCCAGGGGCAGATTTCTCGTGAGGAAATCGTCTAATTTTACAGGGTATGAAAACGCACACAATTTTTCAATCACTAGATGACTGATATATTTATCAATGTGTGTTTTTCATTCTTATGGGACTACCAAGACAACTACCCCAGGAAGAATAGTTAAATGTGCCATTAAAAAAATCCAGACTGGATCTTACTCTTGAGCTGCGAGGCTGTGCTTGCAGACACAGTGAAAGCCAACATAAAGGAGCAAAAGGAGGAGTTTGGCTAGTTGCTTTCCTACTGGCATGGTTTGGTGAGCACAGCTTGCAAAACTCCCAAGTAAGACTCCCACAGGCTGCCTTCTAGACTGGTGAGATGTGGGCACTGAAGCAGCTTACTCCTCACTATCACGGGCAGAATTTCATGCCAAAGGAAGTACAAAGCAGATGTGAAAAGTCAAAAACATTCCCTGCTTCTTTCTGTTCTTGGCGTAAAGAAACTGCCTGCAGTTCTTGTGGCTTTTGGCATTCCTTTAAGTTGCCAAGTACCTGGAAATTCCTTATCTCGGTTGTCTAAAAATCATCTCTCCTGCCAGAAGATGGAAAGCTCAGCTACCAACATGCTGCTGTCGCATTACAAGCTCCAACCTATGTTCTTATTTTGTGTAACCAAGATTTGGCTTTCATGTGCTGTGTTTCCCCCAGAACTGCTGATTTGCATACCTTGTCTCTTTAGGAACAGCAAGCCTGAGGATTTTGAGGGATGTCCCTAGCATCAGAGATACAAGCCAAAGGTCATGTGCATACTCATAAAGCTGCCTTATTCTGAACTGCCCCACTGACTCGAGGTCAAGATTGTCACTTCTGATTGGCAGCATCTCTTGGGTGTGAGGGGTTTACAGGCATAGGGGAGAAGAAGAAGAAGAGTGCGAGGGGTTTACAGGCATAGGGGAGAAGAAGAAGAGTGCTTCTTATTTGCCGCTTTTTTCTACCCCAAGGAGTCTCAAAGCGGCTTACAATCGTCTTCCCTTTCCTCTCCCCAAAACAGATATCCTGTGAGGTGTGTGAGGCTGAGAGTGCCCTGATATCACTGCTCGCTCAGAACAGCTTTATCGGAGCTGTAGTGAGCCCAAGGTCACCCAGCTTGTTGCATGTGGAGGAACAGCAGGGAAGTCCGCACTCCCACTCACTACACCAAACTGGTGATCTTGATCCTTTGACTTGGAAGTGCCCCGATAGAACCCTCTTCTGTGTCTCCTCTTATTGGAAGATGGCTAGCTACTTAATCACTCTAAAATGGTACCTTGGGTAAGAACAGCTGGTTGGTGAGTAGTTTTGTTGACAGGAGGCTATCTTCTCCATCTGCCCATTTAGAAATGAAGAAATGTTTTGGATTTTGTGATTTGTCTTTATTATTTTAATGATTTTTTTAAAAGGGTTTTACTCAGTTTTATGGTTTTATGTACTGCGAACTGCGGGCAACAGATCTCGAGAGAAGCAGCATCTCAAACGAACAGATAATGAATCAGGCTGACCTACAGGTTATCCTTCTAAAACATGCATGGAGGCCACAGCCATCAGCAGCCCCGCACCCTCTGATTTTGGAGATGGAGAAAAGATAAACAGAGAGGCATTTTGCTTCCATCTCACCTCACTTTGCAAGCCGCCACCCTTGTCCATTTTACGCTGCCTGATACAGATTGAGAATATGTGTGTGTGTGGGGGGGGAGAATGGAGCATGCAAGTGATATAAATCAACGCTCCCTGGAGCAGTCTCAGGCAGAACACTAAAGTGGAATTGGAAGCAGGACAAAATGTACATCTTCGGGGGGGGGGTATTTTTGGGTGGCAGACAATAGTTGTCTCCCCTCTGCACAACAAGAATTGATAGTTTGAAAGAGAGATCACTGCTTTGTAGCGATTCACTTCTCATCTCTGCTAAACAAGTTTTACAAACACAAAAAAACTTACAAATCCTGTTTGGTAAATATGAGGAAGCAGAACTTTCCCAAGCACTTGCAGCTCTTTTTAAAAAGGGTAGTTCTATCCTTAGCCAAAATTTGTTTCACTTGCTATGCAGATGGCATGGCTCCAGGTGTTCCCCAGTTGTGTGAACAGGTACAGCTAGATGAGGGAGAAGAGTGGCTGTGGTGGAAACTGTGGAAGATGAAGTGTGCTTGGGGAAGATCTGCTCTCCTTCAAGACTGCTGCAAAGACACTTCAAATTCCGACTCAGCAACAAGATGGGAGTTCTCAACTGCAGACAAAAAAATCCTCTCTACTGCCTTCCAGCATTATAGCTCTTTAAGCTTAATTCCTGTCATTGGCCCTATTATTCCTGGATTTCCCCGCCTGCCAAGCGCTACTCATGCACGGCCCTCAGACACACACATAATGAGATGGGCTCTGCCACACGTATCTCTGCAGGGGTCCTGCCGGTGTCAGACGAATCAGCGTGGTCCCGATACGTAATTAAGACTTGTGCATCTATCACACATTACAGAGGGACTTGTCTTTGATGTTGCAAAACACTGCGACTCCTGCAGGCTTAACAAGCCCCCCTGTTGGGGTGACATGTATATTGTACAGTTTCCACAGCCCTGGACTCCACGAGCCTTTCAGACAGGATTACGTACCTTTCAATTCCTGAGAGTGGTATCAGGACGCGTAGAAAGTCCTACTGTTCCTGAAATGAGTTATCGTACAGATTTGTTTCACTTTTGCATCACTGGAATCTTCCTTTTTATTCCCCTTACAAGGCTGTCACTCTGGAATCCTCCATAAGGCATTTCTAATCATCGCTGCTGTTGAGCCAGCACTTCCGATGGATTTTAGTTTGCTGGAGGACCAGACAGGCCCTTTCGTCTTCTATCACAATGCTCCTCCAGCGGTGTCTCAGTCGTATGTCTTCCTAGTCCCTTCCCAGGCCAATAAATAGGGAGCGGAAATATATTGGTTGCCTTCCATCAAGGAAGTGTTTCTGCTTCAGGGACCTCACTTTCCCCCCGGTATTCAAATCACACTATATTGTTGCCTAGGAAAGGTGTCTCCTTCCTAGCTAAATGAAAGGCATGCACAGGAAAGTATTTGAAAGGTATCTGAAAGGCTGTCACTTGGAGGACGGCAGGATGCTGTTTCCGTTGGCTGCAGAGGAAAGGACGCGGAGTAATGGGTTTAAACTACAACGATATAGGTTAGATATCAGAGGGGAAAAATTCACAGTCAGAGTAGTTCAGCAGTGGAATAGGCTGCCCAAGGAGGTATCACCCTCCCCCCCCACACCGGTCCGCAGCCTAAAAAAGGTTGCAGACCACTGCCCTAGCCCACATGGTCCACCCTGGAGTTGTGTGTGGAAATGCACAATTCCAGGGCAGGAAACTTCTGCCGTGCCTCGCAGTGGCAGCAGCAGCAGGGGAGGCAGGAGGCACAAGGGTGCCACTGCACAATGGTGGAATACTGGCATGTCATTATCCTACCATTGTGGGGATATAAAAATGCCCTGTTCAGCTCAGCAGCATCATGAAGCCAAATGGGGCGTTTCATGTCTCTGCAGGGACCCTGTAGGTGGGGGGGAAGGAGCCAGGCATGGAAGGCCCAGCTCTTCCCTTATGCACAGGTCTGGCCTGGCCTAGCCTCTGATGCAAAACAGCAAAACAGGCCATCAGAGGCCCTAAAGCAGGCCAGGGCTGGAAGAGGGCTAGGCCAGCGATGACATTGTGCATAAGTGGCGATTAGCCCCACTGGCGTGCAGGTGCCAGCCTGCCCTTTCATGCCTGTACATAATTGGTCATAGTGACTAGGTCGCTTATTCTCGGTAACAGCAAAATGTGGACCAGACTATGGAGATTAGGCCAAGTTAGAGGTTTTATAATGCCAGGAGGGACTCTGTGGGCTACCTGTATCACCTGGCAGCTTATATCTGCAGAAGTGCTCTGAACTGCAATAGAGAGGAGACCAGCAGCCCCTCCTCTTCTTGCATCTCTATGAAGATGAAGAGAGTAAAGTCCTGGGGGGGGGGGGTGGTTAGAATCTCTGGTTTGAAAGCTCCGTCACAAGCTCTAAACCCAAACATCAACACTTCTCCTGCACAGAGAAAATTTGAGATTGATATTTCAAAGCAAAACAGTTGCACTTCCAGCAAACACTTTTCACACTTTAAAAAATCATTATACGGATAAATTTCCCAGTGGTAGCTTTGCTGCAGTGAGAAACAATAACTGTGGCGCACTATGATACTAGCATTCATCTCTCACGCAAGACTCCTGGTGATCTTTCAGGTCCACACCTATTTTGCTTTTGCAGTGTTGTAACATTTCCCAGTTGCAGGTTATTCGGCCTTAAGAGTTTAGCAGGATGGTGGAACTGATCTTGGGCTGCTTCAGATCTGAGGGTCACTTTCTGTTCCCATGTCAATCTCCTTTTCGTTGCTGAGCTTCTTGTGCACTAAAGCAGTGGTCCTCAACCTTTTTATCATTGGGGACCTGTCAACGCTTGACAATTTTACTGAGGCCTGGCGGGGTAGTCTACTAGAGCAGTGGTCTGCAACCTTTTAAAGACTGCGAACTGGTGGTGGTGGGGAGGGCGATCTCCCGGCCGTGCATGCGTGGCTGCGCATGTGCGTTTGGGCCATGTGCAGCCCAAAATGCGCATATGCTGCACTTCCACGCATGCGCGTTTTCGGCCATGCGTGGCACAAACAAGCATGCGCAGCCCTGCTTCCCTCTCCCCCCCCCCCACAAAAAGAAGCTTGCCGGGCCGCAAGCTAATCGGCTGATCTGCTTGCGGCCTGGGAAGTTTCTTACTGCGAGGTGGGGGGGTGGGGAGAGGGAGCTGCTGCCCGGTGCCAGGTTGGGGACCATCGTACTAGAGGACCCGTCAATGGATGGCGCCAGAGTGGTGGGCTTAGCTGGCGGCTGCTACGGCTCCTCTGATTGGGCAAACGGATGAGAAGGACAGGGGAGCAAGCTGGCCTGTTTCTTTTTGCTGTGGTCGCTGAAGGCAGGAACCTTATTGCCATGGATTTGTGTGGGCTGCCGGGAATAAGGCGCTCCTGGATGTGTGATGAGGGAGTCCTAGTCAGAGCAGGAATGGAGAAGGGGAGCTTTGTGACCTGGACTTCTGCAACGTTGGGTCGATGTTGGTGGGCTGAAGTACCTAACTTCTTAGACAGAACTGCGGCCCGGTACCGATTGATCCACTGACCAGTACCGGTCTCCGAACCGGGGGTTGGGGATCACTGCACTAAGGTACCTATATCAAAAAGTCTTTAATAGGAGAGGAGAGGACAGCAGCAAAGACATCTTCCACCAATTCTGTGCAAACTGAATACCAAACAATTTCCTTTGGAATCAAATTTGTCCAACAAAAATGTGAAGGTAGAATAGTTCATCCCCATCGTTTCTTGTTTGGCAAGATAGAAAAACAATAGGGTGTATAACTTTCACATCTACTCTTTGATAAACTGCTCACACCAATAATATTTGCAGTTCACGTGAGCACATAAAATCATTGTTGCAAATTACCGATTTGAAAGTGCTTTCACAGTTTATATTCACTCAGAGCACGGTAGTTATACACTATCCATATTTCAAACCAATCTTCTCTTCCCATCGAAAGCAGTTATTTTACAACACATTAAGGTTCTAAGTTAAAAACTACTGAAGGGGAAAAGAGATCCCACGTTTCAAGTTCTGACTGTAGCATTTTCTCTTTCATATTTTCTATTAGGCAGTCCATTATAGCCACTCATATCAGAAGTGGCCATTAAGGTAATAAGATTTGACTTCTTGGGTAATCCAAGCCAGCTATTTTAATCAAGCCATTCCCTCATCGAGATCAATTGGTTAACAGAAATCCATCTTTATATGCTTATTAACAAACCTGATTATCCTATGTCACAGAAATGTATTTCTTCTGATGTGAGAATACATCACTGAGCATCAGCACTATACTAAACATCGTCATACACTTAGACTTCTGGCATTTTAAGAACTTCCAGTTATCTCATAGCTGGAAATATCTGAATCTGATAATGGGAATCACAGTTCACTCCCAAGCAGAACCATGCCCCCCTGGACACATTGACTTCCAGTTGTGAATTATGAATTAAACTAGGAAAAGAGCCCATTGTAAACGAAATACAATGGGCGCTAGAATGTGGGGGAGAGGGAGGGACAGGGCAGCGCGGAAAGGAAGGGCACCTTAGTGAGGAGGCGTCGTTGAGGGCGGGCGGCGGCGGCGGAGTGTCCTCGGCTCCTCGGCGTGCCCGCGGTGGCCATGTTGAGTTGCGGGCGGGTCTTGTAGAGCTCCGACTGGTGGGGGCTTGCTCGTGCGGCGGGCTGACGCAGCGAGAGGCGCTTCACGTCTCTTGCTGCGTTAGGCCACCAGGCAGGGAGCCCCCGGCAGCCGCGCAGAGCGCGGCTGCCGGGGGCTCCCTTGCGGACGGCCTGACGCGTCGGAGGCGCAAGGCCAGCAGCAAAGATGCGCCAGGCCAGCGGCAAAGGGAGCAACTGCAAGCTGCGCTGTGCGCGGCTCGCAATTGCTGGAGCTGGGAATCGGAGGGACCAATCGGCAGGCGCTGTGCGCCTGCCGATTGGTCCCTCCAATTGTCCGTCCGGAGGAAGGGTCCAATCCGGACCCTTCCTCATCACGGACACATCCCGACTTAGAACCCCTTAGCCATTTATTTAGTCCGTGGTGCCCACGGCGCCACGGGCGGTTTAAAGATTAGGAAGATTTTTTTTTCTGGGCAAAGCTGCCTTTTTATAAGAATCTAAATTTATTTAAAAATTTGGACAGAGTTTGGGAAATAGATGACAGGGGATTAGGAATCCCTCTGAGGACAGAGAAGCCATGTGACATCACATCTTGCCTGGTGTTCACTTCATTGCTCACAGGCTTTCAGATCTTTCTCCCAAATTGCCCCCCCCCCCAGCTCACTCTTATATTCGTTCAAAATCATATATCAGCCTAAAAAAAGATTTTTCAAGGTGTGTTACCGTAGTAGTTTATCATATAAGCAAATGACCTATAAAACATGATTAAAACATCAATATTCTATACCAACATAGTCATCTATTAAAATTTGCCAGACAACACATGCACACCCCAAATTAATGCAATGGCCATTCACATAGTGTGTAAGAGCTAAAAAAAAATCTTAAGTATGGGGAAGCAAGAATCCACAAGATGTTTAAAAAGAGTAACTATATGTGAAACTTTTTACAGGAAAGCCAAAATTCTCAGGCATTTCCACCTTCCCTTCAGACAGTTAGATGCCATGCTCTGCTCCACAGGGTGATCTCAGCTGTACATGGACATCTGCATCTCCTAACAACTAAGTTTTTAAAAAAAAAACACAAATGTTTATTCATCTCTTGCAATTCTCATGAATCTTGAACTGTTTTCTGCATACAGTCCCCTTTGGTTATTTTGTGTCTGAAAAACAAAAATGACAGCTAAACAGACCATTTTCTTGCTGTCCAATTTTAATCGCTCCCTAATAAGAAAGTATCCTTTTTTCATGAACTGAGTTTTTGACCCCTTTCTCAATTGTTCAATTCAAGTATTGCCCCCAAACTACCCCCAGACCATCATCACACCTACATAAGCATTCCTCAGTCGAGGTCTGCCACTATATACTCCAACTGGACATGAGAATGGGATCAATTGTTCAATATAGATCTCTAGCCAAACAAGGGCTCATCGCCTTGCAAATGGACAACAAGCCAATTTCCTTTCCTCTCCCCTCCTGCCAACCTTACCCTCCTTACCCATTTTAGTGGAGCAGGATGTTTAGCGCCAAAAGACATCACGGTAATTGAATAACTCTGATGGCTTTGCAGAAATTTAAATGTATTCCTTAATTACAAGTGATCAATAAAGCGACTGCTGGAAATTTCCCTTCCTCTCATTCTTCATGCAGGCATCACTTGCCATTTCTAAGCTCCCTACTCCCCACCCTCAGCGCCCAACTCCTTTGAGCATAGACAGTTTTCCTCTCATTTATTAGACTGATGCTCTGTCACTGCCATTTCTCCTCTAGAATTTGGCAAGAATGGTTTTCTGCTAGCCAAGAGAAAAGCTCTGAAGGGAAGCAACCTCATACCATCTCTTGGCTTGCCTTCAACTGCTGCACGTCATTTTGCCAAAAGGCAAGAATATTTTAATGCTCAGGGGTGGCCAGGACAGATAAGCTGGGATCATTTGCTCACATCTTCCCCATCTCTTCCTCCCTGGTCCAAATAATAATTTTTCCTTGCACACACACACACACATCCACTCCAAAGATTTACTAATTTCTTAACCTCGTTGCATGAAATTAGCCTGAATTTCCCACATATAGTGCAAAGTAAGTTCTTTAGTAAGCCTGCGGCCTTTACCTCGTGGCTATATTATAATTATGCTGCCCTAGAAAAACTAGGCAAGATCAAAAAAGAAAGCATCTGAGAAGAAGGATAAAGCCAGGGAATGCGAAAGTGCAGGAAGGCGCCACAGAATGGAAGAGAGGATGGAGAATAAGAGGCTTGTCTGTCATTTTTGCTGCTCCAGCACTTGTTGCCTGTCTGGCTATTTGTCCTAAAATCAGAAGCAGTTTGGGTTAGGAGATCCGTGTCGATGTCAGGAATAATCCCAGCAGAATGTGGGCCCAGCTGGAGCTAAATAACCAAATTAATGTGAGGGCAAACAAGAGAGAAAGAAAAACAAATTAAGGGGAAGGATTTATCTCCACACGGGCGGTACGGTTAATGAATTCATATTAGTTAATATCAGTTAACCAACCAGTATTTAAGCCCATAGACTCATTATCAAGAAGAGTGCTCCTTTTCAGATAACATTAACTTTTGGGACGAAGGTGAAAGCTAAGATGAAAAAGTGCACTTTGAATTCTTAATAAGGGTTTCTTGTGGATACTTAATGTGGGCTAATCAACCCCATGGGGGGGGGATCTATACAGACAATTCTCTAAAGGAAAGAGGAGAGGAGTGGTTTGAATAGAAGAAAGCAAGAGTACATATTGTGACACATGATGAGTGACGGGAGGAAAGAGAAGAGAGGCAAGCAAAAAAAGGGGGGGGGGGGGGCTTCACATAGCCAGACTGCTCCTCACATGTGGTAGTGAGAGATATCTAGAGAGCTAGTGTGGTATATTGGTTAAGAACAGCAGCTTCTAATCTGGAGAACTGGGTTTGATTCTCCATCTCTCCTCCCCAGGATGGGTGACCTTGGGCCAGTCATAGTTCTCTCAGAACTCTCTCAGCCCCACCTACCTCACAGGGTGCCTGTGGTGGGGAGAGGAAGGGGAAGGTGTTTGTAAGCAGCTTTGGGACTCCTTCAGGTAGTGAAAAGCAGGGTATGAAAAGCCAGCTTCCCTTCTTCAAATTATGCTTTTTATCACATTTTCCCATGTTTTTCCCACCCCCACTAAGTTAAGGCGACCAGATTTTAACACTGGTAAAGTGGGACACCATTAACTGGGGGTGGTGGTTCTTGATTAAAAATTTGGTCTATATGGAGCAACAAAAATGTTCATAGAACGCAAAAATAGTATTGTAATATATATATATTTTTACTTGCAATGTAAGTACAATTTGTCAGGTGCCCCCAGATGTCCCTCCAAAAGTGGGACAATCTGGTCACTTTACACTAAGTCATCCTCCCACCAATCCTGCTGAGGATTCACTGGTGTGGGCTGTTACCCACAAAAACTTAA
Source organism: Paroedura picta (assembly GCF_049243985.1). Classification (NCBI taxonomy): domain Eukaryota; kingdom Metazoa; phylum Chordata; class Lepidosauria; order Squamata; family Gekkonidae; genus Paroedura; species Paroedura picta. Next base: position 99,932,592 of record NC_135373.1, read on the forward strand.
ATTACAATAAATCTGTTAGTGCATAAGATGTCACAAGACTCCCCTTTGTTTTAATTGCCAAGTATTATATGTGCTTTTGTGACTAGAGATTTATAATCTAAAGTTATGTGCAGATTTAGTGACTTTTGTTCAGAGCAGGATCCAAACTCTTTAGACCATAGCAGTAAACTGGGACAACTGATTCTTTACAACAGTGATCCCCAACCCTCGGTCCGGGGACCAGTACCGGTCCATGGATCAGTCGGTACCGGGACGCGGCTCCTCCTCGTCCTCCTCCCTGGCTGCTGCCTCGGGGGCTGCCCTGCCACTCTGCCGCCAGCTCACCTTTGGTGCTCTCCAGTGGCCGCCATGGCTGGGGCTCCACCTTGGCGTAGCACTGCGCAGCTGCTGGGCGGGGATAAGTCAGGGGCGCCATCGGGAAAGCAAGCGGAGTTGGGGCTCAGGTGGTGGCGGCGGCAACTTCCCTTGGCAAAAGACTACTCCCCCCCACGGGCCTCAGTAAAATTTGTCAAGCATTGTCCGGTCCCCGGTGATAAAAAGGTTGAAGATCATTGCTTTACATGATTCCCTGGTGTGACGGTCAAGAATGGAGGCTTCTAATCTGGACAGCCGAAATTGATTCCTCACTTCTCTACACGCAGTCAGCTGGGTGACCTGGGGCTAGTCACAGTCCTGATAGATCTGTTCTCACATAGCAGTTATTTCAGAGCTCTCTCCGCCCTATCTACCTCACAGTGTATCTGTTGTGGGGAGAGGAAGGGAAGGCAATTGTAAGCTGCTTTGAGACTCATTTGGTTAGTGAAAAGTGGGGTATAAAAATCAATTCTTCTTCTAAATTAATCCCCAACATTTATGTGATGCATTCTCAGTCTTAACTAGGGCTGCCAAGGTCCTGATAGGGATGGGGAATACCCTCCTCTGCTTCTGCCTGCTGTCACCCTGATGGCTAATGGATAGAAATCCCCCAGAATTACAGGTCATCTCCAGACTAAAGAGAAAATGGCTGCTTTGGAGGGAGAACTCCATAACATGATACTCTACTGAGGCCTCTCCCAGCCCAAAATCCTGGCTACTCATGGCTTCCCTAAAGTCTCTAGGGTAGAATCTGCACTCACATTTTTCGACTGCAAATCTTGCTGAATTCTGGTTGATTTGAACCCATATCTACAGCCTTCCCTTTTCCCAGTTTTAAACACATCGCCCTTCTGCATTAGCAGTGTCCCAATTTTTGGTCTCCTTCCTGCTTGATTGGGGAGGGGGGCTCAGGTGAAGCTCCAGCTGGCATTAAAAGAGCACAAGGCTGGAGAGTGCTTTATTTCCTGCCTTCTGTGTCTACAGTCAGAGCAAGAAGGGGGAGGGGCAAGTGGAGCACAAGGCTGCTTGTTTATCTTTCTTTTCTTGCATGAGAGGGGTGGGGGGAGGGAGGGGAGGGGAGGGGAGGGGAGGCAGCAGCCTCCCAAAGAATGGGAGGCAAATCCAAGAGGCAAATCTCTGCTGATAGAAGTGTGGGCTTTTGGGGAGCAGTCACTTTAAACCAGATCCAAAAATGAGGGCAAAAATAAGTCTTGCAAGGGAATGGCAACAGGGAACCAGGCAGTCTTTAAACTGATGACCTGACCAATCAGCAACAGACTGCTTCGCTATGTCATTGTTAGAGGCACAGGGCAGAGAGTTAATCAGGCAAAATGCAGAACATCTACATTTCATACTGGGGCTCTCGGTGTGGTTTCCTCAAATGTAGCAAGTCATATTCGCTCCTGGACATCTTGGGGGTCAATCACAGATGTTGCAGAGGGAAGATTTGAAGTGCTAAATAGCAGAATGGAAATCAAATAGCGTGCAGATGACTTCCTTTAACTCAGGGTCACCAGGGATATAAAGCCCAGTGCAGATTCAACCCAAGTATTTCCCAACCCAGAGCTGGCAACCCTACTAATGGGAGGAGTTTTCTTTTGAAAAGAATCCCTATCAGATTATGGCATAATATCACTTTTGGGTAAAACCTAGAAGAGATGCCATACTGTCTCGCAGGGGCACTCCACTTCCCCTGCCCCCATATCTCCTGCTGGCTGTCAGGCCTGGTAACCCTAGTCTTAGCAATGTCCGTATGCTTGTGTAAAGTGCTTTCAAGTTACAGCTAACTGTTATCTCCCCCGTAGGGTTTTCTAGGCAAGCGATTGAGCAGAAGTGGTTTGACATTGCCTTGCTCAGCAAAGATGGTCTCCCACTCAAGTCCTGACCCTGCTTTTATTTATTTATATTTATTTATTCATATTTAAATACCGCACTCCCCGAAAGCTCAGGGCGGTTTGCATAGTACTGAAAACTATACATGGAACCTTCTGAGACCTAACAAAATCGGGCTCTACTATACCACTCCACACCGCAACTAGCTGTATATATATTAGCTATAACTAAGAACTCATAGCTAGAAACCTTTCATCTGCTACTTAGTCTCCAGAGGGTTTCAAGAAGCTGAGCTCTCAGCCATTTATTTCTCTGGGCAGTTATCTGCAACTTAATTATGATAACATCCTTTGAGGGAAGCAGATTCAGAACTGTGTTATCAGTTCAGACACAAAATATTAAATTTTATTTTATTCCTCCTTCCCAAAGCAGTTGGAAATTCAAGACTGCCATTGCTAGATGGGTTTCCAACAGAAAATGGAGACTCAGCGTCTTCCCATTTAATTTGGCTCCTGTCATTGTGCTGTATTCATTCATTCAATGCATATGTATGTGCACAGGCTTACATACATCCCCTCCTCATGCACCATGTGCTCAGTTCATTGTACAGGATTCTCCAATCCACAGATGCAAGATTTGTGGATCTTTCCCACATTCCCTTCCTCGCTGATCCTGCTAAAATTTATTCTGGGGGTCATGTGATCCATAGCTTGGGGGGAGGCAGTGAGGAGAAGGAAAGGTGTGTTTTTGTCCTCTACCCTCCCAATGCAGGTCATTATTAGACCATGCAAGTCCTGTTCCCAGAGTCAAAAAAGCACTGTCAGGCGAGAGGGGGGAAGGGGCACAGGAAAGATCCGCAACTGTCAGTACCTTCTGCCTTTATGCATTTGATCAAACAGAATACTGACATAAAATGGAAAATTTTATTTCTTTAAAACATGCTTATGTTATTTCCTCACCCTGAGGTGGCTTACACATCTCTGTCACTACAGGCACACAACAGAACATCATAATTTAAAAAATGGACAGGGCCAATGTGAACATTTCAAAGCAGCTTTCAGATTAACAGAGATGCTATTAATATAATTTAAGTTTTAAAATTTATTAATACAATTAAGGTGCATTGCCTTTCTTTGGGCTCGAGAGGGGAATATATAGCACTGTAATTTCTTAATTATACTGGTTCTGATTCATCAGTAAGTTTCAGAACACTTGTAGGTGGGTCTTCAAGTTGCCAGCAGTAAGTGTTGTAGGACCAATTAACCCAACTGTTTTGACTTCACAATGGCACGAGAAACCCATCCCGAGATGGCCAGTCACACCCGTCTTTTAGCATTCTGATCAAATTCCAACACCCTGACAGCTTTGGCATGATCCACGATGGCATTTTTCGCATGGTGTTCTCAGTTTGGGAACACTCAGCCACTTCTGACATCCCTGTTCACATAATCACATGGCACTTGGTGTTCCCAGCGACAGAGGCTGTCTTTTTCCTCACAACCACTACAAACAGAATGGTCATGTCAACTGCCTTTGTGGATTGTCTGTTTCTGAAAAAAAATTCCTAATCTGGGTTAAGCCAAAATGTATATCAGTATCCCTCAGAAGAGTGCTGAAACAGTCACTAGTCTGGCTACCGTGCCAAATCTAGTTGTAGCTTTGAAACATTTTGTGAATTCGAGCCAGAGACAAATTTCACATAGACTAAAGTCCAGGTCTGAGAGCCCATAGCTCCCCTCCCCAGTAAAGAGTCATGCTGGGAAAACCTCACACTCTCATGACCCAGCCCAAATAGGCATTGCAAGACTTATCCAGTTCTGGGGCTGCCCAGGTTCCCTGGAGTTTTGTCCCCTTCCTTCCAAGGATGGATGTAGAAAAATACTAGCACTCAAATTCTTCAGCAAAACATTGGGAAAAGATGCAGAGATTGGCCTGTGACAGTTCGACTGCAAAAACAAAGAGAGGTCACCAGTGCAAGACAATACAAGACATTTCTTACATCTGAATAAGAAATATACATGAACTGTTGTATTCAGAGTAGGGTTGCCAGCTCTGGGTGGGAAAATAACCTGGAGATTTTGGGGGTGGAGCCAGAGGAGGGTGGAGCTTGAAGAGGGGAGGGAGTCCACTTTCCAAAGCAGCCATTTTGTTTTCCAGGTGAACTGTTCTCCATCACCTGGACATCAGTTGTAATCTCAGGAGATCTCCAGTCACCAGCTGGAGGTTGGCAACCTGAATTCAGAGGGCCAAAAGTATTATAAACATACATTTCACTTTTAAATATCTTGGAAGCACAGAATGCAACCTCTTGTGAGCTACACTGAGTCACCGATCTGACAATGAAAAGAACAAACCTTTATTGTACTATTTAATATAGAAATATGAATCTGATTTCTTAGGTAATAATATGAGAAAGGATGGAAGTTAGGGGGAAAAGGGGACACTAAAAAGGTGGTAAGAACAATGAAATGTAAATTAATCTACTTCAGAAGGAGGAGGGAGAGGGAGAGGGAAAGGGAGAGGGAGGGAGAGAGGGAGAGAGGGAGAGAGGGAGAGAGAGAGAATTTTATTTCTGGAAAGAATATTTTTGAAGTGGGTAACCCAACCCCCTCCCCCTCCCCACATTCAACAGTGCTCTATTCTGGATTTAATTATAGACTGTATATAGAAGGAAGGAAGAAGCAGTAACCTCCCCGTTGTTGAATGCATTACTCTTCATTCTTCTCCTTGTTCTCTGGTACACAGGTTCGGGGGGAAAAAGTAATTCCTTTGTTTCCTCCAAGACATAAAAAAGGTACTCTGGGTTTATTTCTCAACTTTATTTGTTCCTGGCCCCTACCTCATCATTTGAAAGGCAGCTATGAACTTATTGATTAGGAAAGCAGATTCTCAGATGCATACATTAAGAATGGGTAACAAAGGGATTTCTAGAGGATTACAGAGGCCTAGATATGTAAACATCTCGTTGGTAAAGAAAAACAAAATGGCAGTTATTTCCCACAGGCCATGGTTGTGGTATGGCTTATGCCACAGTTTATTCATGCTTAATTTATAAATGTCTGGACCCTTTGATTGATATTAACTGCCCTTTTGTAAGGGATGGATGGCCAATAAGTCCAATTAATAAATAATAAAAACAAATAAAATCTTCCTGTAGACTTCAACCATTTTGTTGGGCAGTTCACAAGCCCTGTGAATGTCCAACGGTCTTACTCAACCCACAATTCCAAAATGCTACTTCCTGTGGGCATTGAGGCACTGGATACAATAGTCTATGTCAGGCTCTCTCAGAGAAACCCCTGGAACATTCTTCAGGCAGTACCAGGCAGTGTCCAGATGTCCATGAACTGCAATTACCATAAGCCCCTGCTAGCATGCACCCGTGGTCTATATAGCAGGTGTTTGACACCTTGGAGACCCTGAACTGGGTGAATAAAGACATAAAAATAGATAGACCAATGATCTGACTCTTTTAAAGCAGCTTTATATCATTAAATGCAACTAATTCCAAGGGCGGCATTATACAGGTTTCATTTCCTTTGGCACTGCAGAGTTATGGAGCCTTTGGACTACTTTGTTTTCTGAACGGATATACAAGAAGTGCACAGATCGAGATAAAGAGACAACTCCCCAAAGCAAGAGATCACCGCCCCACATCAAGTCCCAGTGTCCCTCTTTCCCATGTCCCTGTTCAGCCAATTGCAGCTCTATTCATTTCTCTTGGGTCTCTTCCAAACTATTATTTCTTCATTCTATTTCTATTTTTCTCTCACATATATACATGCAACTGTTGAAAGAATGTCACCTTCTCCAAGCTCTGATGGGTCATTGAACAAGAAAGCCATATAGAACAATTTGGAGACCATTTCATTACCCTTGGTATCCCATCCCTGTTGTCCATTCTGGACCATTATTGTAAGAAAGAAACATCCAGCCAGCAGCCATAATATGTTCAAGAACAATGACAACAACAAAACCCTACAGCCTTGAAGGAAGACACACAAACTGTAGGTGACAAACGAGAACCAAATGTACATTTACTAAGCAAACGACTGATTGCACAGAAAGGCTGGAAGGTACTGCAGGTAGAAAAGGGCAGGGAGAAAGAGATAAAGAGGATTAGGGAGAGATTACAGATGTATCTTGAAAGCCACATACAACCTCAAAGGGGGGGGGAACGTAACCAAGGAGAAACATTTGTTTGTTATTTACAATGACAGTCCAGCCCATCTTGCGTGGCTTTTAAATGAAAGATCCATCCAAAGTGGAAGCAAAATGATCAAGCAAGTCACAGCTACAAATGTCGGTGTTGCCTTTGGAGTGCAGATATGGGGACTTGATGCTTTATGTTGCAGGATGTGATTTCCACCCCCACCCCCTTCAAAGAGGGGAGCTTAGATATGAAGGAAACCCAGAACAGCCAGCAAATCAGGAGTAAAATCTCCATCTGACAAGCATGAAAAGAAACTTGGATCTAGCTCCCAGGGCACTGAATGGATAAAGACTCCCAATAGAAGTTACATCAATCACTACACAGAGTGGGGGACATAAGCCAAGAACAATCCATGCCCAGCAGTTAATCAGTTATACCGTAAATGCAACAATAAGGAAATATGTCCAAAGTGTGCTACGTGCTCAAAGTGCGTTCCGGGCATGAAGAGAACAGCAATAAGATGTTGATCCTTGATCACAGCATTAACAACATAAAGATTTGCTCACAAATGACTTTAAAATCCAAGATTGTTTGAGTTGGAGGAAGAGGAAATTTGTCTCTCTCTTCGCCCTTCTCCAACATGAAAACTCTTTCAGCTGTTTCCACTCACCCTCAGTTATAGAAACCCCTGACATGGGAATACAAGCTCAGGCCTTTGATGCATGTGCTCAATTCATTATAGGCCTGGAAAAGAACCAGAAGGTTGTTGTTAAAGCTAATCCACCCCCCAAAGGACTAACTCCCACAAATGAATATACACAGTCTTTTAGATATATATGTCCTCTTTAGATATTTTAGATCTATATGCATTGTTGTACTACAAGCTCTGCGGTCTGGGCCCTGCATATCTGAGGGACGGCCTCTACCAATACACCCCCAGTACCTTTTCAGCCCTGGCTCTTTTCTGATGGAAAACGCTGCCAACAGAGATCTGTGCCCTGATGGAACTATTGCAGTTCTGCAGGGCCTGTAAGATGGCACCGTTCCACAAGGCATACGGTTGAGGCCAGAGCACGTAACAAAACCAAGGGTACTCCTTCTCCTCTCAGAGCATAACTCCTCCAGAACAAACCAGCATAACTGGCCAATGACATAGATCAGAAATAAGACTAACTGAAAACTCTGCGAAGCAGTTAAGATTATTATGTACGATTTTTTATTGAATAGTTACGTCCTGAGCCTTATAGAGCGGGGCAGTTAATAAACCCCATCCTCTTAGAGACAGGAGGGGCTGAATGCTATTTGAAAGAATAGAAAAAACAGGCAATGAAGTTTTGGGAAAGGAGCAACAAAGGGGCACAAAATGGGAGGGAAGGCATTCTTGTACATATGAATTTGCAGTAAGCAGCTAAATCTTAAAGATTACAGACCTGTAGACAATTATTCTGTAATACATAATAATGATACATTGTCATCTCTATTTTTAATATACCAGTAATATATCAGTTTCTGATATAATACCACTTAACCAAACCACACAAAATAGTTTTTTCTCTCTGATTAAGGACATGGTCCGTCCCTTGATTCCATAACAAAATCATACAGTCGCAGTACAAAGTTCAAATGCAAAAACTCTTGATAATTTCAGGTATGTCATGAAGATTATGGTACACCGTGGGCAGAAAGCAGTGCGGTGGTGCAGAAGAAGAGTGTATTTACTAAACAAATTGCTTTGCTAATATAAGGAGATGAACTTTTGTAAGCCACTTGGACTAGATCGAGGAGGTAGGTACACATCTGTACACCGCCCGTGGCGCCACGGGCGCCACGGACTAAATAAAACAGTAAGCCCTTGGAAGGCGGGCTGTGTCCGGGATGAGGAAGGGTGCCAATTGGCCCCTTCCCCCGGACAGACTATCGGAGGGACCAATCGGCAGGCGCAAAGCGCCTGCCGATTGGTCCCTCCAATTCCTTGGCTCGTGGCCTGACGCCTCGGGAGGCGCGAAGCGCCTCCCGAGGGGTCAGGCCGCTGGCAAGGGAGCACCCGCCAGCCGCGCGTAGCGCGGCTGGCGGGTGCTCCCTGCCCGGCGGCCTGATGTGGCCGGAGGCGCGAAGCGCCTCCCGCCGCGTCAGGCCGCCGGCTACTGAGTCCCCGGCAGCCGACGGACCTCCCAAAATGGCCGCCGACGCTGCCAGCCAGCCGTCGACGCCACCAGCCAGCCGACAGCCAGCCGTCGCCAGCCAGCCCTCGCCGCCGCCAACCAGGCCCCGCTGCCGCCGAGAATGGCCGCCGCCGCCAACAGCCAGCCGCTGCCGCCGCCAGCCAGCCCTCACCGCCTTGGCTGGTGGCCTGACGCCTCGGGAGGCGCGAAGCGCCTCCCGAGGGGTCAGGCCGCTGGCTACTGAGTCCCCGGCAGCCGAAGGACCTCCCAAAATGGCCGCCGACGCTGCCAGCCATCCGCCGACCCCACCAGCCAGCCGTCGCCGCCGCAAGCCAGGCCCCGCTGCCGCCGAAAATGGCCGCCGCCGCCACCAGCCAGCCGCTGCCCCCGCCAGCCAGCCGCCGCCGACGAAAATGGCCTAAAATGGCCGAAAATATCCGCCGCTTCCGTCAGCCAGCCGATCCTGCCGAAAATGGCCGCCGCCGAACATCGCTGACCTCCGCAAATGGCCGCCGCCGGCCCCAGCTAGCCGCCGCCTCCAGCCAGCCCAGGATGCCCCGCCGCCGCCGCCCGCCAGCCCTCAACGACGGCTCCGGTAAGGTTCGCTCATTTTCTGCTTGCTGCCCTTCCCTTCCCATTCTAGCGCCCATTGTATTTGAATTACAATGGGCTCTTTTCCTAGTTTTAAAATAAAACCAAAATAAATAAACTGACTGAATATAATTCCACAGCTTGCAGTAAACACCCTTGGTTCTACCAACAGCAATGTCAGGGCCACCGAGGATAGTACTATAAGGTAAACAGAACTTTCAATTCAGTGGCAGAAGAGGTCAGTTTCCTGTTCCTAGCACAGAACTGAATAGATTGCTTTCTGCCCCAGAGCAGCAGAGAGGCAAGAAGGCTTGTTGCTAGAGAGAGGTAAACAAAGATCAGGTAACTGGTAAGGGAAAGGAAGAGCCTCTTGTGGCGCAGAGTGGTAAGGCAGCAGATATGCAGTCTGAAGCTCTGCCCATGAGGCTGGGAGTTCAATCGCAGCAGCCGGCTCAAGGTTGACTCAGCCTTCCATCCTTCCGAGGTCGGTAAATTGAGTACCCAGCTTGCTGGGGGTAAACAGTAATGACTGGGGAAAGGAATGGCAAACCACCCCGTATTGAGTCTGCCATGAAAACCCTGGAGGGCGTCACTCCAAGGGTCAGACATGACTCAGTGCTTGCACAGGGGATACCTTTACCTTTAAGGGAAAGGAAGGAGAGGGCAAAAAATCCCCACCGGATAGTCTGGGTGTTGAGTGAGAGACCCATGGGGACAAGTGTCACCACCAGAACCCTTGAATCAGAGCAGATGGCTAAGGCATTGAAACGTTAAACATCAGCCAGAGGAGGGCAGGGAGCATCCATGGGGGCAGGAAACCTCTACTGAAGTTTCAACACCCCACAGGCAAGAGGAGTCATCGGCACAAAAAGGAGGGCAAAGCATGACCCCTCTCTAGCGGTTCTAAAAAGCCACAGACTTTTCCAGACTACCAATAATATCAGGGAGCGTTCACCAAGGATATTGCCATTTACTCCTACTGATTTGTTTCTATTTAAAATATTTATATTTTACCTTTCAACCTTTTAGGTCATTCAAGACAACTTGGCAGCACAGAAGGGTGGCGAGGGTGGGTTTATTTAAAGAGGAGAATGACAAATTACAATTCTGTGGTTGTAACAGAAAGGTCAAAGAAGCATGAACATGCTTTGAGCCACAAAAGTAGCATGAAATCATTAATTGTGAACATTATCTGATGAAAACTGTGAAACGGCGATTGCTGTCTGAATCAAAATGCAAAGTCTGTCTTGCTTTCAGAATCTCTCCTGGAATAACTGTCTTTTAATCCAAAAATGAAGTTCTATGTAACCCAGAGGCACTTACTCTGTAAGTCATTACAATAATGATTAGCCACAAGAGCCATGTTTACTTAGCATGAGGCCTGCACATCAGTCTAGCCTACCCTGTTTGATTCAGAAGTATCTTTATGGGATCGCAGTACTGTGCACACCGTCAAACGCTAGTTCCCCCACTCAAAGTCCACACAGCAAATTATCCAGCCTTTCTCAACTTTTCTACCATTCTGAAACCCTTGAAACATTCTTTAGGCTCTGAGAAATCCCAGAAGTGGCATGAGCATGCAGGATATGGTTGGGAAGCAGAGCTGTGTACAGGCCCATCTGGGGCCCCTTCCCTTCCCACCCCTTCCAGGCCCATCATTGGCCATTTTGGGATTGGGGCAGGTCAACATGACCATGTTTGGCCATATCACCCGATAAATGTTTAACAAAATGTTTAAATATATTAAAATTAATAAATTCTCACCATTCAGGAAACCCTTCCAGAGCCATCAAGAAACCCCAGAGTTTCACAAAACCCTGGTTTTTGTGACCTGATCTTTAAACTTGTCCTGTGTATATTACATTTTTGTCCTGCCATTCCTCCAAATATGCTTAGGGCCATTTGATCTTCACAACCACCATGCAAGATAGATGACACCTGCATCTTCATACACAGAATTCTGCCCTACTTGAATTCCGGTTCCGTGTGTATGGATGATCCGGTGTACTGACTTGTGAAGTCCATCTGTCTTTTCAAATCAAACACAGGCTTCTGTTCTTTTGTTGTGAGATCATATATTCACCGGGGGGAGGGGGAGAGGTGGTTCATAGAGATAGACTCCCCTTTTCAGCTTCCCATCCCCTAGTCTTTCTGCATTTCTGCTCATATGTAAGCCACCGTGGAGAAGATTTGGTTTATGCAAAAGGGAACGGTTTTCTCCCCAGGCTACACCAGGAAAAATCATCCTGTCTTCTCAAAACCTTAAAGTGTCACCACCTACTCTACAGCAGTTAGCAGGCCAGATGTAGGCCGATGACCCAAAAATGAACCTTACCTATATATAAAACTAATTAACACCTTCTACCTGATCATGTGTATTCCCTCATGAGTAAGCCAACAGCAATGGCATGTTTGTGATATGACTCATTATTTGCAGATATTCCACATCAGCAGCATTATTTGGTTGCATTCTCCATGGCCCACTTTCTCAAAAGTAAATTCTATGGTACTCAACGATTCTTGATTGCTAGTAAGTCTTCATATTCTACAATCCTATCTGTAATTACTGGGGAATAGGCCCCAGTTGTTAGAATTTGTCTCTAAATCCAACTCCAGCCACTAGTTTTGTGCTACACGGTGTCACAGGAATCTCCCCTTCTTCTTTGCAGTGTGAATTAATATTCACAACACTTGATGTGCAACACTCAGCACGCTATCAGCTGCATATAGAATCCTGCATGCCTCTTGCATGTCAACCTGACCCATAGTATTATTATTCTCACAGGCACTTTTCAGAATCTTTTTGGAAAATTGCATACAATCTGTCATCCTGGTTAGATGCATCTCTAAATGACAAGGCATATTTAAAATCCATAACCCATATGACAACAAGACTATGTCTTTCCTTATGGAAATGAAAATGACTCAATGACTAGCCACATTTATCAACGTAATTGTCTGCATATGCTGGTTAAAAATGCAAATAAATCAATCCCAGTGAGGGAACTGTCATTGCCAGATCTCGATAGAAATATGGCATCATTTCTCTTAAACTTGCATCAAAGGTCCAAAGCAACAAATAAAACTCATCTCTGTTTCTCAAGGAGTATTTATTTGTGCAACACAGACTTTCATCTCCATTCTTCCAGAAGATGAGGCTTAGCCTTGCAAATTGAGTGTACATCTTAACAAGCCTGTTCAATACTTCCCAAAGGCATGATTATACTCCTCTACATGTCTATTCATCCCACTGAACATTTCTCTTACCCTTAAAAATTGTGCCTTGTATCCTGTGGTAATTTTCTACTATCAGAAGGAGACTGGTGACTTCTGCCAATTTCCCCTTCCAGCTATAGACATTCACTCCTGTGTTGTTCCTGACAGCCCCTATCCACCTCGAGCAGCAAGACAGAGAGCATTTGGGCTGCAGCCGGAGGAGGGAAGTCTCATTCCCACAGACATGATTGAATGCAGGATTCCAAATCTCTCCCCCCCCCTCTGAGTTCTGTTTCTACTGAAACCTTTTTGAGTTCTGTTTCTACTGGTCATTACGGGCTTTCAGGGCTCTGTGACCATGGTCTGGTAGTTTTAGTCCTGACGTTTCACCAGTAACTCTTCAGAGGTTAGAAGTTGGGATGGGAATCTGTCTGTGCCAAAGTGTAGAATGTGTAAACAGTGGCTGGACATGTTATTTACTTTGTGTGTGTGTGATGCATCACATTCCTGCCTTATCTAGGAATCTCCCAGGGCCAGCTTTCTTAGCCAGGGCTTTGTAAAACCCCAGGGTTTCTTGATGACCCTATAAGGGTTTCCTGAAAGGGTGGAGGTTAATTAATTTTAACATAAATTTATTAAACATTTATTGGCTGATGTGACCACATATATTCATATCGACTGCAGCCCCTCCCAAAATGGCCAATGGTGGGTTTGGAGCAGGTAGGAAGGGGAAGGTCCCTGGGTGGGTGTGTACACAGCTGTGCTTCTAAACCATATTCTGCATGATCACACCACTTCTGGGTTTCTCAAAGCCTGAAGAATGTTTCGGGGGTTTCTCACTGGTAGAACAATTGAGAAAGGCTGTCCCAGGAGATGCACTGGAACTAGGAAGGGCTTTACCTGTGTCTAGGTCTTTAGCAAGTCCATTAGGAAGTATTTTTGTGTCTGGGTCTGTTACAACCTTGCCCATCCTGAGTTTCACATACACATCCCCAGTTATTTGGGGCCAACTTAACTGACATTGGCTAAGTGCTCTTTTAAGGATAGCAAAATTTGAGTCCAGCAGCACCACAAAGACCTACTAAATTTGTAGTGTACAAGCTTTCAGTGTACAAGCTACATTCATCATATATCTGACAAAGGAAGCTTTGACACTTGGAAGTTGGACATTTTGTTGGGCTTTAAGGTGCCACTGGCCTCTTCTACTGCAGGTCAACCCAGCAACCCACCTGAAACTGATAAGGACAACAAAATCAGGCTAAAACCATTGAGAGGGACTTCCTTGAGCCACCAAGAACGGCAGGATGTGTTTTGATAAATACTTAATATGTAATTTAAGGATTTACTGTATACTGCCCAGGAAGCACATGCTGCCTACTGGTAAATCGCCTTCAGCTTCCATAACAGTTCAGCAGACATTTCTGGACTTCATATTCCTGACTGGCTACTTAAGGAAGCTCCATCTCAGTGTCATCAGGGAAGCTGAGCAGTGGGAAAAGGAGGGAAGGAAGAAGGATGGAGAGGGCCCTAAAAGCAGGAAGTGAAAAATAAGATGGCTCCTGATGAAGTGGTGCCATGAAAGAGAAGCAGAAATTCTCCACCTCCTCAGTTACCCTTCCTGGCCAGCACAGGTCATCTTCACCTGTCTCCCAGGGCAGGCTTCCCATCTTCCTGCATCAACAATAGGGTTAAACCTGCCCAAAGGGAATGGATGAAGCAGTAACAGCTCTGAGAGGAATCCTGCTGTCATGGACGTTCATGAATGGTGTCATCCAAAGCAAGGAGCTACAACTTTGGGCATGAATGTTCTGTTCCTCTTCTAGGTATACTTGAGGGATGGAGCTAACCATTTTGCTCCTATTGGTTCTGGTGACAGTCCAGCTTCCTGGCTGGATGGATACAATAGCTAACTCCTTGCACAAAGCTTGGGAAGTGCTCAATCTCTTCCTTAACCTTATTCTAACATTGACTAATGATCAATATGTGGGTCTTTTATTACTTCAGTGCAAGAAGATGAAGTATTGCTAAGTCTCCAGCAGACCAAAGTCTGAGACTCAAAGGGCTGGGCCTAATAATGTCATATGATTTTGCAGTATGACCCATTTATTTACAACCAAGATCAATTCTGTAAGGTAACTATGCCTCAGCCCTTAGGCCATTGGCTTAGCACTGCAGAGGAAAACAGTTATAGTGCAACAAACAAGACAAGAAGCCACATCGAGCTGCCCTTGTTCTGTGTGAGTCTCACCTAGCATCTGTAGGGAGTGCTGCAAGGTAGTAAAGTCTCAGGGACAAGACTTTGGTAACTAGATGGCTATGAGCTGCAGAATAATGTCATACATAAAAAGCAAAATGGTTTCAGGACCAAGGACAGTGAAATCTGAGCTCCAAAACTGGGTTAAGGCAAGCAACGAACCAAGCCTCGGAATAGATGTTGCTGGAAACGAAATCAGCTGCCCTTTGAGCCCATAAATACTGCTGTAGAGAGATTGTCTGTCTGTCTGTCTGTCTGTCTGTCTGCGTCTTTCTCTCATTCATTTATCCATCCGTCCATTCACCCATCCCTCCATCCATTAGATTTTTAGGCCACCCCCTCCAACGTTGGTCTTTAAAATTTAAAATCATATACAAAGTAATTAAAATTATTTAAACCAATTCACAATTTACATAAAATCTCCTGATGAGAATGCTCCATCACAACCTCCCAAAAAAACCTGGGGACACATAGATCAAGATTAATTTATATTCCCCAGGATGGATGAGGGTTGTGAAGATAGGGGACCCCTTTCTGATCTTACCAAGTATTAATGTTGGTCTCAACCATACACCTGGAGGAAGAGCACTCTTCTTCAGGCCCTTTGGAAATTTGGAAGCTCCTGATCTCTGCTGGCAGCTCATTCCACCAGGCTGGGGCCAGGGCTGAAAAGATCTGGTCTGGGTCAAGGTCAATCGCATTTCTTTGGAGTGGGGACCATTAGTGAGTTGGAATTTGCTGAGAAAAGTGTTCTTGGGGGAGGACATACTCAATGATACGGTCCCTCAGATCTTCATTTATATCATGCCTTTTTCTACAATGGGGACTCCTCTCCTACATTTTATCTTCACAACAATTCTATGAAAAAGTTTCGACTAAGAGTATATAACTGGCCCAAGGTCACTCGGTAAGTTTCCATGATAGTGGGGATTTGAACCACACTGGCTCAATTAATGTCTTAGATTAGAACAACCAGGAGTTATCCTAGATCTGGCTTGCTTTTTCTTTACTCCTGGCATTTCATTATGATGATTTTCCATCAAATGTCATGTAATTTTAAAGACAGAACTAAGGAGTAAAGAAAGAATGATCCCCTTTATTTAATAGACAAAAAGTGGATTCAGCAAAGGCATTGGCCTTATTTTGGAAAGCATGGGTGAAGTATTGAGAGCCAGTTTGATGTAGTGGTTAGGAATGCGGACTTCTAATCTGGCATACTGGGTTCAATTTTGCATTCCCCCACATGCATCCAACTGGGTGACCTTGGGCTCACCACGGCACTGATAACACTGACTTCGGGTTGTTGTTGTTGTGGTTGTTCTCCTCCTCCTCCTCCTCCTCCTCCTCCTCCTCCTCCTCTTCTTCTTCTTCTATATTCTACCTGGATATTTCTTGCCACCGCCCACTGTGTCTGTTGTATAATGGGTCAGATTATTGCTCTGGAATTGCTAGCATCCAAGGAGGCAAAGGGAAATGATTCCTGGGATCTGTGATAGACAGGTTGTAATCTATTTGTACATCTTTTTTTGAGTTAATTTTTGGGAGGGATTTTCCCCAGCATGTGGATTTCAGAAAATTCCAAAAACTGAATTTGCAGCAATCTATAGTCTCTCAACCTACTGGGTTTCCTCCTCCACATATTATATTTTACTCTGGGGTTTGACCATGGCAGTAATATCTATGGAATCTAGTTATATGAGTCACTCCATGCTCCATAACTCCAAAATAGACATTTCCTCTATAACCCATAATATTTTATTTTCCATGACATGTTTTCTATTAGTCCATTTGTAATGATGCTGCATACCATGTTTGCGAAATGTTCTGCATTGATGCACCCTAGCAAAATTGTGAGATTTGGTTCTCCAAGCAAGGCCAGGTTGTTGGGAGATGCCAAATCTGTCTCCATCAGGTTTTAGCTTCATAAACAGACAGCTGTAAGAGGCCCTGACTGACACAATGTGCAAGAGGGCCAGAGATTTCCTCTGCAACATTTTCCTGACCTCAAGTATCTTCCAGGAATTATTTCTTCTGGTGTGAAAGAAAAATTGCCTGTATTATACCCCCCCCCCCCCAACCAACATGAACTCTGGGGAGCCATTTGAAGTCAGGAGAATGGCATGAGGATGGGGAGAGAGCAAAATTCCCCTCCACCAGCCAAGCCTTGATCCAAATAGCCTCTAAGAGCTGTTATCTACAAAGGAAAAAATCACCAGCGATCTAACTGCTGATTTTCCCAGGGACTCATCATATCATGTTGTGACACTCCCGGTACACATGAGGTTGGCAGGCACACTTTTAAGTCAGGAAAAATGTTTGAATACATTTACCTGAACACATAAATAAGTAAAATTAAAGGTTATGGACTAGTTATTAAGGTCCAGAACACCTGCAACTGTTTTCTATTTCCTCCTTAGCCTTTTACCAGGCTAGCCTGTGTTTCTTTGCACAGTCAAGGTACCCTACCAAAATGTAAAAAGAAGTTTAATTAACAACTGATGTTAAAAAAAGGAAGAAGCACACAGTGAAATTAAAGAGCTAGTCAAAATGTGCAGCACAATGTAAAGCGGATCGACCAAGATTTATGAGGATGATAAATGACTATGAGTTATTCATTCCAAATTTATATATGGCTAATAAGCCCTTAAGGAAACTCCTGGAAAAATGGCTTTGCGTGTGCATGGCTTAGAGTGGCACCAGGAGGCACATGAGCAGTTAAAACATGCTGATCAACAGTCCATCAATTTTAAAGTATTATTTCACTAAGCCAGTTGCACTGTCAGCAGATGCTTATTCCAAAAGACATACAGAAGGAGCTTTTTGCTAATGCAGGAACAGCAGCCAGATGCATTTGCAGTAAGATCTTTCTACAAAGCCAGAAGAAACAGCATACAAACTGAGGCGGGGAGGGAGGCAGGAGATGCTGGCACCCCTGGTTCCGTTGTGCTACATTCCAACAGAACGATCAAAGGATATGAAAAAAAAAAAACACCACGCCAGATTTAGCAAAATACAAGCTACTTAAAAGATTGGGGAAAAACCCAAATCTCTGCCTTCAGGTTTTTTTAATATCTTGCTTTCAATACAGATCAGGAATAAGCACCCACTGGATGATGCATGAATGTCCCCCCCCCCCCCCAATCAAAATCAAATATAAAATGCCTACTCATATGCATTGGATCATTTACCACCAAGCGCTAAAAAAACATAAATAGCATTTTGGGCAGCGCTAGGAAGAGCTGTGCTTCAATGGTTTTGCCTTTAACAATTTACATTTTACGCATTATTCATTCGGCAAATCTAGGTTTCACAATACACTTTGCAGAGGTGTTAGCAGCTAATGTCATTACGGTTACAATCTTTCACCAAAAATCTGCCTTGAGTTCATTCGCCTACCTGAGTGCATTTACATTTCTACAGAATATTCTCCTCCACTAACATTAAGACTGCCTGACATACAAGCACAAACAAACCAGTCAGGCAGAAACCTTATATACTGTGCAAGGTACTGCAGGATCAGACAGAAGATCAAGCAGAGAGACACCCTAACAGAGATTCCTGTTAGGAAGAAATAAATATAAACATAGTACCTATATATTTGCATATAAGCTGACCCGCATTTAAGCTGAGGCACCCAATTTTACCACAAAATCTGGGCAAACTTATTGACTCGCATATAAGCCGAGGATGGGAAATGCTCCATCATCACAGGCTCTCCCATCAAGCCTCCCCCCAAAAGCAAATACAGAAAAGTCAAGAGGATGAATAGCTGCTGGTTTTTGTACCCCACTTTTCACCCACAGAAACCAAAAGAATAATTTGGAAGAAGTGATTAAGAAGAGGAAGAAGTGAAGACAAAAGGAAAAAAAAAGATCAGAGTCCCTCAGTCAAACCATTGATGTCCTACAAGCTGCCAGAACAACAATTGGCTGACTGGAACAGGGTTTTATTTCAATTACCTTATATATCTACGTATAAGCCAAGGAGGGCTTTTTCACTGTGAAAAAGGTGCTGAAAAACTAGGTTTATACGCCAGTATATAGGATAATCACCTTGAATTTTACTAATTCTCTTACAAATTATCAGTGTTATCTTTGTGAAGTAATTAAAAATTTCAGGGCTCTCCTGAGGAGATGTCATAAATGCTACACCTAAATAAATATTGTACCTAAATATTTCACCTGAAGAACAAACCAGTTTTAACATTTGGACCAACCTGCTTTTAATGACAGCTGTTATACAGGTGAATTTGGTAGCAGTGGCAAAACCAGCCTGGATGGAATCCAATAGTTCAATCAAATGCACCCAGGTTGAGAAATTTATACAGTCTTCAATGAATTCTAGACATACTGGATATCTAATGCCTAATGTA
Organism: Paroedura picta; assembly: GCF_049243985.1. Classification (NCBI taxonomy): domain Eukaryota; kingdom Metazoa; phylum Chordata; class Lepidosauria; order Squamata; family Gekkonidae; genus Paroedura; species Paroedura picta. The sequence goes on from NC_135373.1 coordinate 99,951,527, forward strand.
GCAGATTATATGGAATCTTATAGATGATATTTCAAATTCTGCCTCTCATGATGATGAAAATACTTTGAAACAGACAGATGTACATATTCTAGGACAGTGACAGAAACAGCACAACCTGCATTTCTGCTATCAGTGTAGTTTCCTGAGCCTTCAGGAAGGGTAGTATATAAATGTGAAAAACAAATAAACAAACAAACAAACAAATAAATAAGGCACAGGAGCTGGTCTGCAGGGGCTGCTGAGATAGACAGCAACTAACAGCAGTCATTAACCTCAGTGGGTAGATGGCTACATTGAAAGGTGCTAAGCAAAAATTATTGCAATCTGGGATAGTTGATCAACATCAGCAGCCCATCACCAACCACTGAGTACGCTGCTACAAGAACACAGATGTGTCTGTGATTCCTTCTGTTCCAGTGGGGATTTAGGGAGATCATCTAGATTCCACAAAAAGCACATCCCATCCGTTTGTTGAGGCAGCGGCCCCCAACATTTTTCAGGTTGAGGACTGCCTCCAGGTGTGGGGGAGAGAGGGCGGCCCGGGCACCACGCACCACGCGGAGCTGCCGCGCATGCTCATTTGCGTCTGCCGGTGGCCCAGTGCCAAGGCCTTTGTGGCCCGGTACCGGGCCTCGGACCGGTTTTGAGGAACTTAGCATGTTTTATTTATCTATCGATTGTTCTTTGTAACTCTTCACAACAACTACTGGAGCTATCTGGTACCTTGCCCCGTGCAATGTTTGAACCGGGATCTCTAGCCTGCTAAACAAGTTTTTCTCTTCCGTTTTTCCTGCCCTGGCTAATTTCAAGATGGGAGCCACTGGAGTATTCCGACTGCCCCATGACTAGTTGCTTTCCTTTGCATTAAGTTGTGTGTGTGGTTAAAAGAACAGTCTATAGCTCATGAGATCTGGGGTTAGTCCTGTCTCATTCTCCCATTTAACTGCAGATGAGTTGATTCATGACCCAAATTGAATTTTGTCTTATTCTCAGCTTCCTCTTGATAGCATTCAACCCCCTTCATTCCTGTTTCTCATCTGAATGCTTATCCTCAGTAAGCTATTACTGAACTATTGGTGGCATGGTAAGAATGCCTTCTAGGAACGGTCTGTTGTGTGTTCTTTTGTGTGTTCTTTTGCTGCTGGTTTAGTGTCTCTGTCCTCCTGGTCTTGCAACACACTCTTCTAGGGACATTCTTACTCCTCAGATTTCTGAATCCTTGATGGGGAGGTGTCACAGGCTTTCCATGGGGACTTCTTCTCAGGGGAGGACGGTATATAAATATAACAAATAAATACATGTGTAAGTGAGTGAGTGATGGAGGCATCTGGAAGATATGGTAGGAGGGGCCATGCTTTCTTTCCTGTCTGTCTGCATATCAAAAGAGAAAATGCTTGCCGGATGAGATTCAGATTCCTGTCTGCCAAGTTAACAGCAATGAGGTAGTTACAGGATTCCAACTGAGTATGCCTATGGAGATACTGACTGGCCATGCCAGCACTACGCTGGCATCAGTCGGGTGTCAGAGCTCAGGGTTTAGGACTGAGCTGCCTATTTCCTTATGCCTCCCATAAACCCATCAAAACACTCCATTATATTTAGAATGAGACAAAGGGACTTCAGAATAGATTTCAGAGCAGGCGTACAAGAGGGTGTCTGAGCTGGCAGCACAAAGAATAGGCATGGAATCTATGCAAACATATGTAAATTGACAAGACGGACCAGTCTGGTTTTTCACAGCCTCTTAGCCTAAAGCAAACGGAGCCAGGAACATGGGATTTTACAGCGACGGAGACAGTTTGGTCAATGCATTACAAATCAAGCCTATTTCCATATCGAATACGGCACAGTGCTATATGTACACCACAGGGAAACACATTTTCCCCCTCCTGGAATATGCAGGAGAAAAAAAATTGCTCACCAAAATACGCAGTCGTTATCAAGTTGCTAGGAAATAGAGATAAAGAGGTAGCGATATTTTATCCTTGCTGTGGAAGAAGCACTCCGATAACAGACATGATAGCTCACTGTAAAACTCTGATTGCTGACAAGGGAGTCCAATTCTCAGCAATGGTTTTGAAGACCCAACTAATGTGAGCATTTCATTCCATCGCTAAGATACTCAAAGTCTGCAATATGTCTATAAAAAACAGGACTATGGGGGGGGGGGAAATCATAAAAATATTATGCCTGCAATACTCATCCGTATCTACCACAACTGGATGAACATGCAGAAGGATTCATTTCCCAAAGCACAGCTGCTAATGAGCAGGCAAACATGGACTTTCCTTCCCGCAAGACATTCGTTATCTAAACCCAAGTAAATACCAAACTTACAAGTACAGCTGGAAGACAGACAAAATAAACTACATTTTTACTATGACAGATACAAACCCATCGTTCCGAGTGACAGTCAGGCAGTGAGCAAGCCAAGGAACAGACAATAACAGCTGGAGGCCAGAAAGAGTTGTTAGCCCCCAAACGCAGCCTGCAATCATATAATGGGGAGGCAAGTGTTCAGAGGGATCAGAAAAACCATCAATATTTTCCCGAATGTGCACAACATCCTAGGTAGCTGTTTCTACAAAAGAATGCGGCAAAAGGACCAACTCCTTAGGGAACATGGAAAAGAATGAGAGAAGCAACCTCTACGCTAGAAGTTGTTCTGTGAAGCAGCAGTGGCTAGATTAGGAGGACAGATACTTGCTTTATGGAAAAGGCATATGCCAGCTGTGGCACTCAATCCATACCAGTTTGGCTTCCATACTGGCCACGGTGGATGGCCCTCTGGTGCCAGCTGGATCGAGGTGGGTTGGCCATTCTCATTTTGTTAGATCTGTTGGCTGCCGTTAATGTGGTCGACCATGAGATATTCGTTCATCGCTTTCGCCAGGACAGGGATATGGGGTACAGCCCTTGGTTGGCTATGCTCCTTTCTTCAGAACTGGACCCAGAAGGTGGCAGTGGGGAATGAGTTGTCGCATTCCTGTAGTCTCCCTGGTGGAGTCTCACAGGGGGTGGTGCTCCCCCCCTCTTTATGCGCCCTCTGGCCCAGCTGGAGCTTTGGGCTGGGCTGTCATCAATATGCCAATGTCAACCAGCTCTGTCTCCTCATGGACATCCACCTGGATTCTCCCCTGGAACCATTTGTGAGATTTGGAACCTGTAGCTGGATCGTTTGAGTAGAGTCGCCTGAAACTGAACCCCTCCAAGTTGGAGGTCCTATGGCTGCGTAGGAAGGGGGCAGAACAGGAAGCACATTTGCCCACCCTGGCTGGGACACAATTGACCACTGCGCTCCAAGCCAGGAATTTGGGAATGACCGTGGATGCCTCACTGACCATGAAGGCACAGGTCAGGAAAGTAGCCCACCAGGCATCTTTCCATCTTCATCAGGCAAGGCTACTGGCGTCCTATCTGTCTCCTGAGCACCTAGCCATGGTGATCCATGTGACAGTCACCTCCAGAATAGATTTCTGTAACTCACTCTACGCAGGCCTGCCCCTGTCCCTGACCTGTAAATTGCAGCTGGTGCAAAATGCAGCTGCCGGGGTCCTCACAGGAACACCTTGGAGGGCCCATATCCAGCCTGTGCTGAGGCAGTTGCATTGGTTGGCACCTGTGGCCCAGTTCAAGGTAACTTGCCACAAGCCAGCATGTTGAAAGTGTCGTGTAATAAATATAAATAATACCAGGTTATGAGTAGAACACAAAGATAAAAGACCAGCATAGGTCATTCTGTGCTGTACCACTCCTGGATGTGGAGGTTCCATGTAGCTACTTTGGTTCATGGCCACTGATGGATCAATCCTTCCATGCCTAATACATCATCCACAAATAGCGGTGGCTTTCTCAGAAGGATTAGACAGAGAACAGATCTATCAGTGATTAGATCATTGTTGGAGGTTAAGTGTTCTGAACACACTGCCACAAGTTCCAGACCTCTACACTGTTTGCATGATGCCGGTTTAAAGCTCTTAAAACTTTGGGAGCCTCAGCTCTGTGGGACCACCTGTACTCATACGTGCTCCTAAGGCGGCTCTGATCATCAAACAAGGGGATAGTAACAGTTTCCTCACCCAGGTTTAGTGAGAACAGTTTCAGCTCAGATCCCACTTCCTCAGTGGCAGCACCTATTTTATTGAACAAGTCACCCGATGATGCAAGGAAGGCCCCAGCTTTGCAGAAATTTCAGAGCTTCTGCAAGGTAGAGTTTTTACAGTGTGTTTTTTGTGACATTTGTCAGGAGAGGTGATTTATTATGACAGGGTAAACATTAAAACCTCTTCTTACAGCTTGGATTGTCTTTTTGCAATTTTGCCTGGCTTTAATAAGACATGCCTCTTTGAGACTCATTAGTTAGGCAAAAAAGGTAGGGTATAAATGTCTGAAATAAAAAATGGGAAATATTAACCATGACAGAAGTGTACATATATATGTAAAGAAGTGGCATATAGACTCACTCCAGCATGGAATTATTGTCAGAGCTCTTCCACAGGTATTTCCACCATGATTCTGGAGAAACCTTGCCACAGGCATTTGCCTCTCCCCTTCCTTATTACTATTCAGTCAAAAGCTTGAGACTGTCCTTCTTAGGAGGGATCTCCATATTTAAACCGTAAAGCTGGATGTGCTTTGCTCAGATGCTTGCATTACTTTTTTTTTTAGTTAAAGTGATTAACTTTGTGGCTTTTTTGCATTTGCATTGTTTTATACTGCTTTTATTATCTTTTCCCTCTTAATAAAACAGTAAGGGGTGTTGGGGTGGGCTCAGTCCGTGATGAGGAAGGGCAACAATTGGTCTCATGGCCCTGGACTGACAAGCGGAGGGGCCAATCGGAAGGCGTGAAGCACCTTCCGATTGGCCCCTCACCCGGACAGACCAAAATTCCATCCAGCCAGGGGCAATCTGGAGAAATGGCTGCCAGTCTGCTCCTGACCACCAAAGGGAGAGGAGGTCAGCAGGGCTGCCAAGGGGGATGAGAACACAGGCTGTGCCAGCCCTTTTTGCCCCAAGGCTGTCCTAACTGTCATGTCCAACTGCAAATTGCCTCAGAACCCTGACAGAGCTGGCAGGAAGCTGCAGAGTGCTCCCCCTCCCCCCCTTCAGGCCTGCTCCGAAGGAGCCTCTGACAGGCCCTGACTGAGGGGAGGGAGGCATTTCCAAGAGCAACGCAGGGGAGACTGAGGGCCTTCCTTTTGAGGGGGGGGGGACTATTCCCTTCTACCAAACAGTTGGTTGTCAGGGAGGCCACAGAAAAGCCTCTTTTCACTTAAATTACTGCTCTGCCCGGAGGTTAGACACAGCCAAGCCATGTGTCTTTCTTCTTTGCAACTCTCTGCAGGTTTGAGGCCACTGCACAGTGTTATTCTGCAGATGAAACTGTTTTTTTTGTCTCCTGTTTCAACTGCACAACAACCCTGTGCAGTAGGCCTCAACATTCAACCCCATGCCCTTAGAGACTGGACAACTCCTCCCCTTCCTCTTCCCACTGCCAAGCTCTAGTGCCCGTTGTATTCTTGGATACAACGGGCTTTGCCCCTAGTTTATATATATATCATTTTAAGTCCTTGGACTTCCACACCTTTTAAGGTAGTTCGTGGCATCTGTGCTGGTTCCTGGCCCGACCAGAAAGCTGCAAAAACAGCTGAGTGGTTGGGAATGCTCCCCACAGCTCAGCTATTTAATGAGGCTGCAAAGAAAGCTGGGAAATAGGGAGCAAAAGAAGAAGAAGGCTCCCTGGATATCTGTTTATCCTATTGGACTAATAGGTTGTACCATACTGGCATCCCAATGACTTATTGCTTATTCCTTGTCTGGAGTTAGGCAGGCTTCAATAGGGGAAGCCCTCCTCCATTGCCCAGGAAATCTGGGAGAGTGCCTGCCCACTCTCCCCACATCGCCTAAGGATACCCTCCGGACCTCACATCAGGAACTCACCCAGAAGGCCAGTGGAGAAAGTGGCTGGTAATGAAACTGTAACCAGCTGAGGTGGTTGATCGAGAAGAGAACTGCAGTAAGCCATGTAAGAAGAGAGCCAGCTTGGTGTAGTAGCTTGGAGTGACCTTGGGCTTGCCACAGCACTGATAAAGCAATAATATCAGGGCTCTCTCAGCTTCACCCACCTCACACCTACCTGTGCTGTAGGGAGAGGAAAGGGAAGGTGAATGTAAGCTGCTTTGAGACTCCTTTGGGTAGAGAAAAGCTTCATATAAGAACCAACGCTTCTTCTCTTCTTCTTCTAGCAGCAGCTGCAGAGCCATGGCCATAGGACACAGTGGCCTTCACAGTGACCAGACCTAGCCTGCGAAGGGGAGGTGATGCCACCTGGGAAGAAGGCTGCTTCAGCCTTGGGACCATGTGGGTTGTATGTCTTCTGGCAGCAGCAAAGCCAGGCCCAACAATAGCTCCTGGCCATGGAAGATGTCCAACCCATGTGGTCCTCAATCTTGAGCAGCCTGCTTCCCTGCCAGCACCACCTCCTCCACTCCCACCCTGTGTTCCTGGGGTGGGTCCAGCTGCTGTATTGCTACTGCAGTCCATGGTCATGGCCCTGCTGCTGCTGAGCGATACATTGCAGCGGCCTCCTCCTCCAGGGTGAGTTCTTCAGGGGTATCCTCCAGCAACAGGAAGAGTGCAGGTGAGCACCTGGGCTCTCTTGTATCTCCAGGCAATGGATGGAGGTGCCCCACTGTTGAAGTGGTGCCTGACCTCAGACAGGCTGTTTCTCTTTTCCCAGCTTCCTCTTTAAACTTTAAAGAGGCTGCATAGGACGGATCGAAACTGCTGAATGATTGGGAGCACTTTTGCTGCTCAACTGCTTTTGCTGCTTTCTGAAAACTCCACTCAAAGAGACTGCAGTCCCTTTAACTGAGGTCTGCTGGATCCACAAACCACACATTAAACCAGTTCATCAGAGAGCATAGCCCCTGGGACTGCGATTCTGTTCATAGTTTGGCCAGTAACCAAACCACATTTTTGTGGTTCTTGCCCATCCCTAGAGCAGGGCATACATGTTTTAATAAATATAATAATAATATGAACTTTGCAGAATCCTCATGGTCATGTGCATGTTATGCAGAGATTTAGTTGTTAATGAAACACTTTTAAAGCAAGGTAGTAGATATAAAGTAAGAAGCTGAGGGGGACTGCAAAGAACAAGTCAAGAAGAATGGTGGTTCTATATACACCATTAATTTGAAGAAGCATCCTTCTATGTGGATTTCAAGCACTCACTGTTGGGATCAGCATGGCCCTGCCTGGACTGTAGTTGCTAGCTGTACCTATGCATTTACCATTCACAAAAATTCTCCAGGTGCTGAAGGAAGGACCTTTAAGGAGAAATTGGGATCCCTGAGACAATATCAGCCCAGTCAGTTCCATTTCTTTGGGTTTCAACCTATCAGTAGTATACAGCAAGTACTGAGGCAACCAAAATTATAGGAATAAGGTGCTGGGGTGGGGGAGATACACTATGCCTTGAATTAAAGGCAAGAAGCAAAATTTTGATATAACAGGATCCAATGGACTTAACATCTTTGATCACAAGGAAAAACTGAGCCACACTCAAAACAGTGATGCGCTTCCAGCTTCCTTCACAGTTTTCTTTGGCACATCTAAGGACAGAAGGGAAGGGAAGGGAAGGGAAGAGAGTCACAGAAGGGATTATGCATCTACAAATCCCCTGATGTCTGAAAAATGATGGCAAACATGTTGGCGTATAAATCCTGAGTCCCATTCTCTCCACTGGCAAGCCTTTGCATGAAGTACAGTAGCCTGCTGAAAGACCAGATCTTTGGGAAATGGGGGGGGCAGTGTTTCTCCAAGAAGGGTTGCATATTTGCAATCTGGCTAACTTTCAAGTAGCCTCTGTTCAATTTAAGCGTTTAGAAATCAGCAATTGAAAATAAATCAGCGTACACAAATGAGCATATTCTAGGAGAGGTGGCAAGCCAATTGTGTGAATACATGAGTGCACACAATTAATGCAGAAACCCAGAGGGAGGGGAACAGAATGGGCATGCTGCTAAAATGGCTTGAACTTTGCCTGCTATTTGAGTGCTCTGTATATAGGGCCAACGAGATGCCAGGACTCTTGTTTCACTGCCAGTGCCAAGAAGGATGTAGGCCAACAAGCTTTAGATAGATATGATGCACAGGGAGCCTCAAGTCAAATAAAAATTGCAGTTTTATCATTGTGCACTATGGCATGTGCTTGTCTTAGGGGGTCTACATGGCCCAGTTTACCATGTAGTTTGGAGCAAGCATGTGGGTTTTCTGGAGAAATCTGAACTGGAAAATTCTCTTTCTGGACAACTTTCCAATTCAAATTTAAATAAATTGAAATATTTAAATAATGTTAGTATCATGTCAATAACGTTAGCAAAAGACAGGAAGTAGATTAGTTACAAGTACTAAGGTTTATCCATGTTTCGTATACCACATTGATAGGCTGCGTAACTGTCCTGGCAATTATAGATAAAGGTATATATTTACATATGTGGGACAGAAATTTTTCCAAGGAAAAATACAGCATCAGAATATTGTGTGTTCTGGAAAATGTTCTGCTCCATATCACTGGTTTGCTGCATACCTTAGGAGAGTACAGAGCTCTCTCTCCTACTGCTGTAGTAATAACCTGCTACCACCGCAGGAAGCTGGTTATGCGAGCTTGTATCATTCACATGCTGGCCTTGATGGCTGAGAAACCTAGCACATGAGGTCTGAGGGAGACACTGGGGATGTACCATAAATATGATCCAATCCCCAATCTAAGAACATCTGAGATGCTGTTCCTCCAGATAGATCAGGCTTTCTCAGCCAGGATCTCGTGAAACCTTGGGGTTTCCTGACAGCACTGAAAGGGTTTCCTGAATCGGTGGGAGTTAATTAATTTTTGTATATATGTTTTAAATTTGTTAAACATTTATCAGCTGATATAGCCCCATATGTTTATGTCAACCCACACCTCTCCCAAGATGGCCAGTGATGGGCCTGGAGGGGGTGGGAAGGGGACGGTCCCAGGTGGGCGTGGACATAGCTATGCTTCCCAACCATATTGTGCACTTAGCACACCACTTCTGGTGTTTCTTGAAACCTGAAGAATGTTTCAGGGGTTTCTCAATGGTAAAAAGGTAGGGAAAGGCTGAGATAGATAAAACAAATGGTTTTGTCCCATGAAATAGGAAATTCTTAAGTGGATGATGGAGGCAGGGGTGGGATAAGAATCTCTGCATGGTGTTGCAGCAAGAAATGTTTGAGCACCCTTTGTTTTTAGCCCACTTGAAGTTGCTGTCAATACCAACTTTTGCAAAGGAAGCTCTGCAGTAAGATTGTTCCCCAATATCACAGGCACAAGGATCTCTTTCATTTATAGTTGTCTTTCTCTGAAATAAGGACTCAGAGGGGCTTTAACATGTTCCCCTCACTCCATTTATCCTCAGAACAACTACCCTTTGAGGTAGGTTGGGCTGAGAGTGTGTCACCAGCCCAGCAAGCTTCCATGGCAGAGTGGGGATTCAAACCAGGGGGGGGGGGCATCCTAGTTTAACATTCTAGCTACTACCCTATGGATGCAACAGGTATATACACCATAGTAGGACTAAAAAAATGCCCCCCATCACCTTGATCAAATTTCCTTTTGGTGTGGGATGAAATTCATTCATAAGATATTTTTATAGGAGGTGGTGCTTTTTAGCTGATGGGCAGACTCACCAAACTGTTTGAAATGCTGGCGGTCATTTCAACTATAGGTTTTGCTTCCCCCACTCCCTTCCAAAGAGGAAGCAGTGAAATGGATGGGTTAGATCAGTGGTCCCCAAACCTCAGTCCAGGGACCGGGACCGGTCCATGGATCAGTCGGTGCCGGGCTGCGACTCCTCCTCATCCTCCTCCCTGGCTGCTGCCTCAGGGGCTGCCCTGCCACTCTGCCACCGGCTCACCTTTGGTGCTCTCCAGCAGCCGCCATGGCTGGGGCTCCCCCTTGGCATGGCGCTGTGCAGCTGCTGCTGGCAGCGCCCCCCAGTGGGCGGCAGGAAGTCAGGGGCGCCGGCGGGAAAGCAAGTGGAGCAGGGGCTCAGGTGGTGACGTCCCTCGGCAAAAGACTACCCTGGGCCTCAGTAAAATTGTCAAGTGTTGACCAGTCCCCGGTGATAAAAAGGTTGGGGACCACTGGGTTAGATGACTGCCAGCCATTTGACTCTTCCTGGTTTCTCTCAGCAGTGGGAGAAAGGGTTGCTGAACCTGCTTGTTCACTTCAGGGTTTTTGGCCTGATTCAGTGGTTCAGTTTGGGACCACTCCAAACTAAACCAGAATTTTCTGGTTCACGGCCATTCCTACTTTCAGCACAATGATTCACAGCACTTTCCCCACTTCTAAACTTTCTCTTCCATCACGTTTCAACCTGAGAGAGACCAGCTCAGATATTCTGTCCTCTGCATTTATTAATTTCAATGAACAGATGTTCCCATAATGATATTTACAGATTCAAAAATAGACATTGTATTGAAATCCAAAGACTGCAAGGTATAAATGACACATTGCATTTCTGATATCTATCCATGGACTTTAGCGTTTGGTGACAAAATCTCAGTTCGGCCACACTTCAGCCACTATGGAGACTCCTATACCCGACCTGTTGGCTCTTGAATTGCCAATTATTTTCAGCAGGTATAATTTGCATTGACTCTCTCACCAAAAGGTAAAATAAAATGTTATTGATGTGAACTGTACAGCTACAATAGTTGCATGCCCAAAGTTATCTCGCAGTTTTTCAAAGCATGGGAGCGGTAACATCTGCACAACCTGTAGGTCTAAAAATATCCTATCCAGTGTGAAGCACTGATTAGACAAGATGGGTGTCCATAACAACAGAAAACAAAGCTGTGCCCTCACAGTGGAACACAAGTTAATCATCCATCTAGCAATCCCAATTCCCATCTAGAAGTTAGCCATTTAAGAAAGCGATTTGCATCCGATCATTTGTTAATACCAGGTATCTCTACAGCACGTTTTGCCATCCACAGTCATCAGTACCATGATAGCCAATCAACGAGTATCCTGTGGTTTTCCTGCTTGATGGTGTAGATTAGGGTCTTAGCAGGTCAGACACAAAGAAACTTTCCCCTACATTTTCTATGCTTCACTAATAATAAGCATCATTTTATCTAGTAAAGCAGCTCAAGAATATGCAGCTGCCCTTTCTCACTCTGGCCACTCCAAAGGGGAAGGAAGGGATCACTTTTAAGGAGAGGTGCACAGTCTAGATCTACCATGAAATGACCAGGGAGGAGAGGAGCTTCATGATGCAGGTTTCTTTGTGCCATCTAAAATTTCAATTGAAGTGACACAAATTAGAGAACTATCTTCTTTCTGACTGAGCCTCAAGTCTTTCTGACTGAGCAGCATCTTTCCCTTTTTCTTCTTTGTTTTTCTCTGTCCTACCCAGCTGTTTGGATGTACGTTGAATGTGACCAGTCCAGAAAGCTGAGGGGAGAGATTTAAATTCTTCTTCTTCTCCTGGATTCATAATGGTACATGAGAGACTGATGGTAAATCAAAAATAACAAACTCAGTTTGAGGAGAAATGCTCAGGTTGGAATCACATTTAGGACTTGTGAAGTAAGCATGCTGTTGTAATATATAAGATCTACAGGGTACATGATTCAAAGGCATATGAAGAATATCCTACAGAGAACATTGAAGAAGATGTATATTTAGCATAGTTAGAATATGAACTTCCTGATGTTTTTCAAAAAATCTCTGCCAATGTCCTCATTCACTGAATAGGAGACTTCCTGCTCCTTTGGGCATACTTCCTCCCTGCTTGTGTCTTTAACAGACTGAATGAATGCAGAACAACAGTTAGACAGTAAGTTAGGACTCTCTATCTCCCCTTTTTCTATCCAAAGTTGTTTCTCTTCAGAATAAAACTATTTTATTCTTTTAAGCAGTTTGCTGCTTCACCTATTACACATTTAAACTCTGCCAACATAGGCAATGGAAATGAAGTAACTTTATATAAAAATAAATACTAGATAATTTGCCACAGACAAGTAAATGTTTCTGTTATCCAGATAGATCATTAAAATGTGAGGAGAGAAATTTCTTGGCAGTTTTTTAAAACATAAACCAACATAAGGTTCTTGGTCTAACAGAAACTAAAGTTGGTGAGAACAGGAACATTCACACACGTTCCAGTCTCCTTTCTTATCCACTGGCTGGGTAACCCTGTCTTCTAGGGGCTATTTTCCTCAGACTTGTTAGACATGCATGAAGCTTCCTACCCTCTTAACTCAAAATCCTTCTTGATCCTCTTCCAGTCTGCTGCTTCCCAACTAACCATCAGTTATAATCATAGAATCTTAAATGCCATTCCCAATTGACTCTTGCAATGGAAGAATTCTGTTTAAATTCCATCACTCTGGGTTCTCGAACTATGGTCTTATCTGCACTGGGTTTTTTATCCTCTATCAACCCATATTTTAAAAAGCAATCTGCACTTTTTCCGATTTCCATTTTGGTTCCTTTAAATTCTCCATTGGCAATGTCCATGACACCACCTTTTCTCTAGACTTTCCAAGAATAGATATTATCCACTAAATCTGAGAAATGTGCTCTGAAAGCCCAGTATTGCAAATGTATATGTCCTTATTAGTCTCAGTTTATCTTCTACCCTCTTCTGCATGCCTCCACCAATGACATACTGTGGTAGTCTGCTGCTTATTGGGCCGGGCATTAATTCAAAGACTGTAGAAGACTTCCCCCTCCCCCGGTTTGCTTTGGCTATAGAGTCGGGGGACAAAAGTCTGGAAATAAAGCACTTTCTAGCTTCCTGCTCCTTTAATGCTGGCTGGAGCTCCCCACCCCTACTGCATCCTAGCTTCAGACCTAGCCAGGAAGGGAGATAAAAGTCCATATGCCCCCCCCCCAATGAATTAGGAAGGAGGAGACTGACAATTTGAATGATTCAAGTGCAGAAGGCAGCATCTTAGTGAAAGCTGTTTTGAGTTGGGAAAAAGTAACATCATGGTCAGTGTTATATAATGAGAGGTAAAAGGTAACAAAATAAAAGAAATTCAAAATATTCTTACATTGCTTGATGTTTAAATATCCAGAGAAATTCCTTGATGTTTAAACATAGATTTCAGCCCTTTGTTCTCAAAATACTTCTTAGGATATCTTCATCCAGGTCTGCCAACTTCCAGATGGTGGCTGGAGATCTCACTATTACAACTGATCTCCAGTAGACTCTATGGCATCATACCCTGAAGAGGTACCTCCCTTCTCCCAAACCTGCCTTCCTCAGACCCCTTCCTCAAAAGCTCCAGGAATTTCTCAACCCAGAGCTGGCAACCCTTTGCAGACATCTAGCTCTTCTAACTTGGAGAAAAAGAGAAGAAGCAGTGTTGGCTTTTGTACCCCACTTTTCACTACCTGAAGCCTCAAAGAGGCTTATAATTGCCTTCCCTTCCTCTCCCCACAACAGGCATCCTGTGAGGTAGCTCTGAGAAAGCTCTGAGAACTGTGACTAGCCCGAAATCACACAGCTGGCTGCATGTGGGAGAGTGGAGAATCAAACCCAGTTCTCTGTATGGCCCATTATGCACGGCTGCCGAAACTGCGATTTCGGGTCACATGTAAAACATGGAGGGGGAAGACACGAAGCACACCGGTTATGCATGGGAGGGGGCGCGACAGCGGCAAAACCCAGAGTAACCGATTATGCATGCGGCGATCCCGGCGCCGCTTCTGGTTGCGCCCGGGTCACCTGGAAGCTGCGCTTGCTTCCGCGTTTCGCTGACACGGCTTTTTCGGCGGCATGCACCGAAGCTGTGGCCAGTTGCAGCCGGCTCTGGCGTGATCTGTGATTTTAGTCGCCGCCATTCCACCCCGAATGTGCGTTATTCCCCCCGTGCATAATGGGTCTATTAGAGGCCACCGCTCTTAACCACCAGGTTCATCCATGCTTGCTGTCTCTTTGAAGATCTTCATGATCATCCACTGTAACCCAATAATGGTTCCCAAGCAAATCGTCTCCAATCAGTTCCCTAGAAATTCAAAGTATTTATATTTCAAACAAAGTTAGATTCTATATTTTAGACTGGCTGGTAGTGTATTTTTAGCCAACGAAGAAAAAGAATCAGGACAACCAATTACAACAAGCAATTCCTATCTTATGAATTTCTGGTCCATCTATATGATGGAGGGCCGGTTAATCTGACTGCATCTATCAAGGACCTGTGACATATACATATAGCCATCAAATAAACAAGGAACATCCAGCCAACCTGTAGCATGTTGGCAATATTAGATAAACAGATTCTCTATCAACAAAAGAGGCTTTGGCCAAGCTTTAAAATGGAATTTGACTAATTTCATGACATTTAGAATAGTAAACAGTTAAGGCTAGGTTCCCATCTGCTACAGATGTTAGTTGAATGAAAAACATACACACAGTGGTTTAAAAGCTTGCAGTGGTAGGAGTGGATGATTTCCCTGCAATAGCTGCAGTCATTCAAAGAAAGACATGTTGGTGGGGGTTTTTTTAACATTTTAATTCACCATAACTTCTGGGTGTCTATAGCTTTTTCCTTCTGTGAGAAAATAATGCCCTAGGCGGAATTGTGCATCTCCAAACTCAGGAAAACTGTGGTGTGAGACAACTCAACATCAACACAAATTATTTATTTAACATTCCTACTCTGCTTTTAGCCATTGTGGACATCCAAACTGGCATACCAAATTAGAATTAATATAAAAATACAACATACATACAATAAAGCCAGCCAACAGCCTACACACATTAAAGACAATGCTTTATCCAAATCAACAACGTACAAGCTACATCTTGTAGCTTCTTTTCTACAAAAGTAGAAAAGCAAATGGATAAAGAAACAGGAGTCACACATATCTGTACATTTAAGGAGCAAACAACACAACTGGATAAGCCAAATGAAGCCCTTTTAAACTGTCAGTTTTTTCAGGTTACAAATGGTTATAGGGCAGTACTAAGCATTTCATAAGAGCCTCTTGTGGCACAGAGTGGTAAGGCAGCAGTCATGCAGTCTGAAGGCTCTGCCCATGAGGCTCGGAGTTCGATCCCAGCAGCCAGGTCAAGGTTGACTCAGCCTTCCGTATTGAGTCTGCCATGAAAACACTAGAGGGTGTCACCCCAAGGGTCAGACATGACCCAGTGCTTGCAAAGGGGATACCTTTACCTTTTTAAGCATTTCATCTTTCATCAGCTTTCACTAGTAAGCCAGGTATGACACTTACTGGAGTGAGATCTTGTCACTGTCTAGTTTAGATTACTAGAATGTACTTGGCATGGGGCTGTAAAACACTATCTAGATGCTAAAATTGGTACAGAATGCTGTGGCCAGAATATTGACTGGTGTGGGTTGTAAGAGACCATATCAGTTCAGTCTTGTTCATCTATACTGGATCCCAGTTTGTTTCTGGATTCAATTCATTGTATAATGTTTAAAGCTCTATATATCTTAGAGTCAGCATATCTTAATGACCACATTCTCCCATATGAATCTTCCCATCCAGTCCAGTCATTTTTGGTGCCCCTGCCATCAGAAGCTAGGTGGGTGGCCTTATGATGTCAGAACTTTGGAGCCTTCCCCGGGGAGATTAATCTATCTCCCTATATTGATGTCTTCCATCTGTTTGACATATCCCTGGTAAGTGTTCTTGCCCTTCTCTCTGGCTTTTAGTATTATGTGTATTTATGTTTTCACTGAATTATTGTGTATATAATTTTAAAAAGTTTTTAATGCTGAAATGTTTTAACATTTGATGTGGGAATCCTAATTGGGTGGAAAGGCATCATAGAAATATTTTAAATAAATACGTTTCCTGGGGGAGGAAATTTCACAGTCTTGGCACTGCCACTATGAAAGCTATGTCCCATGAAACCATGTGCTGAAGCTTTAATGATTGTGGGAGAAAGCAAACTTTTCTAGAGGATCTCAGTATAAGAATGTACTTTGGTCCTGGGGATGTCCTGTTTACAAACTGTTTAGGGTCAAGAGCAGCACTCAGAAACAAACTTTGAACCAATTAAGATGTGGCAGACTAGGAGTGATATAACTGAATGGCTCACCCTTGCTAAGAACCAGTCACATTTTTAGAACATTTAAGCTGAGAACTTTTCAAGGGTAGCCTAATGAGAACATTACAATAGTCCAGTCTGGAAATCACCGAAGCATACCTGACTGTGACGAGGTCAAGCTTCTCATCTCCATTATGCAAAGTAGTGAATATACTGGTCTACAATGCAAATTCCCAGACTCAGCTTAGCTATGACACCTGCTACAGTATTGATCACCCAAGCATTAGAAGATGAACCAGTGATGTGAGCAAAAGCACTGATGTAGACTCATCAGTAATGCCCTGATCTCAAATGATAAACTCCCATTACCTTCCTTTTTGTCCCCAAATAGTACTATAATCTGAAGTAGCAAAAAAAGGAAACAAAGCGTTCAGTGATCAAACTAATGAGATTGTAATTATTTCAGTAATACTTGAAGCATAGCCTTTTGAGTTTTGATGACATTTCCAAATGCCTAAGAAAAACAATAGATACAACAAACATATTTATTGTAGGTAATTATGAAAAACATGAAACAAGCTGATTCAGAGATACAATAATTAAGATATCTTTAACAGTTGTTATTGTCAGTCTGCTACATGCTTTGTCACTCCATGATTGATGGGTCATGGTGGTGAACATGGATGCTACCAAATGCACGCATTTAGATGTTATGATGATCCAAGTGTATCACACATGTCCTCTCACTAACCCCGCCAACAAACCCCAGTATTTTGCCCATATAACACAGGGGCAGGGAATGGAGTTAACAGAAGGCATATAGGGGCTTTAGGGCCAAACTCACATTGGAACCAAGAATTTCCACTCATGTTCCATGAGCTATTCTCTGGAATAACCAGCCTACATGCAAGAGTTGCTATCAATGGAATCAACATAAACCGGGTAGATCACTCTAGATACCTTTAAAACACTAACCAATTATGAAGGTAGAAAGCCAGCAGAGGAACAAGCACTATCCAGTATTTTGTAGAAAGTGGCACTGTAGAATTATCTCCCCACTGGGTAGAAATTGTGGGTGTGTATTTACTGCACCGAGTTCATGGCTCTCGGGGAGCAGGTATGTTTCCTTAAGTCTAGGGTTGATGACCTGGAGAAGCTGAGGTGGGGGGGGGGTTGTGGAAGAGACTCTCAGGGATACACCAGAACAGTCCCACTTCTGTGCTGACAGCTCTTCTGCTGTGTAGTTGAGAGTGAGAATTGCAAGGTTGAAGTGCATCAGTCTGAGGAGGAGGGATATAATCCCTTAGAAGGGACCCTGTTCTTGGCCAATGGAATGATATCCTCTTGTACCGATACCCATACGGGGCTAGGGGGAAGTGGGCTTCTGGTAGTGGGTGATTCAACCATTTAAGCATTTTGACTACATTGTTACTTGGCTGCCTGGTGTGAAGGTTGCAGACATCACATGCTGTCTAGAAATGTTGATGGACAGTGCAGGGGGACAGTCAGCAGGCATGGTGTACCTTGGCACCAATGACATTGGGAAATAGAGCTGGGTGGTCCTAGAGCAAAAAAAAAAAGTTTTAAAAAGGGCAGAAAGTTAAAGGCCAGGACCTCAAAGGCTGCATTCTGAGAAGTGCTGTTAGTTCCATGAACACAGCCAGCCAGACCAGTACTTTCTGGGGCAAGTTGAACCTGTACCAAAGAGGTGGGTTTCACAAGCCAAAAAGGAGCCAGGCTTCTGGTGATTAATATTAAAAAGGTGGCAAAGCATCTTTTAAACTAATCCCAGGACAGGGCGAAGCCTACAAGAACTGGGGTGCCTCTCACACAGGACAAGTCAGTCCAAAGAGATAATTGCATAAACACTTGGGGAATACTGACAGGAGTGGAATAGAATTTGGAATTGAGGGCATGATGGAGATTGGGGGCCATGGGTAAAACTAAAAGTAAATTTAGCAGTCATGGGATTATCATTTATGGAATAAATTATTTATTTGTTTGTTTGTTTATTTTATTTAGGAACTTTTTTCTACCCTATTAAGGTAGACTTAGGGTAGATCACAATATAAATAAAATTACCTAATCAAAACTCTAGAATGTAAATTAATTGCAATATAATTTTTTTAAACGAATATTTAAAACATCCTAAAATTAAGTAGTGATATTATAGAGATATGCTGATCATATGGGACTGGGATTGGGATAGAGGGTTACAGTAGCATGAGCCTCATCAGCAGACATAGTTTGGTGGGTGCAAACAGAGAGATCGGTGGATTTAGATGTCAGATATCAGGCCTCAACCATAGGAATGATGGAACAACTGGTTAAATTACAGAAAGCAAAGAGTGGGAATCAATGGACAGTTTTCACAATGGAGGGAAGTAAGCAGTGGCATCTCACAAGCATCACTATTGGGGCTGGCACTATTTAATTTATTCATAAATTATTTGGAAGTAGGGGTGAGTAATGTAGTGGCCAAGTTTGTAGACGATACAAAATTATTCAAGGTGGTAAAAACCAAGACTAACTGTGAAATGCTCCAAGTTGGGTGAACAGATGACAATGTAGCAAATGAAGTCCAGTGTTGGTTAAGTGTGGATGATGAACACTTGGGGGGGGGGGAATCCTAACTTCAAGTTTAAGCTAATGGGGTCTGCACTATCTGAGTGTGAAAGGAGAAAAGATCTCAGGGACATAATGGATATCTCAGTGTGCGGCAGAAATAAAAAAGGCAAAATCTGTGTTAAAGATTATTAGGAAGCATACTCAAAATAATATGGTCATATGGTAATACCCCTCTATAGATCTATGGTGTGGCCTTGTTTGGAACACTGTGTACACTTCTGGTGACATGAGTGGAACCTCCACAATAAGACACTAAGCCTCTAAATCCCACATTCAGGATACTACTTCAGAAGGACTTGGCATCTCTGCCCAGAGGAACTGGTTGGTCATTTTGTGAGACAGGCACCATTTCAACATTAGCAATATTGCTCAAATTTGCATTTTTAAAGGGCTTAGTTTCCCGTCCATGCCCATATTAAAGTCTGTTATTCCAGGCACACACCCAAATCGCCCTCTGACTTACCACACATATTGCAAATTCCCAGTTACAGTGATTTCATTGGTCAAGATGGAATCTAATTTGGGACTGCCCAACGGAGAAATGCATGCATTTTGGGTTTTTCCCATGGCCACTATTTTGAGTTGTTTATGCATACCCCATTCCTCATTGCCATTCTCCCTCCCCCTCCCTTCCTCCATCTCAAAATATCAGCCTTTTTTAAAGTACATTATTGGGCTACAATGGTGTTTCTAGCAATAAAAATAATGGCAGTCTTCGACTTCGCATTGTAGTAGTGTTGTAATGCAATAACCCACTTTAAAAAAAACCTTCCAATATACTTGGTGGGGGGAGGCGATCAAGGGTGCAGAATGGTGGAATTGGTGAATTTCTAGAAAATGAAGGGAGGAAAGCCCAAATGCAGAAAACCTATAGTCAACTCACAGCATCCAAAGGAAATCCAAAGCAAGGCTAAATGAGTAAGCTAATGCAGAAATGGTCAGGATGCTGAATTAGATGGACTATTGTTCTGATCCAGGTGGACTTTTTGTATGTTCTTATGATCATATATAGTTCCCTCTACATTGTCTGGCCATTTTTTACATTACACAAGTGAAGCTCATTTTCTGGAAATCAAAGAAATAGTTGTATATGAGCTTATAAATTTTAAGTTGGTCGCACAATTTGCATTGCCATGGAATTTGCATGTGTTTATATTAGTATCTGCAGTTATTGTTATCATGATGGCTTTTTTTCCAGCTCCCAGTTCTGTTAAATGAATTTCAGCATTGGGTATTAATCTCCAAAAGGCAGAGTGGAAACCACACAGCGAGTCATCATATATAGATGACATAAAATCACCCACTAAGTAGATATGACAGTTTCATAACTTCATTTTCAGCAAAGATGCAAAACTGTCTTTTGTCCTTCAGATATGTGCAACTTTCCACACAAATAAAGTTTATGGCCTCTACACAGAGGCAGATAATGGCAAACCACCTCTAAACATCTCTTGTCTTGAAAACCTTATGGGGATCACCAAATTTGACTGTGACTTGACAGCACTCTCTACCACAATCTGTTCCTTTAAATTCCCCTTTGTTTTCTGTCCTGTTTAATTAATTGCTTTTTACCTTTCTCAGGTTCATTCTGTTATCTGGAAGGAGGGACAATATTTGTACTGTTCCTCACTTTGCATTTTAATCTGGTAAATCATGAATATGTTACCTATACTTGATATACTTTCTCAATCATAATTCCTATTAGAATCCGGGGATGCATCAGAACAACCTGATAGCCTATTGAAATTTATAATACTCTCATTGGCATATCTATACACAGAGAGAAAGAGATTCGTTAAAACAGTGAAAACTATGCTTACAGCTAAGAATAAAATAAATGCAATTAACACCTGGGCAGTCTTGGCTCAGTCTTACTCCATGGGTATAATTAAGTGGTCTGATGCTGATTTGAAGAGCTTGATAAGTAATAATGATCCTATCCGCAAGTTTTGCTCACTGGACAGGTTAGAATCACTTTGTAAACCCCCCTTTTGCAGTGAAACACAATGCTTAGGGCTTGGTCCTGTCCCCTGCAGCGCTGTAATGAGAGTGGTATAAGGTAAAATACCCATTGAAGTCAAAGGACAACCCCACAGCAGCAACAGAGGATAAAATCTGAGCTAATTCTGCAACCATACATGGCACAGCACTAGAGGCACAGAAGATCTAGCCAAGGTATTCTGATTTATTATACAAGGCATGAACACACAGAAAAATGTTCCTCTGCCCAAAAGCCCTGGGCCTTGGTGATGGGTACACTGATGAAAGCGGAACTGGAATCAAACATATCTGTTAGCAGAAACCCCAACTGCAGATAAACTTTCATTATGCACGTGACAAAGGAAATGAGGACCACAGGCCACTTGGATGGGAAAACATGAGAATCTCTATCTTCCCTTGCTATTACTGCAGGGATCCTCTTTGCAGGATCTCAAGCAGGCCACGTGGTGATGGAGCAAACTGAAACTGCAGACAGACTTCACATTCCACTCTCTCTTGAAGATGTGTGAGGTTGTTACAGTGGCTACATTTGTCTTGCCAAATGGTGAAGCTGAGGACAGAAACCCAAGGGGTTTCTGTACTGGGTAGATGGGGAGCTAAGCTGAGGCATGTGGTATGGAAGGCAGCCAAGCTGTCTCTCACCTACTCACTCAGCATTCCCTAGGTTATCACTATCATTATCAGGTAAGTTTGGGAAAATGAACTCAGAAGATCACAAGAGGCTGGGAGTGGCAAGTGGGCCTTGACGTCCTCCCAGTGATGTCATTAGGAACATGGTGAGGATCAAACATCAGAAACGGTTCAGTAGTGATGCTGTTTTTCAATTTTGGGGGCAAATACTGTTTTAGAGTTCATTCCAAATAGGGGGGTCCTCAGTACTCTCATCAAGTACATCAATTTAATGGTCCACATGTTGTTACCTCCTGTTTGATGACATTTCAGCCCCAATCTCTTCCATGTTTGTATGCTGCAATCCTTTTGCAGCATCAGCATAACTGTGGAAAAGCCCCTCCGTTTAATTCCTGCTTCTGTGTAAAGTAAGCCCTCCATTGTTGTAGCAAGTATGGAGAAGATTTGAAGTAAAGTAAAAATGAGGGGTTTTTCTTCTTTTTGGAGGGAACCAAAGGGCAAAAGAGGCAATGAACCCTTTAGATTAAAAACAACATAAACCCTCTTTGTGAATAAGCGTGGCTTGGGAGCATACTGCTTAGCTTTCAACATGAATATACATGAAATTTCTTTATTCTGAATTAGGTAATAAGCCTGCTGCACATATAAATGCAGCGGGCGCTAGCAGGGAGGTGTTTGGGGGGGTGGGACACGGTGGGTGTTTGGGAAGTCCAGCTCCACGAGGCGCAGAGCGGCCCCTCCTCCTTGCCCCTTACTGCGGCTGCCTCCTTACTGCTTTCTCTGCTGGGCCGCCACTGCCGCCTGTCTGTGGCAGCGGCACCGGCCTCACCACCACCGACAGCACTTCCTCACTGCTGCGCCTACCACCACGGGATTGGCACATGGAGCAGAAGCAGTGTCCGGACACCCAGACAAGGCTTGGATAGGGCCCAGACACCGCTCCACCCATAGTGGCTCTTCCCAATTATATAGAGCCACTATGTGGTAAAGATTAGATCAATGGTCTATCAAGGTCACTATTGCCTACTCGGATGGGCAGTGACTCTTCGGGGTGCCAGGACTTTCACATCTTCATCTTGGTGTAGTGGTTAATATCAGTGGCTCTAATCTGGCACTCTCATCCCCACTCCTTCACAAGCTGCTGTCTGGGTGACCTTGGGCTACTCACAGTCCTCTTAGTGCTATTATCACACAGCAGTCCTGCCAGGACTCTCTCAGTCCCTCCTGCCTCACAGGGCATCTAATGTGTGGAGAAGAAGGGAAGGCAATTGTAAGTCACTTTGAGATTCCTTTGGATAATGAAAATCTTCTACTACTACTACTACCTGGTACTTTCAACTGGTGATGCCAGGGATTGAACCTGGAACATTCTGCATGCCAAGCAAAGACTCTTCCACTGATCCATAGCCATGGTCACTGTTCAAGGGCTGTTCCATGCTAGCCAGCTAGTGTAAAATCGACATTTGCTTACTTCGTTCTAATGGACAATCTAGATGACAATACCAGCAATCATTTGAATTCTAGTATTTACTGTTACTTTCCAGATTGGATTTGTAGTGTAATGTAATGTAACTGCAATGCCATACTGTCTCATATATACAGTCAGAAGACTGTTGAGGTTTATCAGGGCTACTATTCCTTTTCCCTGACCTGGATAGTCTGATCTCAGAAGTTAAGAACCAGGAAATTAGCTAGGTCAGGAAATGATTAATTAAGCAGGAGAAAAAGAACACAAAGAAATTATAGAACAAAAGTAAACCTCCACTGACAAAATCTTCCCCATAGGAATTTTTTGAAATTTATTTATTAAATTTCTATACTGCCCTTCCCTTGTGGGAATGGATTTATATGGAGAATATGTAACAATATATAATAAATAAATACCAGGGGGAACCAGAATATTCATTCTGCTTACAGCTGAATGTAGAAAAAGGGATATTTCAGCAATTGTGCTGCTTAGCAAGATAGATATAGCACCAGGGGTTTCCACTGGAAAATTTCCAGGCCAAAGTCAGAGATGCAGTCCAAGGTCAGGGCAAGCAGCAGTCAGGAGCATAGTCATAATACAGTCCAAGGTCAGAACAGGCAGCAGTCAGAAGCGTAGTCAGAATCCAGTCCAAGATCCAGGCAGGCAGCAATCAGGAGCGTGGTCAGAGGCTGAGCTGAACATTGAAGCAGGAAAAGGGCCAAGGCATGGTTTGTAAGCAGTCCAACAGGCAAATATCAGGGGCTCAGAACAGGCCAGGGGAGTCCTGTGCAAAGGTGATCCAATATTTAAACATATTGCACTCACTCTGACCTGTTGTTGCAAACCACGTATATAGGGCATGGCAATCCCTAAATCCTGATCCTGGAATAACAGGGTACCTGCATTCAGCCCTCATCCTGCAAAGATCTCTCTTCTTCTTCCAGTTCCCTGAAATAGCAAGTCTGCAGATGAGCACTACGTCTTCTCTCTTCCTTGCTGCTGGCTTCTTTGCTCTAATGGTGTCTGAGCTGGGCATTTGTTTTTCTGACAGTGCTGATGTCTCAGGTGTGGGAGGTTAGGAATCAGGAGAGGAACCTTCTGTGGAATCCCTCTCTAGAGACTGTGCTTCAGGCTGTTTGCTGGTTACTTTTGTATCCAGACTGACAGAGTCAGATTCCTCATCTCCCAAGGAGTTCTCCTGTTCCAAGGGCTGACTCATGATAGCCATTGACGAGATGGAACCCTCACTATGTGGATAGTATCTGGGATGGTTCAGTATCACCCCCAAAACAAACTATTTCATAAGCTATACTGTGCTACTACAGTTCCCTTGACCTTGCAAGAGTTAGCAATGCAGAGCGTAATTGCAGTTCCTTAATACTACAGCTGTCATTTGCACACCTTTAAAGAGGGCTGAAGGCATTCTAGTTATGCAAGTTCTCCTTGTCCAACAGAATTGCAGCCTCATTGGATTCCAATTGCATTCGCGACTGAGAAAATGTGGGGTCAAAGGGACAAGGGAGGCTCGGAATACAAGAGAGATGTAGCGGGGATAGGGGAGCAGAAAACATCCTCCAGCAGAGGAGAGAAAGATGGCAGCGATAAAAGAGAGAGGCTTTAATGGCCTAAGATAGCCAGACAGCATTACAAAATAGATAAGAATGAAGGGGAAGCTGCCTGGTCAGATAAAACAGATGGAAAGACTTTTTAATGCAGGATAACAACCAATGGAGATGAAGAGAAAACCAGCCACACAGGCAGTGACTTTTCTCACTGAGGTAGTGCCGTCGCATACTCAGACTCAGAGGCCTTCTTCCTTATGTGGCACGCACGGTCGACCTCCCAGGCAATAACTCAAAACAGTGTTGGGATCTGCTGTATGCATAACTGAGCAGACGCCATCCTGTTTTTAAGATGTTTTCCAGCCACCTTCCACCTTTATTAATAGTCAGTGCTGTGTGAATGTTTGTGTTCACTCCTAATCGACTGATTAATAGGTATAGCTGAAAACACATATGGCATGCAGATATGAGGAGGAGGAGGAGGAGGAGGAGGAGGAGGAGGAGAAGGAGAAGGAGAAGGAGAAGGAGAAGGAGAAGGAGAAGGAGAAGGAGAAGGAGAAGAAGAAGGAGAAGAAGAAGAAGAAGGAGAAGAAGAAGAAGAAGAAGAAGAAGAAGAAGAAGAAGAAGAAGAAGAAGAAGAAGAAGAAGAAGAAAGAGTTGGTTCTTATATTCTCTACCTGATGGAGGCTCAAAGTCGGTTTACAGTCGCCTTCCCTTTCCTCTCCCCACAACAGACACCCTGTGAGGTGGGTGAGGCTGAGAGAGCCCTGATATCACTGCTCGGTCAGAATAGCTTTATCAGTGCTGTGGCGAGCCCAAGGTCACCCAGCTGGCTGCATGTGGGGGAGTGCAGAATCGGACCCGGCATGCCAGATTAGAAGTCCGCACTCCTAACCGCTACACCAAACTGGCTCTCACAAAAACCAAGGCGTAACTGCCCTGATTCCTCCATTGCTGATAACAATGAGCTGTATGCCTAAAATGCCAGGGTAGTAAAGGCTAACAAAGCAACACAAATGTAAAAGGAATCAGAGAGCTTCCAACACATGCCTCAACGGTCTATTTCACCACATTGAAGTTAAACCAACATTTTTTTCCCGATATCGAAATTATGTTTTCTCCAAGGAGATTTTTCTCACATCCTTCTTGAATCAGTCTTCTCTCCCATCACGGCTGCCCTGTTCTCCCATCAGATGCTGCTTAATCAAGCCAGAGACATTTCATGGTTTTAAAAACCCTTCCTAAAGAGCTTTGGAACTCCTCATGCGAACCTCTTCTGGGGATAGTTGATGCCGTTTCGCAGTGCTGTTCTGATGCCCACTGTGAATCATGTCATTTCACAAATGGAGCTCTCTGCCTTCCTGTTATTTCTGAAAACCTGCTGCCTCCCAGAAACGTGAGCAGAGGTGGTGAAGGAGACTCTTGAGCGGACTAGCTGATTTGTTCTTTGGTATTTGTGAAAAAAGAGGGACAGATAGTGTTGGCGCAATGTTTTAGATGCTCCCCATGCCATTTTGCTATGGCACACCCATGGCACTTTACTCCTCCCCAATTCCCCACTGTATCTGTGCTAGGTTTTTCAAACAGCTCTTTTAATGCGTGACACTCCCCAGCGGCACCATCCCCTGGAAACCAATACAGTGTGGACTTCATCCATCTCCGTCCTGCCTTTGTGGCTTTATTGTTCTTCCAATATTGGCACAAAACTCCAGAGCATTGCGAGCTAGGCTACGCATTAAGACACTTTGATCAAGATGCCTCAAGCATAGCATGACCGTTATACGCTTTTAAATCTAAATCTGGAAAACAGGGGTTAACACCGTGTGGATTCAGACATTCATTTTCTGCTTTTCTGGTTTCTGAAACTATGCAGAAAATCTGGAAGTGAAAATAGAATGATGGGCACAAACTGAGAATAAATAAAATCTGTTGGATTACAGTCCTAGCAAAAATCAAGTCATAGTGTGCTCCAGGTCTCAACATGACTGTTGGGCAAACATCTTGACACTCACACACTCCTTTGGGCTAAAAGAGGCCAGAGACAATTGGGGTAATCTTCATCAACGCGGTGCCACTGTTACACTGACCTACTATCTGCAGATCCTTTACACCTGTAAAACAGCCTTAGCCTGAATCAGGCCATCAGGGTCAGTAGTAGCTAAAACTGGCTGCAGAACTCCAAGATCTCAGACCTAGATCTGTTACATCACCTGCTACCTGATCCTTTTAACTGGAGATGCCAGGGATTGAGTTTAGGGCCTTCTGCATGCAAAACAAAGGCTCTCGGAAGAACCATGGACCTCTCCCTGACTAAAACATGAGCCTTATCAAAACAAAGGAGACAATGGACAGAGTTTTGGGGGTATGGCAGAGGAACAGCACAAGTTAGTAGAAAGCATATTGTGAGTGGTGCTTTAGGATCTGTGATTTTAATGTGTTAAATCATTGATGAAGGTTATGTATATTATGGTTTTAATCTGGAAACAGCCCTGAGCTTTCAGAAAAGGATAGCATGGAAACTGAATTAATAAAAATAATAAAAATAAAAAGAGGTGGCATAAGTCAAAACACTCCCACTGGAAAAAAAATGAATCAAGGCTAAATGATAACCCCTTATCAGAGCGTTAAGATCGGCAGACCAAAATCTTCTTATGATCCCTGGTCCAAAGAAGCTGAAATAGGGCTCAACCATAGCCAGTATTATGGGGGAGGCCAAAAAAGTTCCTTCTATCCATTTTCTCCACCCCAGGCATCTGTTCTATATAATATATTTCTGGCAAGGGCTTGGAGGAGGAGTGTGCCACTCAGCACTGTGCCACTCAGTGATATCCCACCCCTGAGTGCCTCTTCCTCCAACCGGCTTGCCTGTCTGTCCAGCAGCCAGCCAATCGTCTTCCATCCCCCACCCCTGACCACCCCCTCCTCCTTCCATTTCCCTCCAAGTCTTAGAGGCTGCAGATTCCTGCTGGGTGGGAGCTGCCCCTGCTGATGAGTTCCCTAACAGCTGCCTGCAGCCTTTCCAGGTCCTGGGGGAGGGGGAGGCTGTCTGCAAGTTCTTCCATCCCACCCCTCTAAACTAGTGCCCACTGTATTCCTGAATGCAATGGGCTTGGCCCCTAGTAACTGTATAACATCTATCAGTTCCGCAGGTAGGGCCAAATTAGACATGACAGTGTCCAAGGACAGTGTCCTGCTGCCATTTTGAAAGGATTTTAAAATGCCACAAAGTGTTTCAAACTATTTAAAAATGCATGTTCTAAAGCACTCTTCCCCCTCCGAGACCTTTTCAAGTGCTGAAATGGGCAACCCACTCTGGCAGCTGTTTTGGTGATTCAGAAGGTGTGTATGGGGGAGAAGATCACCCCAGCCCACCTTACTGTGGCCTTGTGGCAATGGTGTGGATGCCATCACGTCAGGTTTATCCCTTTGCTGTGTTTTTAAAAGACCAAAAAGTCCCAGACTCTTCAGTTGTTCCTCATAGGACAAGTGTTCCTGCCCCTTAATCCTATTGGCTACCCTCTTCTGTCATTTTCCCTGTTCTTTCCAATATACTTGTTGAAGTGAAGATGGAGCCATCAGAACTCTACACCAGGGGTAGTCAACCTGTGGTCCTCCAGATGTCCATGAGAATGGGAATTGTAGTCCATGAACATCTGGAGGTCCACAGTTGACTACCCCTGCTCTACACCACATTCCAAATGAAGCTGCACCATACAGGGGCATTACAATAGCTGCCTTTTTATTTTTAATTCCTTTCCTAATAGTCCACAGCATGGAGTTTGCTTTTTTGACTGAAGCCACATACTGAGTCGACATTTTTATCGAGCTTTTTACTACAGTTCCAAGATCTCTTTCTGTCCTAATCTCAGCCAGATCTCATCAGCATATATTTAAATCCAGGATTTTTTTTTGTTCCGATGTGCATCACCTTACACTTACTAACACTGAGCTCCATTTGCCATTTTGTTGCCCAACAACACCAGCCCCAAGATTTATTTCTTATAATTCCTAACATCGAGTTTGCCTTTTTCACCACTCAGTTGACACTTTCTTTGACCTACCCACTACCCAAGATATTTTCCCATCTCAGTCTCAACATCTAGGACCCCCCCCCCAATTAGCCTATAGTTGGGATTCTTTTGTCTATGCTCACAATTTTTAATGGTTTTATCATATTCAAGAGGAGTAAAAACTTGTTCATAAAAAATGCAATAACAAAACCCGAGATTCTTAAGGTTCTGAGTGATGGTAGCCTGCACAGTGCCACCCAAAGAACTGACATGAGAGTCATCTGCCACTGTGAAGCACAAGTCCTTTGACAGCCAGAGCGGATATATCTTTTGGTGGGGCAGCACTGAATACCCTCTTCTCCTAGACACACCTGTATGCACCTCCAGGTGGGTCAGTTTGATACTTGACACATATCAATGTGGTGCACAGAGACCAAAAAATAAATGATCAAGGGCTTATCTTAACCACCATGTTATACTCACTATCACTGAAAGTTGTGTGCAGTGGTAGCGGATTCTGGCTTCTTATGTCTGCATGAGTAAGAAGTTTGCTGCCTTATGTTCCTGTCTTCTCCCAGATTCCTGTCCACAGGTTCACAGCTGCCCCCTTCAACAAATGTGCTGCCCCACCAACTCAAACATACAGTAGTGTGTACAGTGCATTTTAAAACTGTTGACCTAGGGAAAGCCAAGGTATACATCTTTCCCAAAGCTACATGCAGAGTCTTCTTCTACCGCCAGCGAATATTATCGGCGCACCCTGGAAACGTGGACCTGTTTGGAATCACATGCTCTCTGTGTGCTTGAGCACCATCAACCCACTTGGGCTCCAAGGGCCAGATTATATTAGAACAGCTTGCTCTGAGGCAGGCAGCAGTAAATCTGACTCTCTCTTCACCACAAATGATGGAAGCTAGTAATTTCCTATTATTATGTGTTCGTTATTACTGTACACATTTACAACAGAGTAATTAATCTCTACAGCTTGACAATGATTTGCACTTTGCTTCCTTGCTGTTACCATCTGCTCCCTTCATAGCAGGGCAAACACTAAGAACCAAGAACTAACTAGTAGCACTGCAAAGAAGCTACCTTCTACTGATTGAGGCCACTGGCCCAGCTAGACTAATCCGAGTGACAGCAAGACTTTGGAGCTGTATGCCAGATGCACTGCTCTTCCCCATCACACCTGCAATCCACTCATGCAATCCATGATTGCCATTATTTGTGACAGGAATGGATAATGCAGTGCAGACAGCTACAAAGTCACTGTTTCACAGCATCAAAAGCACCACCTAGAGCAGGTGATACCTTGTGCAGCCAAAAATGTTAGCCCCTGCCTTATACTTCTTGATTCATAATTAAAATACACATACATTCATTTGTAATTAAAATACATACACATGCACCATCTTTCTCCAAAGTCTCTAGGCAGCTTGCAATAACGACAGCAGGTTACTCTAGTTGAAAAGCAACCTCAAACTGTAACAACATCCAAAATAAAACAAGTTTTCGGTAACCCTCTTCTACTATGAACTGCTACTTCTGCGATGATTTGCCATAGAATGTTCTCTGAAATAATACACCTAAACATCAGTGCAAGTGAATACCGATTAGGATAAAGTATGTTATGAAAATTAGGCAGATTTAGATTTATGATAGAACATGATGATGAGTGGCGGAATGAGAATGGATACAGCAATTTAATTAAGTGAACGAAAGGGGACTATGATTCTTCTGCCATGTAAAACCTATTCCAGCTCCACTTCAGTCCCGCGTACACTAAGGCTACACCCCCCCCACGTCCCCGTTAACAGGCCGTCTGGATCTTGTACTGTTGGAATCATAGGAATAAGTCATAAAAAAGAGGGGAAATGAAGAAAAGAATACAAAAGAAAATGAGAACCATTTAAAAATATCAGAAGCAGGAAGATTGCAGGAGCACTAATGCATCTATTAGACGATCAGGGATCAGCAGGGGCAATCAAGATAGATAAGAATATCACAGACAAGCTAAACAGCTTTGTTATTGCAGCTTTCACTATGGAGAATAATGCATCTTTGTATAGCAAGTTCATTTGCCGGGGTGTGAACTTTTTATATTACATTCTGGTACAAGAAAGAAAGCTTGCAGTCACCATAACCTCCATGTACAAAACGGGTGCGTGGTGCAAAACACCTGTATTTTGTGCAACCACCTACGATTTATCTGGTTTTATGCAAAGTAGCTGTCCAGAGTATGGCCACCGACTAACAGGAAGCCACTCACTGTAAGGAAAACAGAGGGTACTGTCTATTTCCCGCCTCCAAATCAGCAGCTTCCTTTGGGCTGAATGGAAGACAAATAAACACACGTTTTTCTATTCTGCTATAGGCCAAAAAGCAGCTTGGCGGTGGAAAACGTTTGATTTTAGAGAATGAGTGGGAAAGAAAGCATGACCCAAATTACAGCTGCTTTTGGCAAAAATATGAGGAATTGAAGGGAGGGAAGTGCATGGGATTAACATCATGTGTTTGAGCCTGAATCCTCCTGCAAACATGGCCAAATACATTGGGATTTGTCTTAATGATCCTGGAGGCCTGAAAGAAAAGCCTGCAGGAATGTTCCCAAATCTCCCTGCAGCCAAAGAGGATGTATATAAATCTCTTAGGCCTCTCTGAACAGTCCAGCCAACACTGCAGCGTCCAAACACCTCTGTGAAGAGGCATTCGGCTTTGAGGATTTCTTTATGTGATGCAATCTGGCACCCAGTCTTGTTTGCAGCGTTATTTCTGTCATTCGGATTAAGACTTCCCCTGCTTGGGGTGTGCTGCCTTTTGCGTCTCACTCATGTTTATAGCAGAGATAGGCTCAGTAATGAGGCATAAATTGGTTCCATTCATCTGATCCTTTCATACTCCCTGTATGTTTTATGGTATTTCCTAATGCTCCTTTAGTAGCCTTGAAGATCTTTCCTTATGGAAAGATGAGACACCAAAGAAGCACATCATTTTCCTGTCCAGTTCCTTATTGCAAAATGTGATGGACATTTTGGGATTTTGTAAACAGCGTTTTATTACACTATTAATCTACCTTCCTTTCCTACTCACAAATGGCACTGCTACATCAGGCTAGACCCTGCCAGACCTTCCTAAATCCAAAATCTGACATACAGTGAAATCTTGGACAGAGTAGCACCCACTGACACCCACTTAGAGGTAGCAATGATAGATGCTGATGTTTATGAACATGGCTAGCAAGACATTGAAAGCTATGTGCATTTGTGAATATATAGGTGTGAGAGGAGGCAAATGTATAGTTAATATATTCAAAACATGTTTCTCTTTACCACAGGGCCACAAGGCCACAGTTACTTTAATTGTTTGTTCAGAGTTTTGAAAAGTTTCTATCAGCAGAACTAAACTGAGGTCCAAGGTCAAGTTCAGGAATAGGGTTGCCACTCCCGTCCCCTCCCCCAGACACTAGATGAAGATAGGAATTAGGGTTGCCAGATCTAGGCTGGGGAATTTCTGCAGATCTGGGGATGCAGCCTAGGGAGGCCAGGGACTTACACAAAGTTCATTCCCCAAAACATCCATTTTTTCCAAATTGACTTGGAGATGGGCTTTGATTCCAAGGGATCCCCAGGCCCCACCAGAGGCTGGCATCCCTAATTAGGAAGGCCATGCTGAAGCTGGCCTCACAAGGCAAAACCTGGTTTCCAATTAGAAATTAGAAAGCCAAAATATAGCTCAAGGAAGAATAAGCAAAACAGGAATAGGTACACAGTAATCGGAGGTTGGGAGGGCAAGTCCAAGCTGTAGGACAGAAATAACAGAGCCCAACGCAAGACCTGAAGTCTCAGCAAAACAGGGCTGAGGCAGAAGAGACATCTGATAATTACAAACAAAGGCATGAACAGCAAATAAGAGTTGTGTGCAGTTGGATCCAAGGAAAATGGACAAAGAAAAAGAATGAGCAAAGACAGGCCAAGAGGAAGTGCAGCAGCTAACCAAAGAAAGCTATCCCCTGTTGTTTGGCATAATTGGATTATTCCCCAAACCAGTTAGCAGAGCTTAGTAAAACGATACAAAAAGGGGAGAAAGAGAAAAGACAGGGAGCAGGAGGGAGAGCACTGGGGATTAGAGTCCTCTCTCTTTTATTTTTAACCTTCCCATTAAATGTCAAAATATGGTTGCTCTTTTCCCTTTTCATCCTTCTCCTGGCTGCTGCAGAGAGGTTTTTTTTTTTAATGGAACACTGTAAATATTTCATACAGTCGATTGGCTCTTCCCTCCCTCCTTTCCCTGGCAGCACTTTAACTACCAATGCCCTCGCCTCCTCAGGCCCTTCCATGGCAAGTATAGCAGCCCCTGGGCCTGCTGTACACCAGATACCTGCCTTCACCTGCTCAACTTTCCTCATTGGTTTATATTAAGAATGCCCTGGAACTGCTGGTGCTTTCCCCTCTGGGAAAGGAGAGCACTGCCTTATGAATGGTGTGCAGTGTGCGAAGGTCACTGAGGTTCAGGGACAACAGTGGGATTGGAGTGGCTGGGATGGAAAAACCAGTTTCCAAGCCCTGTGCTCCACTGGAGGGACAGCAGTGCTCCTGCCTCTGCTGCACATAACAGCATCTGTGAACGACACCGCTTAGAACTCTGCAAGGGTGTTGACAACTCGCAATACATTCAGTTTTGCTGGCAGAAAGGTGGGGAAAGCCGGTAATACCACACTGTGTGGGAATCTGTTTGGAGCTATTTTCATTCCGTTCTCTTTTGAATGACATGCCTCCCTTCCCACACAATCCACTTTACCATCTTCTATTTTATCTTATCTTTCACCGCTTGATTTTCTGATTTCTCTTGTTGGCCTCCCTTCTCTTCCTATGAGACACATTCAGCCTGCACTGAGCAGGAGCAGCTCAGAGAGAAAACAGGATTTGCCTCCTTCTCTTGTTCCCTGGCTTGTTGCTTGGTTCCCCACTGGCTACCTTCTTCATGACCTGCAGGATGAGGATGTTCTCGCATAATTAGAGTCCAGTAGCACCTTTAAGACCAACAAAGATCTATTCACGGTATGAGCTTTCGAGTGCAAGCACTCTTCCTCAGACTATAGACTGATCAGAAGCTACACCAACACTTGCACAAAGGTCTAGGGCAGGGGTAGTCAAACTGCGGCCCTCCAGATGTCCATGGACTACAATTCCCAGAAGCCCCTGCCAGCATTCGCTGGCAGGGGCTTCTGGGAATTGTAGTCCATGGACATCTGGAGGGCCACAGTTTGACTACCCCTGGTCTAGGGATTGCCACTGGACTCTGATTTTGTTTTGTTGTGCTGCTTCAGACCAACACAGCTACCCACTTGAATTTACCTTCATGTAATGTCTCTTCAGCCAGATTTTCCATAAAATATTTACTTAGACATCCATTTGTCTTTCAAAAGAAAATGCACTTATTTGTCTGGATTATTATTCTCCACTTCCCTTACTAGTTAAATAACTTGCTGGAATTCAGTTCCTATCAGAAAAGCAAGGGGAACGTTTACTTGGGCGAGAGATTCCCACAGCCTGAGAAATATTGAGTTGGGATGCCCTGTCAGAGTTCAACAGAGCGCTGTGGATTCTTCAGGCAAGATGCATCCTGAGGGATGGTGGATAGGCCTTTGTGTAGGCAAAGTGCAGACCAGGATATCATTCCAAAACTTTGAAACTAAACAAAATAAAAACTGGTTCATTTATGTATTTCCTTCCACCATGGGAGAATGAAAGGCTATTTTGTCAGTCCCCTGTTCCAATCAATGGTAGTCTTCACCCTGAGCATAACAGAAGCTATACCAACACTTGCACAAAGGTCTGGGGGTTGCTTATTTTCACCCCAATGAGTTAAAAATGCTCCCAAAGAAGTAGAATGTGTATAACAAAACAATTAGTGAAGTATCATCAAGGGGGCATTTCATTTCCTGCTGTAATCTCCTCTTCCCTGCCCTGGTAGTCCCCCATAGCATATTTTCTTCCTCCCACTCACCGTCTACCAGTCCTGGTCTTTACCTTTCCTTCTTTCCTTCCCTGCACAAACTCTCCCCTTTTTTCCTCTCCTACCCACCTAACTATCTTTTCCTGTTTTTCCCAGCAGCATTTCCCTTCTCTCTCTCTCTCTCTAGTATTCCTGTCCCCCCCCCAACAGAATCCAAGTCTTGGAAGGCTTTGCAATATTGTTGTGGTTGCCAAGCAACCCCTAAAATGGCCATCAAGATCTCAGAATATAGTCTTGTGAGAGTAGATCCTTGTTTCTTAACACTACAGGCTGCTTATATTTTGGGGGGGGGGGGTTTAATCCCCTCCAATGTATTTTTTTTCTTTTTAGATTTCAGATTTTCAGCAAATCTTTTGCTTGCCTCAAGTCTATAGAAAAATCTGCCTATCTGTTACTTGCCCTAATGTGTGTATGTTGCCATTAACTCTCTAGGGTAGGGATCCCCAAACTTTTTAAGCCAGCAGGAACCTTTAGAATTTTGAGAAGGAGCTATTATGCATAGCAGGAAACATCGCAAAAAGTCCTGACAAAAAGCCACATGAAAATTCTGAATGTGGCACCATTTTTGGCATGGAAAACTCACCATAGTATTTTTGATTATGCATTGTTCTCCCCCACTCCTAGTGGCGACTGCATCTTTTCAGCACAGTACTTGAAACTAGCTTTACTATGACATTTCTTTTACAATGGTGCCAAAGATTCTTGTTTTTGCGTGCATAAACGTTTGCATGTTTTTTGTCTCCTCCCCTGTGCCACCATACACCAATGGGGGAACAGATAGCCCCTAGCCCCTTGACCACCAGTGGGAGCTCATGGTACCCCTTGTTCAGCGCAAACCTTCCTACCTTACAACATTACAACAGCAGATATTATTTTATTCATTCCTGCAGAGGCATTTGCAAACCTTTCAATCCACACTCCACGAGGAACAGCACACCTCTGAGGGTAAACCGTTGTGGTGATGGCATTCAAAAGGCCTGGTTCCCCCACGGAAATTTCTTGTTGAAGTCTCCATGTCCATGAACTACAATTCCCATGAGGACCTGCCAGAATAGCAGTCAGGTGATATTGCAGCCGACCATGGCCTGCTAATGAGTGTCTAGCTCAACGGAGGAAGTGCCCCCCACATAAGAATTTGCTGTTGTAAGTCTTGCAAATGCATAATCGTATGCAGAAAAAAACAACACAGTATCAAAGCACAGGCATAAACACAACCATTTTTTAAATGATTTAAGAGCGTCAGCATGCTGACTTCGGTGAAAACCTATATGTGCATAATAGCCCAAGAAGTGGTGAATGCCATCCAAAATGGCTGTTGCTAGAGGCAAATCCATAAGCAGCACTTCCCTCCTCACTTTGCAAAAGAATCACAGAAGAGGAATGAGAAGAAAGGAAAGCTGAGGGATAGTATGATTAAAAATAAATTAGGCATTAAAAAGAAATAAAGGATAGTCTGAGGATGGAATGAAACCACACACTGAGGAAAGCTTGGATGTTTACTGGTTCTTCTGATCCTCTAGTTTCTGGGGCTCCTGTTGCAACCATGGAAACCCCTTTCATTTGAATAACAGCAGCCAAATAACAAGCCCTGCCTTACAATGCCCCACCCACTTTCTGGAAAACTCAGAAGGCACCAGGAAAGTATTGGTAGGCATCATATTGGAGAACCCTGCTCTAGGGCCTAGTTCCAAATTACATATAATGATAGTGTAAGGCAATAACAATAGTGTAGGGCACCCGTGCTGCTGGACCCCAAGTGAGTCATGAGCCACTATTGAATTCCCATTATTTTTGCTACTTTTGGAAAGGCCTGCTGCTAGTGTGCATGTAGAGAGCAAAGACGCCACACATTTGCATCTATGCTAAGAGCAGAATGACAAAGCCAGGAGGGAATGTAATGGACAATTCCCATGTATTATTATAATTAGGAGAAAAGACAATTCCTGCCACAAGACAGAGGAAGCTACAGATTTGTAAAAGGTGACCAACACATTCTGTTCTGTATTGGATTCCTGGAGTCTCTGTGCTCCTGCTCCTCCATAATGCTTGCTTTTTACAAATTCCCATCTTCATGTTTCAGCTTCCCTCTTTGAGATAATTAATGACATCATTAAATAATCCCAGGCTGTAAGTACACTGCTTTCTCTGCCAAATTATACTGCCAATTTCCCTCATTAATTCAAAATGAGAAGAATCAGTTAACTGCAGTGTCCATTCCTTCTTGCGTCTTCAAATGCTACATACAAGTTTTGGTGAGCTAAGCTGCCAGGTGAAGTTACTTAGACCATGTCAGACTGTTAAGTCTCCAAAGCCCTGGATCATCTAATGGCTGGCGCTCCCCAGAATCTCAGGCAAAATCCTTCCCTGGTTCTGCCATCTGAGATCATTTGAATGGCTGCTTCTAGAAAGGATGTGTGTGAAAATCTCCACCCACCATGGCAACACCAGCAAGTGGCATGAGACTGGGGGTGGCAGTGGCATCTATACAACCACAATCCCATGCTACTTATGCTGCCACCATCCACTGCTTGTACCCTTTCCCCTGTCACACCTGCACAAGTCAGTACCGAACCACAGCTCCTCCTTGTCCTCCTCCCCGGCTGCTGCCTTGGGGGCTGCCCTGCCACTCTGCTGCCGGCTCACCTTTGGTGCTCTCCAGCGGTCGCCATGGCTGGGGCGCCCTCTTGGTGTGGCACTGCGCAGCTGCTGCTGGCTGCACCCCCCAGTGGGTGGCGGGAAGTCAGGAGCACTGGCAGGAAAGCAAGTGGAGCAGGGGCTCAGGCGGCGACGTCCCTCAGCAAAAGACTACCCCCCCCCCCGGGCCTCAGTAAAAATGTCAAGCGTTAACCCGGTGATAAACAAGGTTGGGGACCACTGCTGTAAAGGACTAAAAGGCAGATGGATAGTTTGAAGACAGCTCATATCTTTGTCTCCCTCCCCTAGTGGTTATGCAGGGAGCATTCACATGGATGCTCCCCCACCAAGGATTCCTCCTGTGAATTAGAAAAAAGTGCTCCACAAACCATGCTCAACAAGAGTGTGACATCTTATGGACATTCTCCTTGGATCTGGGGACTTCCTGCCTTCCAGGTTGGGAGGAGGAAATCCCCAAGTGGATACAGCCAATGGATTTAAAAACAGGGACCTTCTGTATGCAAAGCATGGGCTCTTTCTCTTGAGTTATGGCCCCTCTTATGCAGTTTTGTGAAATGCCTTTGGAAAATGAAATCCACACTTTTGAGACTGCAGACAACATTACTAGCTTCCAGTCAGCTATTGTGAGTCAGGCAGAACATTTGAGCCCAAAGAAAAGGCGTGAGAGGGGCTGTAGGCTGAGTAGTGAGATGTCATGGCAAAGGGAGAGGTTGTATTCTTTTCAGTGTTTTAATCTGCTTTCTATTCTCCCTTTCTTGAGCAGGATTAGAGATGTGATGGGAGAGCCAATGGCTGCCAGACTCCCTCCATGGCAACATGCTAGATTTTAAACAGCAAACCAACTCAGAGATGCATGAACATGCTGTCTCCTCTTATTTCCTGCTTTCCTCTTCTCTGGTTGCCCCCCCCCCCCCGCCTTCTCCCCAAAGCTACTACTGTCCCTAGCAAACCAGTCTAATGAGCTGTGATTCTCTTGTTGACAGACTGTACACATGCATGTTAAATTTTCAGCAAATCTAATCTCCAGCATCACGAGTGTTTGTGAAGCACTGTCCTGCCTGCTCAAGCAAGGCAAAAAGAAAACAAGAGAAGAAAAAATAAGAGAATACTGCTATTATCTCCTGACATGTACTTCTCTCCAACATATGTGTATTCAAGTTCTCTGCTCAGATGGCATGGCATCAATATATTTTTTTGAAGGTTTGCATGATAGTGTATTCAACTGCAATCTGAGCTCACTTGAAATTTCACAGGATTGCTATGAGGGAAATGTAGCTACAGGATAATGTAAGTTGAAATAAATAAGTAGCCCAACATGGGCAAAACTGCAGAGCAGACCACAGAGCTCTCAGGAAGAAACATCAACCCTTGATCCTTTCTGGTCTAACTTCAGGCCTGGTCACAGAGTGGAGAGGGCTCTGGTCGCCCTTACAGACGATTGCCAGAGGGAACCGGATCTAAGCAGGGAGCGCTGCTGCCTTTTCAACACACGGGGTGGTCAAGGGTGGGGGGAAGAGTGTGTATGGAGAGTAATGAGATGGCAGACATTTTCTTCCAAGTGAAAGCGAATCGCAAGGAAAGGCTCTAGCCCTGACCACCAGCTTGCGTGCCCACAGGTCAGGAGGGGGATTTTATATAGAGACCTCTCATCCTCAAACCTCCGTTGAGAGGGGATTGGTTGCCTCCAATGATTGACAGGCTGAGGAGCAGTGAGTAAAGAGCACGTTGATCTCTCTTCTGCCTTTCCTCCCACTAGTGAGGAGGGGGAAAGGCGCAACATGGCATCAGAAAAAAAGTGTGAAGTGTTTACAGTATGGAGAGGCAAAAAAGTGCAATTTAATATCCCGCAATTGTGGGCAGGAGACAGCACGCAATTTGGCTCTCCATGCGGAAATGATTTTAGAACTCATGGGATGGAAGAATAAGTCCCCCCATGGGTTAAGCAAAAGGTAGGACTAAACAGGCAGTTCTCATAATAGATGGAAGCAATCAGTACGGTCCCTCCTGAGTTGGATCGCTGCTATATAACATGTTCATAAATCATCTGGAATCAGGAGTGAACAGTGAAGATGCCCAATTTACACGTGATACAGAATTATTCCGGGTGGTGAGAACTAAAGAGGATTGTGAAGAGCTGCAACAGAATCTCTTCTCTCTGGGTAAATGGGGAACGAAATGAGATTCTATGCAAGTGTAAAATGATGTACACCGAGGCAGAAAATCCTATTTTCACATATACAGGGATGGAGCCTGAACTGTCAGCAACTAGGAAGGAGTCCACGAGGTTGTGGTGTGGGAGAGGCAGAGCTCAAGGAAAACCTTGTGCAGGAGAGGGGGAAAAGACAAATTCCATGCTGGGACCTTCTGCGTGCCAAGCAGACGCTCTACTGCTGAACCATAGCCCCTCCCCAAGAGTGAAAAAAGGAAGTAAATAAATAAAGGGAGATAGAGAGCCAAGTCATAGCTGCAGAAGGAATGCATTTTAGAAAGCAGCTTGAGGACATGTTTGGATGCTCACCCATTTAATGAGCTTTCTGAACATGGAGAAATAGAATGACAAAGAGGAAGATACTTGATGAGCCATGGTCTGCTAAGCTGATACATAGGTACAGCCATCGGCCATTTCTGTTATCATTGCATCACTTGTTCTCTTATCAGACTGTGTTGGGGAGAGCTCAACAGTGCGCTTGAAAAAGAAGGGTAGGCAGGACTCTTAACAAAGATATCAGGGGCAGGAAAAATGGGTGGGAATGGCTACTCCTATACCCAGTTTTATATATAGCATACAACTGCACAGAGCACAGGAGGGCAACAAAGATGGTGAGGGATTTGGAGATCAAGACATATGAAGAAAGGTTGGGGGAGCTTGGTCTGTTTAGCCTAGAGAGGAGACGACTGAGAGGGGATCTGATATCCATCTTCAAGTATTTAAAAGGGCGCCATATGGAGGATGGAGCAGAGTTGTTCTCTCTTGCCCCAGAGGGACAGACCAGAATGAATGGGATGAAATTAATTGAAAAGAAATTCCATCTAAACATCCGGAAGAAGTTCCTGACAGTTAGAGCGGTTTCTCAGTGGAACAGGCCTGCTCGGGAGGTGGGGGTTCTCCATCTTTGGAAATTTTAAAATAGAGGCTAGATAGCCATTTGACAGAGAGGCTGATTCTTCGAAGTCAAAGGGGTGGCAAGTTACAGTAGTTGAGCGATTGGGATGTGAGTGTCCTGCATAGTGCAGGGGGTTGGACTAGATGACCCATGAGATCCCTTCCATAATATTCTATGATTCTATGATGTTCTCCAGTTGTTACTTCTTCATCATCTTGCTCCCTTCCTTCAGTTGCCACCCAAGCTGAATGTTCAGTCTTAACTTAAGCACCCAGGGGAGAGGACTTGTCTTGTTGCTTTGTAAAAGATCACATACATTAACACTGCTGAATAACCAAAAGCATACAGTTGCTCACCCTACTTCATTAGAAGATTGCCTTGGCAAGAATGCTTGGAAGAATTTTATTTCCCAAATGATACCAGTGGTTTCTGGACTTGGGTTGGGCAGGAGAGAGACACTAATTTTACATCTGCGGCTCTATTCAAGTTCATTCCCTCAGCCTCAATGAGAAATCAAGTTGTCTATTCATCAACCATGGCAGCTCCCTTTCTGTAATATTAGCCTCTACAAACTTCAGCCAAGTGCTTACGGACCTACTCACGAGTTCTTCCAAGCCATAATTTCTCCTCCATAGGTTTTTACCGCCTCTTAATTTCTTTTACCCTCTTCAGAATCCTTTGCTGAGCTGGGATGAACAGAACTAACAGTAATCCTATTCTCATGTTACAGTGAAGGCACATACAAACTGCATGGATATGTGAACAACTGTTTGTAAGAATGAGCCTACATGTATTCATTTGACCAATGAAACCAAGGACAAGTACCTGGAGAAACATGGGGTTTAAATTGATATTGTACATTAATTGAATGTAACATGAGAATTATTTGTGTATTGAGAAACACCAAGCATAGCATATTACCTGTATTAACTATAACTTGTTGTCAGGTCAAATGCAGACCTAAGCAGTGTTACACTGAACTAAACCTACTGACTTCCAAGGACTTCATGGGTGTAACTGTGCTTAGGAATGAGCTATGAGCATTCCAGCTATGACGCAGATATCAATGATGGCATTACATTTTCTCCATTCCATTTTATTTTCTACCCCATTCTATAGACACCCGGACATCTTATAGGGCTTTATTCTTCTGCTGTTTCATGATAGCCCTCTTTAAGTATTTGAAAGGTTGTCACTTGGAGGAGGGCAGGATGCTGTTCCCACTGGCTGCAGAGAAAAGGACGCGCAGTAATGGGTTTAAACTACAAGTACAACGATATAGGCTAGATATCAGGAAAAAAATTTCAGAGTAGTTCAGCAGTGGAATAGGCTGCCTAAGGAGGTGGTGAGCTCCCCCTCACTGGCAGTCTTCAAGCAAAGGTTGGATACACACTTTTCTTGGATGCTTTAGGATGCTTTGGGCTGATCCTGCATAGAGCAGGGGGTTGGACTAGATGGCCTGTATGGCCCCTCCCAACTCTATGATTCTATAAACAAAGGCCCTCCCTGGCTGTCCCCATCTGCTCAACTGACGCTAAGAAATCAGATTGGTTGGAGCAGCCTGTCACACTCAAGGTGCTGTTTCTGTGAAGAATTAACCCTTCACAGTCCTTCAGCTATTTGTACAGCACCTTTAAGCTTTTAAAAAGTGCAGTCCATCATACCAGAGAAACCCAGGAGATACACACACAGACCACAATACTGTGGTGAAGCAAGAAAAAATAACCATTTCCCAACTGAACAGGGTGAAAACAGCCCATGCGGAAATGGACTTGTACAGTGGTTTGAGTTACTCTCTGATATGCCCACACAACAGCAGCAAGCACAGATGTGTCCCAGGACTTTTAAAAAACTTTCATTTAATTATATTTTTATATATACTTGTTCTCGGTTATCTCAAAAGGGCCAATTCAGTACAGCAACTGTATAACTGTTATTTCTCGGGAGGGGGGGCAGGGAGTCTCTTCTACAGATTATGTTACAGCCCTAAAGACATCTCAATTGTATGACACTAATCTCCTTAATCCCACTTGAGAGGCATCCAAATGGATTTTAAGTGTCCAGGGGAAATCTGCAAGGTGCATCCCTAGCTCAATTAAAGGCTGCCACACAATATGTGACCTCGGGGGCTGCTTTAAACCAGGCAGGCAGTTCCACATCACTGACCTTGTATGTTAAACATCCCTTCATGTGCACTAATAAATGGCTATAAAGTATATGACTGTTTGGCTATTACATTATCAGTCCTTGTCTTCTGGAATACCAGTCTAGCATGGGGATGCTTTATGCATTTTGACCTTTTCACCTGGAAAAATGCTACACTTAAGGGGATCATCAACACTTATTCAAGACTCGGTGATTGCTGATAATATGTAATGTCTTATGCATTTGTAAATATGCCTAGTATTACAATGTGAGACAATGCCTAGGAAATGCTCTACATCAGCCATGAAGAACCTTGTGCACCACCAGCATGGCCTTGAATAAAGACATAAAACAATCTTAATCTGACCAAAATGGGCATTTATGGAGCTAGTCCACACCATGAGGCCCTAAATAGGAATGATATTACTTTCAAAAGTAGCTATTGCTCAAGCAAACTTTAGATGTATCTAGGTGAGCGTTAACATAGGGCTTCCAGGTCTCCAATTTCAGTGGAAGATCTTTCACCTAACAGCCCCGGTGCCCCATCACTACCTTACGGTGGCAAAAGAAAAAGAGGCTGGGGTCAGTGACACCAAAATGCCAATATGTCATTTCCAGTGCAAACCCAAAGTGGTATGATCATGTCAGAGTGACATTTTAAGATTCCATCAAAACATCTAGAGGGCTTTCTGATACGATGAAGCGACTTACAAATTTGCACAAGATATGATGTTGCTGTGTTGGAACAACATTGGTTAATATGCCCCTGCCTGCTGCCCCACCCCCCAAACTCCCGCCAGGTGCCAGTGCTTTGCTGGCAACCCTGACATGACACTATTTTGCTGTTCTGGGGATCAGCCATGGAGCAGAAGTGGAGTATTGAGTGGTCTCACTGCCCATTTGGAAGCTGTTAAGCCCTGCCTGGGACTTGTAACAAGCTGGTGCAAATTTCTGGGGCTTCACACATTGGGGAGATGTGTCTGAGCAGGCCTTGAAAGCAAAGGGTCCTATCCTGCGGGGGCTGGTAGGTTAGACAGGCCACATCTTACCTCATTTCTTTGGTAAAGCATTTTTCACAACTTTCAGAATTAGCTCAAGGTGGCTTCCAATTATGATCACATTAAAAACTAAATGAGATTTTTAAACCCTAAAAGCTACCACAAATC
This sequence comes from Paroedura picta, assembly GCF_049243985.1. Classification (NCBI taxonomy): domain Eukaryota; kingdom Metazoa; phylum Chordata; class Lepidosauria; order Squamata; family Gekkonidae; genus Paroedura; species Paroedura picta. Next base: position 99,994,973 of record NC_135373.1, read on the forward strand.
AAAACAGTATACAAATAAAATCCCACAGGAGGATACTATTTACCAGCATCACATTATAATTACCATTATAGTAATCAACTGCCCAAAAACATTCAAGAAAAGTTCTGCTGAAATAGATCTGCCTTCTAGACCTCTCAGGGGGGGAAAGCAACACCAGGGGTAGCACCTTGTGTACCTCTTCTGTTGCATAAGGTTGGTGCTCTGATGGAAAACACATGCAAACAGGCAAAGGAAGCGTGTGCTACCTGCAGAGGGAACACAGCAAGCAAGGACGGCTGCAAGGAGCATAACCAGAGCATAGGTTTATCCAGGCAGAAGTGATCCAAATGTGCCCCAGTTTGCATTTTACTTCAGGATTTTTAATTCTAAAATGAATTGTGAACACTTATTGTAGTGTTGCTCTCTCTCTCTCTCTCTCTCTCTCTCTCTCTCTCTCTCTCTCTCTCTCTCTCTCTCTCTCTCTCTCTCTCTTTTTACTAAGCAACTATCATTTACAGGAGAAAAAACATCTTTTCTCCCATCCCACCCATTTTCCATCTCCCAGCTATCAAGCTCTAAATAACTCTTGTCTAAATAAGTACATTTACCGTGATATCGTAAGTAGAGTTATACCCTTCCAGGCTGATTAACGAGAATGGACTTATAAGGGTAGAACTCTATTTAGATTTGTACAGACATTCATTTAAGTCACTAGCTGGCCTCACTTCTCTTGTTTTTTCCTTCCCGTTTAATTCACATAACCCGAACTATTAGCTCTCTCATATTTTCCACTACTGCCATTTTTATCTCTAATTTCATACTCCCTGGCAAATTTATTTTTATACTACATTAAAAAAGAAAAAGAAAAAGAAAAAGCTGAACAACCCCAAAGCAGTTTACAGCAGAATAAAATCTCACTTGTAATACACACAGGTAAACATTTTAAAAATCCATCAAAACAGGAAACAATACCACCAAGAAAGCAGAAGACAAAGAACAAACCAAAATAGCATAAAATATTCAACAGAGACCAGCAGAATCCAACACTAACCCTTTTAACAAACAAAATACTAGCCAAGGTTCCATGTCAGCTAACTCAAACAAAAACCTGATGAGAAACAAAAGGCATGAATATCCTTCTGAAGGTCAGAAGAGAGAGTGCCAGATGTACCTCACAGGTTAGAGCAGAGGTAGTCAAACTGCGGCCCTCCAGATGTCCATGGACTACAATTCCCAGGAGCCCCTGCCAGCATTCGCTGGCAGGGGCTCCTGGGAATTGTAGTCCATGGACATCTGGAAGGCCGCAGTTTGACTACCCGTGGGTTAGAGTCCCATAATCTCAGCATCAGCACTGAAAAAGCCACCATTCACACAATCTGCAATCTCTGGGGCCGAGAGTACGTGAAGCAGGCCTTCACCATATGGCCTAATTGTCTGGCCAAGCCTTCTTTTGTTTGGCTCCCCCCCCCCCCAATTCACTCCAAACATAGGCCCACATGGGCAGCCAAGAACACTCATCTTCATTAGACCTATTTGCTTTAATCTAAGACACTTTGGATTTCGGCCTCCTTGTGCGTGAAATGTGACAATCCTGTTAAAGTCCCTTTGAGGCCCATGTACTGTTTCCAAGTATGAGGTTCTGTTTACGCAGGCCCTAAGGCACTTTGACAAACATACCAGGGATGCTAACACAGGGAGTAGAAAACTCTATAAATAAAAATAACACACTTGAATTGCTGTGTGTGGTCTGCTGCTTTGTTCAGCTACGGAGTCTTAAACCACAACGAGAAGAGACTGGAATGGGTATGCCCACTGGGGAGGCCAACAACAGTGACCAAGAGAAGTACAACTTAGCAATTACTTTTTTTTAATGAAGCCCCATCTAAACCTTCAAAGAACTCCCCAGTCAACAGCAATTAGAGGCATGTATATTTGTCGTATTGTTTTTAATACAACAATTTACAGTGTCATAAGCTCAAAATACATTATGTTGCAAGACTTCACCCAGAGAAAGCAAAGAGGAAAATGCTAAGGATTGTGACAATAGCTGGTTGGGTGGTACAGGCATGCTGGATATAAATTAGAAACCATTGTCCAACGAAAGCATCCAGTCAGCTCCTGTTCCATTTCTTTTCTCCAGCAAACAAATATTCTGAGCAGAAAAGAGTTGGGATATGGGACACACATAATGGAGCCCAGCAGCAGCTATGCTTAAAGCAATGTGATACTTCTTTTTCCTAGACTGATCTTTGCAATACCTTCCTAAAGATATCATGGTCAGAATTCATGGGAAGAGTTTACTCTCTAGAACAGGGGTAGTCAAACTGCGGCCCTCCAGATGTCCATGGACTACAATTCCCAGGAGCCCCTGCCAGCGAATGCTGGCAGGGGCTTCTGGGAATTGTAGTCCATGGACATCTGGAGGGCCGCAGTTTGACTACCCCTGCTCTAGAATCAGACTTTTTGTCTAATTAAGGCGAATATCTATGCACTAGCAGTGAAGTCTGTTGCACAAAAAATACAATGGGCTCTATGAAGGTTGGGGGGAGTATTTAAAGGGAGTGTGAGCTAAGTAACAGCTGGTCATGACAGCCAACGGGGTGGCATGATCAGCTGTAACAAGGGTCCCTTTAAATGTCCCTCACCAACAATGCCAAGATGGGGAGAGCATTTAAGCCCAGCTGTAACCAGGTCCCAGTCCCCTTAAACACCCCCTATCAGCCTGCCAAGTCAAGAGGAGCATTTAAATCAATGGGGCCCCCACATTACAGCTGATCATGACAGTACCATGTTTGCAAAGATCAGCTGTAATACAGCAGTGTGCTCCCTTTAAACACCACCCCCACCTTCACAGGCAAAGCCTGAAATGGGGGATGGGGTTGCATCTTGAATGTTCCAAAGCCTCCTGGTGTGGGCAGGGCTCTGCCTGCAGGTTTTGGAACCATCAACATGTTGTCAGAAGTACATGCACTCAGTTATATTGTATAGATAGGTTGGATCCAGAAGTGACTTATTTTGTCATCAGAGCACAACTCACTCACCCCCCACATCCTGCTGAAACCTAAAATGCTCTCCAAAATGCTGCTCCCCCAGAGTAGTGTATGTAATAGTTTGAAGTATGCCATGAGAAGGGGGGATCAATGACCCCTCCCCTTCCCTTAATGGAAATCTACTGCTGAATTCGATGCAATGTATCAAATTCAGAACTAATTATATTTGTGTCAGTCAGTAAAGACTTTTCAGTTGGGGACTAATGTAAGTGTGCCTGCTTCACATTGAAAGAAATACAATTACTTGTCACGTGAAATGTGCATAGATTTTAAATATTAACAGCAAACATGGCCTTTTGACTTCTGGTTCTACTATTAAATACTAAAAGCTTCCTGGTAGAACATTTAAATGGTAAAAAGAAAGTTGTATTTTTTATATCCAGTATATCAAATAACATTCAAGAAAACCAACAAAGCTAAATATCAAATGCTATAGCCTGTCTAATACTACTGGGTCCTGGAAGTCTGGCAAATATTTAACCTTAGATTTCACACAAAGTTCTTAGAAGATTATTTATTGAGGAAAACTCACCTCAGCTTTAATTCCCTCTTCCCGTCTTCTAAAATGTATTTATGAAAGGCATAGTTCTTATAATATATGGAATAACAAGGGTGCATCTGAGAATGTGCAGAGTGCATTTCTCTCCTTACTGAGCAAAAGCAACTCATTTGAAGAAGGAGGAGTTGGTTCTTATATGTTGCTTTTCTCTACCCGAAGGAGTCTCAAGGCAGCTTGCAATCACCTTCTCTTTCCTCTCCCCACAACAGACACCCTGTGAGATAGGTGAAGCTGAGAAAGCCCTCATATTACTGCTCAGTCAGAACAGTTTTATCAGGGCTGTGGCTAGTCCAAGGTCACCCAGCTGGCTGGATGTGGGGGGGGGGAGTGGCTCACCAGATTAGAAATCCACGCTCCTAACCACTACACCAAGATTCAAGACTAAGGTTTCCAAATAGAAGCTGCAGGCCCACCTCTCTAAAATAGATGTTACACACAATATTTATGGAAGTGTGGAGAAGTGATCTAAGGTAATTTGGTACTTGAGGCAGAAAAGCCAAATGCTGCTTCCCCAGGGCAATAAAAACTAAGTCAATTTGCTGCTCTTAACTGGCATTCCAAAACCAACCACCGTGCCAGGCCATTTCATTCCCCCCTAATGGTAGAGCTGATCCCATGAATATTCTGACAATCTTGCACTTGGCAACAATTTTTATTTTTTATTAAAGCGACCTACTACATTCTTACAACACTTTATATAATCGCACACAATCTGGAAGCAAAATGGAACAAAAGTCAACTCTTCCACTCGGCTTTTAAACACACTGTAGCATGAACAACAGAGTCTTTAAAGTATGTTAAGGACTAATTAATCCATTTTAAGTACTGCTCTTGAGGATGTCTGCCAATGCAACTTTCTGAATCTTAAAAGCCTATTGTTTGCTTTTAATCACCATGTCATTCAGAAAGAGTGGTAAATGCACAATCATTGCCATGCTGCCTGAAATAAAATCTTAATTATGCTACCAGCCTTTAAATTAAAGGCTGATAGGACAGTCCTGAAACATCAACAAAATCACAGTCTTTCTTTGTTAGCCGCCATGAGCCTTTGTGGGAGTGGCAGGATAATAATAATAATAATAATAATAATAATAATAATAATAACAACACCAACAACAACAACAACAACAACAACAACAACAGTTGGGTGGGGATGATATTTGAGCAAAAGTATTTTTAAAATTCATCATTCAAGTTATGAGAGACAGCAGTAGAAAGGTGAGTCCAGCATTTTATCAATAATTTGGAGGTAAATTTTGAGAATGACTAACATCCAAAAGCTGGAGTCCAATCACAGTTTCTTTAGAGTCTATGCTTCTAGGACTGGATAGGAGAAAAAGGCTGATATGTTACTATCATAGTCATTTTGCCAGCAAATAACAATCCTGAATGCAAAATTCCCAAGGAGGAAATATTTGGGTTTTGCAAGCTGGAACTCCAAAGCTCGTTGGAATACTTTGCATCCATCCTCTGGTTCAGTCCTAATCTGGGTAGTCCAGGCTAGGCCAAATCTTAACAGATCTTGGAACTTAAGCAGGCTTGGCTGCAGCTAGTATTTGAATGGGAGACTTCCAAGGAAGAGCAGGGTCGGTATGTGAAGGCTGGAAATGGCAAGTCACTTCTGAATCTATCTTGCCTTGAAAGCCCCATGGGGGTCAACATGTTAGATAGCACCATTCTCTGGTTCACCTAGAAGTATTAAGGATATCTAGGGCCCTAGAGATTTATCTAATAATATCTGGCCTATTCCAAATCATGCTTCATTCCCTCTCAAGATTAATCTATACATGCTTAATTCATTGTTCACTTAAAAACTTCAAGCAGATGTTGGTGATAGTTTGTGCCTCATCTGGACACTATTTTCATGACCCACCAAGCCATATGCAGCCCATGTCTGAAACCAGAGGCTTAAGTCACTTGTTGCTGCTTGTCTGGCTTCACAAAAAATTGACCGGTCCCAGTACTGATGGGTACATTTGGTTTGGTGTATCATATTGTTAGGTGTGTTCTAGATGGTCTTCCCAGTTGCAATGTATGGCTGCGAAAGTTGGACCATAAGGAAGGCCGAGCGTCAAAGAATTGAGGCTTTTGAACTCTGGTGCTGGAGAAGACTCTTGCGAGTCCCTTGGACTGCAAGGCGAACAAACCGGTCAGTCCTAGAGGAGATCAACCCTGACTGCTCTTTAGAAGGCCAGATCCTGAAGACGAAACTCAAATACTTTGGCCACCTCATGAGAAGGAAGGACTCCCTGGAGAAGAGCCTAATGCTGGGAGCGATCGAGGGCAAAAGAAGAAGGGGACGACAGAGAATGAGGTGGCTGGATGGAGTCACTGAAGCAGTAGGTGCAAACTTAAATGGACTCCGGGGAATGGTAGAGGACAGGAAGGCCTGGAGGATCATTGTCCATGGGGTCACGATGGGTCGGACACGACTTCGCACATAACAACATAACAACAAGATCAAAAACCTCCTTTTCTTCATAAGGAAGTATACTTTCTTAAATAGACTTCATTTTAATCTTATGTGTTTAGAGTTTAATCACTTGAACTACTAACTGACCTGAATATACAGAAACTATAAAGGTGTTCAAACACACATACACAAACTAAAGACCCAAACAGAGAATTGTTGAATAACGAGCTGGAAATCCACTGGAAGTAAATGAGCATGATGTTCACAGGTCAGCATGAGCTATATACCTACTGCTGAGGAACCCCAGGGACTCTTGTTTACATGGATGGAAGAGATTAAATTGTGGTAACTACCTGAGTTAAGAATATCCATGAAAACAGGTTAGCTTAGGCACCAGTATGTGTGATCGCCATGGGGAATGGCAGCAGGACTTGAGCTGTGACTTTCCCATGAGAACTCCATTCTGACGTGCCACTCCATTTCGTTGCAAATATCCATTTGTTTATGGCAGGGGTAGTCAAACTGCGGCCCTCCAGATGTCCATGGTCTACAATTCCCAGGAGCCTCTGACAGCGAATGCTGGCAGGGGCTCCTGGGAGTTGTAGTCCATGGACATCTGGAGGGCCACAGTTTGACTACCCCTGGTTTATGGTATTAATATTCTGTCTTCTACTTTATATATAAAACACTCAGATCAACATTCCTGAGTTCTAAGATCAATAGAGGACGCCTTCCTGCAAGGACCTGCACAATGTGTGGATAGGTTTGAGGGTATTTGTAAGAGGAATTTTCTGTAGTCGCCATGAAGCTACAGAACTCCCTCCCATGGGACATGCAGTTCTTCAGATCTTCCACAGCATGCTTAAGACATTTTTTAAAAAAATTCAAAGGCCTTTGAATAATCAGATGAGAGTACTGGTTGTTATAATTTCCTAGGATGAATCAAATCTGGTTTCTTTGTATTGTGATGATTTAAATAATATCACAGTAATATTTTATGGGTTTGGATATGATCACATTTTAGGAATGTAGATCATTAGTCATCCTGGGTTGACGAGGCAGAACGGCTGTAGTAGCAAGTCAGCAAGATGTAGTAGCAAGTCAGACTGGGCCACTGCAAAATACTTCCCAAAATAAGTCCACCAAGCTTTGTGGGGCAAATAATGCTATATAATCAATGCTGGGTTACCCAAATACTGTGTCAAAACACTGTCACTCTTATTTGAAAGCTGGAATAGAATCCCCACTCCCTAAATCAAGGCTTGACAAATCTCAAGCACCAAGTCACCACACCATCTAGAAATTTCATTGTGGAACCTAGTATTTTCAAGGAGGCGGTGAGCTCCCCCTCACTGGCAGTCTTCAAGCGAATGTTGGATACACACTTTTCTTGGATGCTTTAGGATGCTTAGGGCTGATCCTGCGTAGAGCAGGGGGTTGGACTAGATGGCCTGTATGGCCCCTTCCAACTCTATGATTCTATGATTCAACAATGATCATATTATAGCATCTCTCAGCAACTCTCAGTGCAAGTATAAAGTACTGTATCCAGTCAGTTTTTCACTAGTGAAGAAGGGAAGAAGGAATCTTTTTTGATGACCAGAAAGTGTATGTTTGAGACCTTGGGATTTCCATGGGCAAAAGTCATGTGGAATTAGGGCTATGATAGGGAGAGAAATTATCTGAGAATGGGCAAAAACTGGCTGAATCCAACCCAAAGCTTATCATTCCACAGCGGAACGTTTTGTTGCATGGCATAAAATGTAATGTGCATTAAGTTCTGGTCATTCCTCATTTATATGTACACTTAACTACACCATTCAATAGTTATGGATAAATTTACTTCTTAATCAGATGCTTTTTGTACTGGCTCCAAAATTCAGTTAAACAGAGCTTTTAAAAGCAATAACAGAATTGTGGGAAACTCAAGAGCATTTAAGTTAAGGTCCTAGGGTAGCTTTTTGTTGCAGCAATGACAACCAGGGTTACCCCTATATTTATTTTTATATAACACTTTTGTCATCTTTAAACCGCCCGCGGCGCCTCGGGCGCCGCAGACTAAATAAACCGGTAAGGGCTGGTGGGGAGGAGTTAGGGTGGGCTCTGTCCGGGATAAAAACTCGGAGGAGCGAATCAGTAGCCGCGAAGCGGCTCCTGATTCGCTCCTCCGAGTGTCAATCCTGGACCAAGGAGGCAATGGGGAGGCAATCGCGCCATGGCCACAGGCCCAGGACACGCCCGCTGAGCCACTCCGTCGACACCGACGGACCTGGCCTGCCACCCCCAGTACCGCGCCTGGCACGCCGCCGCCCAGAGCCACGTCGCTGCCCGCCTCGCAGCAGCCAGCGATCCACCGACGCGACACAGACGGTAGGCCCACTTCCCCGATGCAAACCCCGGCCCCGCAGAACCCTTCACCAGTCCAGGTGGGGGGGGGGAACAGGAGAGACGCTTCTGCAGCCTCGCAGACCCGCCCCAAGCCATCTAGCGCCTATTTATCCCGAAATAAAATGGGCTTTTTATCTAGTAGCTTTCATAAAATCACAAGAAATTGTGAAAAGGTTAAGGATTAGGTTTTGTGGCAGCAGTAATTTAAAAATCTGATCATTTCAATATGAAGCCCAGATAGATGCAAACATTTTTGGACTGCCTGTAGTAGCCAAACAAACTGTCAATGCTTGTCCTGAATTTGAACCTACTCTGTCAAGAGTACCTATGAGGTCACAGACCATCCCCACATGCACTGGAATAACAGAGGCGGACTACACTCACTCAGTGGTTCTTTACCGGACAGAACAGCTGGTAGAGTTATATTGCCATGTGAGCAAAGCACACTGCAATATGGTCTCCCCGTTTCACATTGGATGGGTCCCCTAAAATGATTTTCACATAGAAAGGCCACCACTGATGTACTCAGTTGTCATGGTAGTTCACCATAGTGCAATAGTTAAGGGGAATTGAAGAGTTTATGGCAGTAATATTAACTCATTGCTCAGGAGTCACATGGAACTCTTTGCCTTGCCACTTGTGGCTCTGCTGAGCATTACACCGTATTGTGACACCTGTCAAATGTTTCAGAGAAAGGGAGGCCTAATCCAGTGGGGCTTGCAGTTGGTAGTTGGTTCTCAACTCAAAACAATTGTCATTGGTGGACTGGGTAAGTTGTGAGCCTTCCTGCAGCAATATGCTAAGGATGGGTATAAATGTCAATCTTTTGATTGAGCGTAATTGAGACTGCGGCTCTCTGTGACCTGCAGAGTGAGTACCATGGGGTATCACTTTATATTTTCCAGTGCATAATAATGATCTATCTGCAAAAGCAAAGTACGTATCCAGTTAAGGCTCTACTGTTTCTTGAATTTCAGCTATAGATCTCAGAAAACATACCATTCTTTCCACACTATGAAGTACCAACTGTAGCACAAAATTATATAGCCAGACATTTCATACATTACAGTCTATGTGGGAAAATTCTAATGATATAAACTGATGTCCCCTCAATCCCAAACATCTTGTTCAACACCAGGCCTGTACCAGTTGCTACTAAGGTCCTTTCCAACAGCTTTCTATGTTTCATTCAATGCAAAGGGATAAGTGAACTTATTTTCTACTTGAATGAAAGTAGAAACCTAAGACAAGAAAGAAAGGATGAAGCCAAGTTGCATTCTCCACAGGTGTGGCTGCTATTCATGATGATGGTAAATTTCTTAATAGGGAAGAAAGAGTCCAAGGAAGCCACTGGACCCAGGATTCAGAAGGACTACACCTGTGAGCCATTGGAGAACACTCTTCTGCAAATTCCTCCTCTGAAGGGCAGATGTAACCATCCTGGGGCATTTCAACCCACCCACTGCCTCCTTTCTAGTAACTTGAGATGCCAATGATGACTCTCCACAAGTGGCTTCCCTAACGATCTGCCTTGGCCACTTTGCTACGGCAGAGACAGCAACAGAGACATGTTAAGGCTTTAGCCAGTTGCTAGACTCTGTGTCTCAGGGTCAGAGCTGCTCTTTCCCAAAGAGACAGAACCTGAACTAGACACCGCTGGGCTCATAATTGTAGCAAGAACACAACAGGATTTTTGCAACCCCACTGATCCAACTTCAAGAATTCTTGTTTTGTTTTGGTTTCTCCCTTATGCAAATCAAATCTACAAGTCTTTATGTTCATGCTATTTTCTGTTCTCTTGTGATAATGTGTTCCCATTAATTTTATACAGTTGACTTTTTTTAATTTCAATTCCATATAAATAGTGTAAAAGAAAAAAAAGAATCGGAAACTGCAGCGGAGAAAACTGGGTGAAACAAAAAGGCTCATGACAAGATAGAAAACTGAAAGAGGCACATTCATATATTTGTTTGTTTGTTTGTTTTGCTGCTAGCCTTAGAAATGAATGAAGCTGCCTTTGTGTAGTGGTTAGGAGTGCGGATTTATAATCTGGTGAGCCAGGTTTGATTCCCCACTCCCCCACATGCAACCAGCTGGGTGACCTTGGGCTCGCCACGGCACTAATAAAGCTGTGCTGACCAAGCAGTAACATCAGGGCTCTCTCATCCTCACCCACCTCACAGGGTGTCTGTTGTGGGGAGAGGAAAGGGAAGGCGATTGTAAGCCACTTTGAGACTCCTCCGGGTAGAGAAAAGTGGCATATAAGAATCAACTCTTCTTCTTGATTCCCTGCTCTTCCACATGCAGCCAGCTGGGTGACATTGGGCTCACTACGCAGCACTGATAAGGCTGTTCTGACTGAGCAGTAATATCAGGGCTCTCTCAGCCTCACCTACCTCACAGAGGAAAGGGAAGGCAAATGTAAGCCACTTTGAGGTTCCTGGTAGGTAAAATTGGCATATAAGAACCAGCTCTTCTTCTACTCTGCCTGTTGTCTCAATGCTTTGTCTGCAGTGTTCAACTTCTTGATCCTTGCAGGTTTGCTTAAACCTGCTTTCTGCCTAAGCCCACCACCAACCTGAACCAAGGCCTTACTCCTTACATTGCAGGGGACCTCTCTGCTTGGTAGCGGAAAGTGCCATTAAGCCATTGCTGATTTATGGCAATCCATGGGGGTTTCAAGGCATGAGACAATCTCAGATAGTCTGCCATTGTTTGCCTCCACATCATGACCCTGGCATCCCTTGAAAGTCTCCCATCCAGATATTAGCCAGGGCCCACCCTACTTAGCTCCTAAAATGAGGTGAAGCTAGCCTAGGGTACTTAGTTACATATAATTCCACCGCTGCTTTTTTGAGGTACAGACTACCAACTTATAAAAAGCAGCCCCAGACTTAAGGAGACCAAGGAGGGGCTGAAAAGAAAAGAAGAAAAGGTACATCATCTGTCTCACTTCAAATCCAGAAAATCCTGATTACCTGACAAGGTTTACCACATCTCTCTTCTCAAAGCTACACTCCAAAAGGAGAGAAGATTAGAAAACAGAAATCTCACTAGAAGAAAATTATCCCCTTAATAGCATTAACAGCAATTGGCTGTGTAGACAACTGCAATCAACGTAATTGCCATGAAGTAAAAATAAGACCTTCATTATGAAATATTGGTAATATACTCAAGCTTCAGGCAGTTTATGATATCACGACGACTCTTTCAATTTGGCAGCACAGCTCTCAGGGCCAGCCAAAGTCCCCCCCCCCCCGCTATATACATATCTCATACGCCTGCATATTTTCATATTCATTCCCAAAAATGACTGCAAGGAATGTTTGTTAAAAGCCGCAGCACAGCCACTTCAGCTAAATCCCGGCAAAAGGACATGAATGGAAATGCAGCTAAGCTTTCAAAAGTCCCTGCAAGGCAATTACATTTTTCTTGTACGCTTATGCTGTAGTCCTGGAGATACAAGGGAACTGATTTCTCAAGCATCACAGACCTCAGGAAACATAACAGTACATCCATGTAATCTTACTTTTTCCTCCCCAAAGATACCCAGGCATTAATGCACTGTTGTTACTCAGAGACTGAGGGAAACCTCAAGGACAATTCTTGTTAACTCAAGTCTTTGCTTCCTCTCGTGGGTGCTATACTGTTATGCCTGCGTCATTCACACTCAAACACTCTCTCAGACACACACACACACACACACACAGGCCTCAATCCCCCCATAATGAGCAAATTCATTTTGCAAATTAGTAGTGAGTGAACAAAGACAATAACATTAAAACGCAGGGATCATGCACTCCAAAATATGCTTTGTTCATTTATTTAACAAGTTCATTTTGGCATTAATTATTGATGCCAATGCTTCCTAGCAGATTGGTAAATGATCTGCAGTACTATTTTTGTAAAACTAATGAAAACTCTTTTCCGATGAAACGTCACCCCACCATTCAAGGACTAGACTCTTCCAGGGGAGTTAGGTGGAGCAGGGAGAAGAAAACTTTAACCTGATGTTTGCAACTTGACCGAAGGACCCTTTTCTTTCGTTAAAAAAGAAAATATGACATGCCTTGCTTTCAAGTGCATTTGTGAAGAACAAAGGGGATGAGAAGAGTGGGCACGAGAGTTGAGATTTCATCACGCTCTTCAATATTTTATATATTTTAAAAAGAAAGTACTTCTCTCCACTCTGGCATACTGAACTCCCTTGCCTGTTCCAAGCCTTACAAGTGAACAGCTGCTGTTTGTTATGAGCTGCCAGTCTGTTTAAATAGGGAGGTTAATATTTTACAATGTGCGTTCTGTTTATCTTTTCTCTCTATGCTCTGCACAAGGGGACAAATTCAGCCCTGATTTAACCACGCTGTCTTCGGTAGGCTTACGCCGGGAGTGCGTTGCTCTTGCCTTTATGCCCACGGTTTCTAGAAATTTCTACTTTGGAAATAACTCCATGCATTTGTAGCATATGACTGTTGTCTTGTATTCAACTTCTAAAGTGCAATCAGGAAGAATGAAGCGGAGAAACAAATACCTTGTAAAGTGATTGTTTAAATTTTGGCTGAGCAGGGAAATGAGGAAATGTTAACGATTCAGCAGAAACCACTCTACTAGCCCTTCAAGGCGAGCAGTATTCATTCTCTTGGGAGACTCTAGTGTGTTTTCTTTTTGCTGCTGCTTAAAGTGTGTTTGTCACTGGGACGTTTTACCAGTTTCATCCATCTATTGTGCATTATTATACTTTTTGTTGCTGTTTACTGTTTTTAATATTGGAAGCTAAGGTGGGAAGCATCTTGATTGCAACGTGGGATAGAAATATTTGAAATAAATAATTAGCCATGACTCATTATAGCATTGGTGACTACTTCCCATCTCAGGAATTTTTCCTCCTAACACAGACTGTCAAAGTTCAAACTTAAGTATTTCCCAGTCCTAAAACCCCCTGACTGAAACTGTATATTGGTGTCTGTTCTTTAAATATGTCCTCATTGGGGCATTTAGAGGAGGAGGAGGAGGAGGAGGAGGAGGAGAAGAAGAGTTGGTTCTTATATGCCGCTTTTCTCTACCTAAAGGAGACTTAAAGCAGACTCAAAGTGCCTTCCCTTTCCTCTCCCCACAACAGACACCCTGTGAGGTGGGTGAGGCTGAGAGAGCCCTGATATCACTGCTCGGTCAGAACAATTTTATCAGTGCCGTGACGAGCCCAAGGTCACCCAGCTGGCTGCATGTGGGGAAGCGCAGAATCGAACCCGGCATGCCAGATTAGAAGTCCGCACTCCTAACCACTACACCAAACTGACTGCTAGATTGCTACCTGCTAGGAGCGGAATGAAAATATTGTTTGTTTGTTAGACTTATAGCCCACCGCATTCCCATGACTCGCAGCAGCTTACAACATAAGCCTCCCCATAAAATCCCCACATAAAGCCCATTATTCCCAGGGCTCTCAGACCCCTATGACCACATATTTAAAACTAAATAAATGCCACCTTTGCTGTCTCAGTGCATTTTCCTTCCACAGGACTGATTCTCATTCTTTGCACAACCACTTCAGAGGATGTGAAGTTCAACAACAGAGCCAGCCAAGCGGCTACGGTTGCAAGAGGAGACTACTGAGTATCCGGTTGATTACCTGCTTCCTTTCCTTGTACACTATTTAAGCCTAGGAGATGCCAGATGCATGAGCTTTTGATGGGAACCACAGCTTATCACCAGTGTCCTGAATGAGCTGGGCTGCAGATTCAGTATTTCTGTTTGGTCTTTTCCCATCATTTAATTTTTAAAAAACTTTTATAAGCTCCTTTGGGGTAAAAAGGTTTAAATATGTAAGTAAGTAAACAGGCAGCAACTATTTGTTTAAGTAGAAGGCTCTCTTTATACTTGCTCCTGCATCTTGTCAGGCCCTCGCACCTTCCATCTCTTCCCTTCAGACTACTGAGACTCACATTTCAGAATCATAGAGTTGGAAAGGGCTATACAGGCCATCCAGTCCAACCCCACTGGTTCAGCATCACCTACAATTCAGATTCCTCTTCTTATTTTCAGTGCAGCTTCTTCCTCTCTATTCTCACTCTACTCTGACTCTTCTTATAGGCTCTGAACCACCATCATGCAAGGGACGCCTTTCCAGGTTACCTTTTATGCTGCTACTGGCCTAGCAAACCAAGTGAATTATTTTTACTCCATTTCTAGCCGGAAAAGTGTGAGGGTTCGATATTATTTTCATGTCTTTCCAGAATTCATTCCACTCCCATCTGTTCCAATTTTCTAATCTTACCTGTAAAATCTCCTTTTATTCTTACTTCAGCTCACAAATGGCCCTCTCTTAGAAACATTTGTGTGAAGGAGGATGTAGAGCTTTTGCTGTAGAAAGATAAGGGCCATTCCGCACGACTTAAATGTAGCAGAAGTCTTACCTTTGGTAAACGCATGATGTTGCACACAATCTGCAACACTCCTGCAACACTACCGCAAAAAGCGCTTCATTGTAGCGCTTTTCAGGAAATCGGGAAAAGTGGATTCCCGCTGAGAAAACCGCTACACTTCCACACACAAGCTGCAACACATCAGCGAAAGGCATGTGCATTCTCAATGTAGCGGTAGAAAGAAAGTCCCTCCCCCGCTCTCGCCGTCGAACTTCCGGCAAAGCAATCGCCATTTTTTTCCCTTAGACGGGGAAAGCTATGAACGAGCGAGGCTTCTCAGGCTAAAGTCCCTCCACAGAAGTGATTAAAAGTTAAACAAAGCTCCCTACTGCAAGTGTCTTTAAAGTTCCCAAGCACAATACAGCCCCTTGTTCGACACTGCCCATAATTTCGGCTACAAATCTCGCCCATGGGGGAGGTTATTTTTTTTTAACTTGAGGAGCCTGTAAACCATTGGAATGAGACATCATACCGGTCTCATTGTATGAAGTGGTTCCAGGAACAAAGGGAGCCATGAAGGATTTGGGAGGAGAAAAATTGAGAGATAAGCAACTATAGAAATCAGAATTTCCTGGATGTGGATGAATTTTGTTTCTCTCTGGGAATAGATTTCCATATATAAATGCAATGGCAACACTGTCTGCAGGGACAGATGGCAGATATTAGACTGCATTCTCTCCCTCCAGTTCTTTTCTTGCTTAATTCATGTGGAGTAATATAAATTCTCAAAGAGGGTTTAAGGTGAAAGACCTCTTTTTCCATATAATGCAATCCTTTCTATTCTCAAAATATGAATATTTAGAAAGGCACTACTGCTACGTCAGTGCAATATCACAAGCCATGAATTCATGATGCTCTTGCAAGTATGTGTTGCAGGCGAGGGCGGAGCAGAAACTCAAATGTTAAAGTCCTGGTTAAACAGTTTGATTGCACTCTCTTCCTCAGTCACACTAGAATGCTTTGTCCTCTGTAATTGATAACCACAGCGCAAGACAACAGTTGTATCGAATCTCTTTATGCTGCAAAACTATTCCACTCTCTACCCATATTCCAAGGCATGAGCCGAATCCAACTTCTCTGCTGTTATGCGGAAAGTTCAGTGCATAAATCCTTTGCAGTCAGTTGAAATTTGAAGAATGAATACCCCCTTTTGCTAAATTTTTTGTTATCTTCTGTATGTTTTTTTTGTCACAGTTGTAAAATTTGATGATATAATAAAGGGTTTAAAAAAACACCCTTCCACCCCAAAATACAAGGATGTGAAAAGCAGCACAAATCTGCCCACCGTTTAAGTGCATTGTGGATGAACCAAAGCTGCATGCCCCCTATCTGCTCTTGCTTAGAAGCAGCCTCAGGTCTCCTGTTCTTACTTCAAAGACCCCTTGCTGTAAATGTAACAATAGTCTGAAAAATAACCCTGCTCCATGATTATCTTCTGCGGAGCTGAGCTCTCTGGAATAACTGTACTTAGCACAAAATGTTGTTATTGCCTTTTTGCTCCATTTCTAGTTCCATTAGTCAATGATGGCAACATACGAGGTCAGGGGGGCATACTGATTCTTTTAGATCTATTGGCTGCCTCTGATAAATATCAATCAAAGGGATTTGTTGACATGGCTGGGGACCCTCAGCATGGATTTATAACCAGCTCTGTTCTTTCCATTGCCAGAAGGAAACCCTCTTTAGAAAATCTCTTTTTAACTCCCTGTAACTTAAGACATCCTTCTTAAAACTCAGCCCTTTATCTTCAATCCTTTTATAACCTCCCACCTTCAATCCCTGGCATTTGTGTTCAATATAGCCCTCAATGAACTCATTCTTTCTCTCTCTTTTTCATTCTTGCTTGTATTGATTTCTGCTGCACTGCTCTATCTTCCCATCTCTACAACCCCTCTCTGCCATTCTTACTCCCCCTCAAGTGACCCATCTTTTTTCCTAACCAAGTGATTTTGAAAACTGTGTTAGGACATCCCAGTGCAAGAAGTGTGACATGTTGTTTACAAATCTAACAACCACAAGTGTCATGCACTGGAAGGTAGATTTTCAAGAGGATCCAGAAGTCAATCAAGGAATAGAAGCCCCTGTTCTCAGCTATAGTATTTCATTCTTCCTTCTGTGCAAAATATTCAATTGCTTCTTGATGAGTTGCTGTTTAAATGATTCTTGTCCACGGGGTGAAATTAGACTACAGTTTATCTATTTATCTATTTATATTTTTATACCACCCTTCCCTACGACTCTGGGCGGTTTACATAAAACACATAGAACATTTACAGAGAACAATATCAATATAACAATAACATTTTAACAGATATCAATATAACAAATAACAATAACATATCAGCTAGAACAACATTTCAACAAGTAACTTTGACAAGCCCTCGGTAGGTTCGATCTCTCATTGGGGGGGGGGGGGGACCTGTAGATGTTTTGAGTCAGTCGGCCTCAAGCGAATGCCTGGTGGAAGAGCTCCCTTTTGCAGGCCCTGCGGAACTGTGGAAGTTCCAGCGTTCAGTTGGCGCAATTGAAAGAGCCTTTGGGTTTAAGAGCAAAAGAGCACTTCTTTACTCAGTTTGGATGAAGGGAGGTTCCAAATCAAACCTCAGCAGAGGACAATATTTCCTCCAGATGATATAAAAGCAGAGCCTTTTCTTTCAAACCATGTTTGAAGAGCAAGTAAAAATTAATATGCACAAGCACTCAAGGGCTGGCCTATATTCGGTTCTGTTTTCATTCTCCATTGGCTGCTAGTCAAGAGTTGGCTTTGACAAAGAGAGTAACAGAAAAGTTAGATTTGAGACTTCATCCAGACTAGCCCTACACTAAACCATTAAATAAATAAAGGCCATCACAAAATGAAAAGTGCCGTGCATTCCAGAGTGATTTGGCTTGGAATCACAAACAAAAAGACCCTGATAGAGTAATACAAATCTACAATAAAGGTAAAACATGACATTCATATAATCATGTTAATCAAAATGAAATATAATCTCTAATAGCCCATAATCTTATTTTAGTGACAGCCAATTTCTCCCACATTTAGCCCCCAGCAAGGTTCTCATTTCAAAGCATTATTACTTGTACCCAAATCATACTCAGTGTTCTTTAACAGAATGATATATATTTTAACATAATTCAAGATGACCAACAACAGACAGATCAGTAACCTACATGAATTTAGTCAAACATGCAAGCCTTATTTAACGCTATGCTTTACTATTTCTCCACACCACCTTGAGACCCTTGTGATTATGAGACAGCACATGCATTAACTAAACAAATAAAGGGGGAAGTAGAGGGTAACTCACACACACAAGTTCCATCCCTGTACTTTGCACCAATGGAGCGCAAGGCATAAAGCAGCTCCTCCCAAGACTGCAGTTGAACCTCCCCCTCCATGCCTAATGTGCCCTCAGCGTGCCTGGTGTGTTTCCAGCTCTACAGGACCTTCACTTTCAGAAAGGGCTGAAAGTATCTGGCAGCAGCCCCTCAAACCCAGGCTACTCTTGGTAGAAACAGGAGCAGACCCACATGTAGCAGCCCAGGCAAGGGTGGGATGATACATGTCTGATATCCTAATATGAGGATCAGGCAGGTCTCAATTTCAAGTGACCATTCTGCAAAATGGTAGCAGCCAATTCCCGGCTGCACAACACCCAGAAAGGAGAAGGAAGCCTTCTCAGAAACCACAATGTAGCCCTCTCTCCATTCATGCAGAACTTTAGCCCTAGTCACTAGCAAAAATTTTTGAGGCATAATTCCTTCTTGCACGATGATTTATGCAACCTACACCCATTCATTCATTCATTCATTTATTCATTCATTCATTCATTCATTAACTTGCTCTATCACACACAGACAAACAAATGCAATTGCAGTCCCTTGCCCTGTGGGACTGACATAAATTTTTAAAAAATATTAAACGCATGGCAGGAGGAATATGAAGGCAAACACAAGAAGTGTCTGGAAAGAAGAAATAGCAATTAATTATTTAAGGTGAAATACACTCTCAATAAACAATGAGGATAATATCGCTTGTGATTGAGGTACAGTTGGGTTGAAACTCCAATGTCATGTACAGTTTGGCCCTATTTAATACCTTAACATTTTCAGTGGACTTACACGTGCTGTATTACACCCACAATCTTGGAAAGAATAAGAATGATCCAAGCAAGACAGATAGAAAGTTTATTATTCTCAACAGTATCTGTTTGTCACAGATACCCTCATATCTGCTGAGGGCTGTTCAAGGGATAGTCTTGCTGTCATTGTCAGCTGGATCTATAATCACTACAGGTACACACAGCCAATGTTCCTAATAATGCTGAAGGCCTCAGGAGGCGCATCAAAATATTTCTAGCAAGGTGCCAACCAGAGCCTTGATTTGTGACAGAATTCACTAACAGGCCTTATAGTGTGTGTGTGTGTGTGGGGGGGGGCAATGCAATATTTGCCACTGAAAATCCTTGAGTAAGAAGTTTGCCAGTCTAACCTAATGGCAGTTTAATTCACATTCAAGTTATTGCTGCCATGCGTCCCATTTGGAATATCTAACAGGTTTATTTCTGATAGTAAAATAATGTGAGGATTTCTGCACCCATTAAATGTAGTAAAATGTTTACCTTACTTAGTCGTTGTATTCCAGCTCCTTCATATGACATCGCCAACATCCAGTCTCTGGCTACATCCAGCTGGCTACATCCACCATCTTAAAGCGCCAGTTGAGGAATTGCATAAAGTGGATTCCCCAACTTATTTAGAGCTAACTAAGGAAGAGCATCCAGCAAGCAACCAGCAGAGGGAAGTTATGGAGGCTCAAATGTGTTAGAGTCGCCTGCCCCTTCCCACCTTTGCACCCCCTCCCTCTCCCTTGTTCCTGGGGACAGCAATGTCTTTTTAAAAATGGCTAACAGCCTGGAGCAACCAATAGGCAGACAAGTGTGCAGGCAATGGCACAAATACTTTTTTCCAAAGTTGTAACACAAAGCATGCCACTCTAAATTCCACACACACCTCCTCCCCCCAAAAAAATCTGGAACGGGATTAATTTTTTTAAGTATCAAGACTAGTGATTCCATAAGGGGTGGCACTCAAAAAGCACTATGCATTAGATGCATAGGCATTTAAATGGACAAGTATGAATTTTAAAATATAGCGGGCATTACAGGACCTTTAAAGCATGGAGAAAGGAGATTGGTTGCCTGGATTGATTGACAGCCAGAACAGAGTTGCGTTTAAAGCGTGTTGTTCTCTTCCTCCATTTCCAGCAGCAATTGTGTAGCGTGAGAAGCGCAAAAAGGCAGCAGACAAGAGTGCAACAGCAAAAAGGTGGGGAGGGGCTGGGAGGCGTGATAATATTTAGCGCTACGCCATTCAGCTGACATAATGCTATTTTTACCGATGTGCGGAAATGCCCATTTTAGGTTTCCCTGACAGCACTCTTCCCTGACCTGATCACACCTTGCACACATATTGCAGAGAGTGGTTGAAAAAGGAAGTGAGTGGTTTTCCTTTTTTAAAAAGAGAAACACCTGCCTGATGCAGATCGAGGGTCTCTCTTCTCTTGAGGCTAAATTATGTTCCAGTGAGAGCACACAATATGCTCCTGATGGGTTTTCCATGTTCATTTTGTTACAACAGTTTAATCTTTTAAAGGGAAAGAGAGGCTCCTGCTTTTAAACCCTCACTGCCTTCACAGGCAGAATGAAGCACGTCGGTCCCATCTCCTCCTTATCCCCAGAGACTCTGTTGCCCCTTTTCTCCACCCACCTACAAAAATTCACCTTTACATTTGCTTCCTGGACTGATGTTCCCACCAATACATCCACTGGCTCATATTCGACAACGGGTGCCTCGCTCTTCTCGGATGGCCTGAAGCATGGTGGATGAGCACTACGCTACAGTAAGCAAATATCTGTCTCTGTCGAACTCCATGATGCTACTGTTATTTTATGCCAGTTGAGTCTTTTTGACTCATCCCCCTCACCCTCTCTTCTTCTCTCAACCAGCTGTTGGCCCCTGAGGGTCACAATCTGGCTCCATTGTGTTTGGAGGAAGAGGCTTCCACCCATAAGCCTGCTAGGGAACCTGGGAAATGACCAGCTCCCATCATTTCCAGAATACACTGCCTGGCGTTCAGTGCTGTTGCCGAGTCCTCTATGCCAGATTGGCTCGCAGTCTGGTTTCCAATTATAAATCCCAGCTTCCTAGCATTGATCTGTTTGCCCCATCTTCTTTGTCCCTCGCCCTTCTAAAGAACCACGTAAGAAGCAGCAGGGTGCCGGCTCCAGGAATATGGCTCTCCTCATGTGTCACAGGCATTGCCAGGTGAATAAGCCAATGCATGCAAGCCAGAGTGCCTGATTGCCAGTCTGCAGGAAAGGAAAGGACATTTATGGAGTCCCAACTGCCAAAGCGAGCAAAGGAAGCTCTGTGCTCCTGCAGTCGGCTAACGATGATAAAGGCTTACGCCCATTCACTGCCACATTCCCTTCAAGTATTGGCAGTCCATCCCATCATTCGTTGCAATGCAAGGTATCGGTTTCTTTCAAATACCTCTTCAGAGGGTTTAGCAAAGGTTACATAAACATCAAAACCCTTATTTTATTAAAAAGTCATCATACAGGACACCAGATGTCTTCAAAATATACACCTTAAAATGGTAGGTGTGGAAAGTGCCATCAAGTTATGGCTGACTTATAGCAACCCTGTAGAGTAGTCAAGGCAAGAGACGCACAGATGTGGTACACCATGGCCAACCTCTGTGTTGCACCCCTGGCCTTCCTCATTCAAAGACTAGCCCTGCTAAGCTTCCTGGATCTAACGAGATCAGGCAGCCTTGGCCATCAAGGTCAGGGCATCAATAAAAATAACTGGAGCTACAACAAAAACAGACCAAGACTATCAACTTCAGGCAATTACTAAGGAGAGCAGGACGTATTGGCTGGCTTGCCTAACAAACTCTTGGGGTATAGTCTCAACCTGTCAGCTCCTTGATGCTGAGTACAAGGGCACTTCTGTAGAAGGCAAAACTGAGCCAACTACAAATCCCTGTGCAGTGAGGATGCTGAAACTGTAGCTGCCTGGGAGTCATCCTTTGCCAGAAATCATCCTTTGATCCATACCTGGGCACTTCCCATGATACCAACCTCCTCTCAATCCTGAACCTCAGGTGACAGAAAACCCAGAAAGGAATCTTGCATAGACAAAGGAGTGTATGTTTGGCAGCATGACTCCTTCCCTATATTCGCTTTCACAATATGAGCTGACATAAGTGCTTCCAGGATCATGAACCACACTCATACAACAGCAACATGTATTCTCTCTCCTTTGAAATACTGTGTATTCTCCACTTGACCCTTCCCCCCACTACCTCCATCATGGAAGTGCCTTCATCAACCAGAGGCAGAAAACATGAAGAACTCAACCAAACACCAGCACAAGAGGATCAGTGATAAAGGACAGAGCAAGCTTTAGAGTTCACCGGAACACCTCTTCTACATGGAGGTTAAACAACAGCAGAGGAAAAAACAGAAGAAGATGGTGCTGGAGATGATGAAGAAGTCCAGCTGACAGTTTGTAATAGCTTGAAAATGAGACATGAAGAAAGAAGAATTCCATTTTATGTTTCCTGCTGGCTACAAACTTGGATATTTCCATCCCAAAAATATGTAAGTGAAATAAAAGAGTAAATGTCAAAATAAAATAAGTTCCTGTTCTTTTAGTGCAGCAAGGAAGCTTTAAAATGGGTATAAGGATCAGATTTCCCTCCCATCGGTGGGAAGAGTGACAGAGTGTTTTTTCTCTGGCTTTGCATGCCCTAGAAAGGATATGTGTATCCAGAGAAAAAAAGGTCAAAAGCCCTCTTCCAGGAACACTTTCCATGGGTGGGAAGGAAACCTGAAGACCCTTGTTCTCCCTCTCCTGGGAGGGCTCCTTAGTAATGCTGAGTGAACCAGCACTTTTTCAGGTGAGTTCCCCCAAAGTATGTCTAACTGTGAGTCTGATCACACACCTGTGTCCTGGTGTAGCATATCATTATGCTCTGAACTGCTTGCTTCTGCAATTCTCTTCTGGACTGTTCCCCTGGTATCCAGCCATCTGAAGCTAGCCCAGCTCTCAGCTACTACTCTCTGCTGGACAGCTCCCTGGTCTTACTTTACACCCTCCCTGTCTCCATAGCAGGAGCAGTGGGACAGGCAGGGGCCAATGTACTCTGACATATGGCCCATTTGCTTTATTTGCATTGTCATTGGTCTGTACTTTTAAGCCTTCTTGAAGATCATTGGATTCAAAGGCATGGTATAAATATTTAGAATACATAAATGGGGGCGTGTTCCCTGGACTGAAAGGACTCCATATTTTCTAGCGGCATTACTAGAAATGTATTGTAAGGTGAACTCCAGCTGTGCATACAACAGATATTACCATGCTGATACTGCATATATAAACCCACACGTTACTACAACATGCCCACATCCTTCTTGCCTTCCACCACCACTACCACCCCTTGCCCCGCCAAAGTATCAAGATAATTTGACAATTCCCAATCTTCTCTGGATTTCTGATTGACTGTGGATGGTTGCTAAAATTCTCCCCAAGACTAAATGGGATATTACAGGTAATCTGCACTCATCCGTACTTTCTAGAGACATGTTATTTGAAAAGGCCACCTGTGTGCCTTGATACTTGAAGAAGCGATTTGTAACAGGTGGGAAAGAGTTAGCTGCCTCCCATCAACAAGTTTCTTGGGACAGTGAGGCCAAGAACAACCCACCTGTACTTTAATCAGAATGGCAACTATTGTGAATGAATGAATGAATGAATGAATGAATGAATGAATGAATGAATGAATGAATGAATGAATGAATGAATGAATTATATTATGGAGACTCACACAATGATCTATCACTGCTTTGAATCAAGTAGCAGTAGCATCCGTAAACATCTAAAACTCTCAGTGCTGGTGCTACAGTCTTCCCATGAGAAGAAGACAACCATTGTGATCTGTCAGGAGAGGTTGAATTTGCTTTACAGTTATCTTTGAAATTTTTCTTTAAATTATCATTATAATCTGTCAGCAGTGGCTCTTAAAATCCTAATTGTGCTGGTCCTTAGGTATCTGCTGGATCTCACATTAGTCTGCCTGAGTATTAAGATCTTCATCCCATGCCTCTACAGCAGTAGGGAAAAGGCCCTTCTCAGGTTCAGCATATCATCAGTGAAGTTCCCTTCTCCTGGCTCTCTTGGTATCTGCCCTGTTACTTTCCCAGCATCAAACCAACACTCCTTTCATACGTCTTTTGGGACTGGTTATTTGTGTGTTGACCCTTTGAGATCTTTACAGGTTCTATCTTTTCAGATCTAATTTGGTCTATCAGACATCTCTTGGCAGATTTTGTTGGTTTGTAATATGATGAGATTTATCTTTGTGGTCTTTTTAGAGCTAGAAGGTTTTAGCTCCTGTGGTTTGAGTCTTGAGCTCAGTCATTTATCCAGTTATGTGGTTTTATTTGTTGACATTTTATGCTGCTCTTTGTGTCAATGTTTGGGTTGTCTTCTGTGATATTATGTTGTGATTTTATGTTCTGATCTTTGGGAGACCACTTTGAATTATTATTGGAAAGGGGGAAATTTAAAATGGGAGATGGTTATCTAAATAAATAAGTAAGTAGTTTGTAGAATGCTGTGCAGTACTATTGGCACTTACAAAGTTCTCACTGTGCCCCATTGATCATGGGTTGGATCCAAAACATGCTGCTGAACAAGAAAAGGAGATGGAAATCCAAATATGTCTTTTCCCCTGAGATTCAGCAATCTCTTGCACAAGTGGAATCACCGGCACTACTATTCCATACAAGTATAAACTTGTTTTAAAAATTAATATATTCCATCGTGCCACAGCATAAGCTTTTGAAAAAGCACTTGTGCAAGCATTTGCAGAACAGCTGTAGAATGTCTTTTCTACACTCATGATTCTTTAGCGGGCTCCAAGTGGAATATATTACCCATTACATCGTGGCCATCTTGTATACTAGGGATGGGCACAAAAAAGTGTCAGCACTGGCATTCTTTTTTTTAATTCAGTTTTGTTATATTCGTTGTTCAAAGTTCATTGAAAGTCATTGTTCAAAGTTCATTGTAAAAAGCCATTCATCTTGTTTTTGTTTCTATACTGGTTGGGAAACACATTTCAATCTGTACCTCTTCTCTCCCTTTCAAAAATTCTCAGGATTGTACCCCTTCTCCATGGCCTCTCTGTCAGATTTCGGAAATCTTTTCTGGGCAGAGAGGAGCTTGTTTTTCAAAGCACTCCAAGATAGCAGACAGAATGGCTGAATGTGCAAATAGACAACATACCATCAATAATTAATAAAATGCCACATATTTAGCAGGGGCATGATGGGTATGCAGGGAATGGGAAGAACTACATGTAGCTTTATGATCCCAGCCAAGGGCTATTTTTAATTACCTGGAACCATGCTGGCTTGGCATTATTGTCTCTGTATTACTGACTTCAGGGCACATACAGCATTGCGAGAACACAGGAGATACTGTTTGGCATCAGGTGAGGGTGGGGATTTAGCATTTGCCTTTTCCCCCACCTCAAGGAGGCATAAACTAAACATTTGCCTCTGTTAATCCCAGGGATACCACTGCAAACAGCTGGGGAGAAGGCAAAGAGTAACACTCACCTGCAAGTCTCTAGCACTGGATCTGTGCCAAGGAGTGCAAGCAAAATGTCTGGCCCTGTGCCTAGCAGGCACAGAACCAGAAAACAGAATAGCTTGAACAAACAGGAACCACTATTTATATAGAATTAAAGCTTTCTGTAAGCCAGTGAGCCAGCAAAGTGCTTGGGATGAACACTTTAAAAAGACAGACCTATCAGTGAAAGCCTCTTGAGTGGCTAGATATGTCTGAAAGTCAGCTGATTGGTAAGCATCCCTGATAATTACATGTATGCTGTAGCCCTTCCTCTGATCTATAAATTCTAAGTCCAATGAGCAGATTCTAAGAGTCCTGAGTTTTACTCACTGTTCCTAGTGTACATCCCTAACATGTAAAGATTTCAGTAGGTTGAACTATTTATTTATCCCATTTATATACTGCCCTCTCAGTATACTGGTTCAGAGTGGTCTACAGCATCAATAAAACAATAAACAATTAAAACAATACATTAAACCACTTTAATTAATCTTTAAGACCATTTTTAACTGACAACAACATCATCTCAATTGCAGCTAGTATTTCTAGTGCCATCCCTTGGAAAAGGTCTGTTGCCAGACTGATGTAAACATGAGAGCATTTTTTTAAAGCTGGGCCTATAACTTGCTATTGGATCACTGGCCCCAACCAAAAGCTTGGCAGAAGATCTCTACCTTGCAAACCCTGAGGAACTCTACCGGTTCCGTGGATCTCCTCCAGGAGCTTGTTCCACCAAGTAGGGGGCAGGACTAAAAACATCCTGGCCCTGGGTGAGACCAGACTTACTTCCTTGGGGCCAGGGACTAACAACTGGTTGGTGTTTGCAGAGCAAAGAGCTTTACGGAGGACATAGGCAAAGCGGCGATCCCTCAATTCTTTTGATACTGGAAGTTGACCTTAAAGCTAAAAATAGCCAACATGTGGAAAATCAAGTTCTGAGGCTATTTCACGGAAGGTCATGAAGTCCCTTAAGCAAGCAGTCAAGGGATATGCCCCAAGACCCACATTTTAAAGAATGTGCCAAAAAATGGTGAGTGTATATGTTTACACAATGCAAAACCAAACCTGTGAGAGTGGGTTTGGCTCAGCTGTGGTTTTCAGCACTTAACATGCCATTTTCTGGTCCTAGAACGCTTAAGTCAATACCAATGAAGTCAACTGGAAATTTCTCAGGAGCAACAGCTGCTGAAGAAGCAAAGTAGGATGTGTACTGATAGCAAGAAAAGAAAAGCAACTGAGTCAATGAACTGCATAATATGCCTTGTTATCCCCCTGTTTCTTATATTGATCTTTTAAATGGCATGCTCATTCTTGCTTTCAGGCTCCTTTCTATAATACTGACCTCCCCCAAAAGGAGGGGGGGTGTATTCAAGCTATATACAATTTTCATTGTAACAGAAACCTGAAAAGCACAAGTAATTATATAAATCCCATATCCACTTTTGGATATGCAATACATACAATGTCTCAGTGGAGGCTTCACGTTACTGAAAGAGTGCCCCTAAGAATTTTAGTTTTATGATCTATCATAAGCAACTAGTGTGGGCTGGATTTGATACATAAGCAGTATAGAGCCTAGGACTGCTAACTCAGGTTGAGAAATTATTGAAGCTAGCTTTGAGAGTGGAGCCTGGGGAGGATGAGATTTGAGAGGAGGGACCTCAGTAAGGTATAATGCCATAGAGCAGCGGTCCCCAACCTTTTTGTGGTTGAGAACCGCCTCCGGGGGTGGGGGAGAGCTGGCGGCGCAGGCACCACTCACTCACGGCAGCTGCGTGCAAACGAGCATGCGCAGTTGCCGTGCATGCGCGTTTGCGCCAGCAGGGGGTGCAAATGCACATGCGTAGAGCTGCCGCACATGTGCGTTTGTGCCAGCAGGGGGCGCAAACGTGCCGGCAGCCGTGCCTGCCTCTTCCCCCCCCCTTTCACAGCGAGAAGCTAGCCAGGCTGCGAGCGAAGCGGCTACTTTGGCAGCTGCTTTGGTGGCCACTTCGCTCATGGCCTGGCGAGCTTCTCGCTGCAGGGGGGGAGGCAGGCGCGGCCGCTGGCAGCCCGGTACCAAGGCCTTCACGGCTCGGTACCGGACCACTGACCGGGGGTTGATGACCCCCGCCATAGAGTCTAACCTCCAAAGCAGCCATTTTATCCAGGGGGACTGATCTCTGTAGTCAGGAATCCATGTAGTCCCAGAATTACAGCTACCATGTTCCCAGTCATGAATGTATGGTGAATTCTTATGATGGTGATGATTCTTATTCCAGTTCTAACTGGAGATCCTCACTGCTGGCAGAGAAGAGTAAAAGGGCATCTTAACAACTCTCATGGATAAATTGGGGGTGGCACTGAAACAGCACAAGGCAATTCCCACAGCATTTCCACAAAGTAAGGGTGACGAATGAGAAAATCCTACCAGCCTTCCGGTAAATGTATACTACAGATTATAAAATGAAGCAAGATCCTTGTGAGTAAAAACTCTGTATTCACATACATGTGGATATCTTCTGTTACTTCCAGGTGAAAAGATCAAAAACCATGGAGCTCATAGATATGCACAACAGGGTGCATCGCCTGAAATTCCATGATGTTCTCTTTTAAGTTGCTTGTCTTACATTGCAAATGGACTTCAAAATTTGGACTGTACGGTTTCCAGAATCCTCACTAAGCACCTGCCTGTCCTGTATGCAGGTTTCACCTAAGTTGGCAAGCCTTTGGGTAAGATTAGAACAGCCATACAACGACATGCCCTCTGCGACCTCAGAGCAGATCAGCCAATGGCATCAAATTAAACAGAGGTGATCATGCAGGCAGAGATGGAAGACTTCCAGAAGGGAGATTCAGTGACACTCACAGCTTGTCACACAGTGGGGCCCTTTGCTAGAGAAACATATAGTTGCTGTATTATTTCAACTACTTCATCTCTAAGCATTGATTTTTAAAAAGTATAAAGAATTATCTTGCATTTGTGCCTCATTTTCTTAGGCCTGCTTCATTTGTGATATAAATTTTGATCTTGTCCAAATAAACTTGGGACAAAAACTAGCTTTTGCTAATGTACAATGTTTGCGCATTTAAAGACCCTGAATGCTTCCAAGAGACACAGACATCTGCTAATAAATATTTGTACAATATCTGCAATTCAGCTCCTTCAGCATGTACTGCTATATGCAAATCTGAAACAGAGGAAACAATAGTGAAGCTGCCTCATCTAGTTTCTTTGTCTAATTGTAAGTAATGAGTCTGCCTTTAAAAATACGGCTCCCTCAGAAGTGGGAAAGGGTACCAGAAAAGACACAATTTGAAAGAAATCTTGGAACAAATGCTCACCAAAATGACCAATTAAAGGCAGACTGACAGATTATATTATAGATATCTTGTTTATATTACATATATACACACACACTACCCTCTCTTCAGCTGCAAATACCATTGCCAAAATAGCATTTCTTGCCAAGCACAAAGTATACAAGAAACGGTAGTGGTTCAATCAAAAATGAGTGTGACGTAGTGGATACAGTGTTGTTTGGTCAGGGAGACTCACCCAATTTTCAAATCTCTACTCAGCCATGTCCTCACCACCATCTACTCATGGGGTGGCCATTGTCTATGCTACCTCACAAGGATGTTGTGGGGATGAAAAGGAATAACCGATTTACACCACCTAACACTCTTTGGAAGGAGAGAACAAATATCATAGATAAATCACAGCTCTGAAGCTTTCACTTGAGCTCTGCTTTGTTCCACTCAAATTCCTGTTTGTCACCATGGATTTGTGTCCTGCATGCCAGCTTGGCCCATGTTCTTCGGGCTTCCATATTTGGATTCAGGCCTTGTTTTCCTTTTTGCTTCATGATGCCTGGTCTATCTATACGTGTCCTAGAATGCGATGGTCATGAGGTGGCAGAGACCTGAGGTGATGTGATCTCTTCAGACTTCAGGTGGAAAATCACATTTTTCCCTCCCCTTAAACACTTACACATACACACACAACTCCCTGGAAGTAATGAATTGTCACAGTAGGAAGCAGGCTGAGCTAGAATCACAGAGTCTGAAGGGAATTATGGACCATCTAATCCAATCTCCTGCTCAGTGAAGAAAACCTCTCCATTTCCCTCTCCTTTCCCCAACTCCGATCTTCTAGTTTAATATTTGTAGTGATTTTTTTACACATGAAATACTCCCCCCATCTGCAGTCCAAAGTGGTACAGCCCCCTCTGCACCCTCAGAATTCCATTACCTCAATTTGCTGCATTCTGCTGTTACAGACTTGGGTATAAACCAAGCTCATATCATTTACTCCTTCACACTTTTCAGCTTTCTGGCCTCAAACTCAGCCTACCACCAGTCACATTTTTCATACTGTCCTGACAACTACTTCATTACTCTCTTTGTGGTCCACGACTCATAAATCAACTACAAACAGATTTAAAAGGACAAGACCATCATTTTTTTATAAGCCATCTAAAATAGAAATGTCGCCGTGCTGAAATGTCCACTCATTTTGTAAAAGCAAGTCAAACGTAGAGTCTCCTGAAGCTGATCAATTTGTGGATACTTCTGAGAGGCACACAGGAGATGCCTATTCACACAACCAGTCTAAAACACATGGATCTAATCTGCTTAACAAAATAAAGTCTTCAGAAAGGGTGTGATGCAGCTGGCTCACAAATCACATTGCTCATATGAATGGATTGTAAGTTAGACCACACTATTGCAAAGAATCCTGTGTCAATGTCTGACCCATGCTTGACTGCCTCCATGTGAGGCTCACTGCCAAAGGAAATACATTTGCACAAACGACAGCAAGGCATTAGAGCTTTCAAAAACCCACTGATTCTCATTTCTACACAGTAGTTACATTCCTCATAAAGAGTGGACACTAGAAAAGTGCACTGGAGGCACATAGAAAGAACAGTTGGATGGTGTGGAATATTATATGTGTGCGCATTCCCTCTCTCTGAAAAGGCATGTTTAAACAATGGTCCTTTCAGACAGTAGCAAGGTCATTTATCTTTTTTCATATGAACAACTAATTGATGCTGCTTGGTCAGGTAACAGTCATCAACAATTAGACCAAGAGAACCATCACTCTCTTTCCTTTCCATCTCATCCCCACCCACCACTGAGACATAGGCTATTATCCATCTGTGGCAACAGCACATTCAGTCATGCGTTTTTTACCAAAGTAATTGCAAAGATGTGAATTCTAATGTATAATGCAAAGATGTGAATTCTAATGTATAATGTCCAAATCAGGATCCAGAATGTCAAGATTCTTAAACTCAGATAGCTTTATAAATCTCGATAAACTCTCCCTGAACATCCTATAAAATGTCACCCAAAATAAAAAGTGTAATTCCTCATGCAAAGACACAAACTGTTATTATGAACATCTCAAAAGCTAGTTCTTTGTTCCCTCCCCCCAAACTGGAATTTTAGTTAAACATTCATTAATATGTACTGCAAATCCGACCACAAAAATTATCACTCTTCAGAAATTTGTATTATGATCCACTGGACTTGTTTTATTTAGGAGATTTCTATGCGTCCTCATCAGAGTCCTGCTCTGGGCAACTTAACAATTAAAATAAGTTAACAATACAATAACAACAAGCCATTTTAAAAAGCCACCGAGACATAAAAAGCATTGAATTATCCAGAACACAGATGTCACACCAGAGGAGGCCACTAAAAAAGCCAGAATGATAAACCCCCAACTACAAGATGTGTTTGGGCCTAGTGCCTAAAACACAACAAAGTGCACACCAGGCAAGCTTCAAGGGTGGGCATGTGTTCCAAAGCCACCACTGAAAATTCCCTGTCTCTAGTTATTTACCTGCCTTACCTCTGAAGAGAGAGGCACAGATAGCAAGGCTTGAAAGGCAGATCTTAATAGATAGGCTGGATACTCCATTGTCTGGAGTTCCATCTGAGAAAAATGGGGCTATCAATGTATGTAAAAAGAAAGTGAATGGCTCATGCCAACAAGAGAAGCATCAAAAAATGCCATTCACAGACAAGGCAGGAATTTCTACATAGTCAGGGAGATTCCATGATATACAGAAATATATGACTTGAAAATGATCCTCCCCCCACAAAAAATATGCACATGTAAGGTTTTTTGTCTTTTGACTAATTTTCGAGTTGAGACTATTGAGAATACACAGAATGTTGAGAGCCACTGAAACTCAGTTCAATAAGAAAAGAAAGGAAGTATAAGTTAACCTACTCAAGCCCATGAGAGTTTATTGAAGCCTGAAGGGCTACTGAGGATGGAAGATGTCAGGGCTTCCTCATTTTTGTTTTGTGAAGACCAGTCAACTTGTAAATACAACTAAAAACCAAATAAATAATAGTTGTGTGCTATCATGTCACAACCAACTCAGGGCAACCCCAACCATGGTGTGTCCAAGGCAAGAGGTAACCAAAGGTGGTTTGTCATTGCCTTCCTCTGTATGACAACCTTAGTCTCCCATCCAAGCACTCACCATGGCTGACCCCTTCTATGAGATCAATCTAGTCAGGGCTATTTAGGCTGCTAAATAAACCAATAAACTAACAATCCAGCTGTGGGTGTTGAACCACATTACATCAGACCATGTCATAAGGGCAACATTTTGCTGGCAGATTAATCAGTTTACAATGCAGTTGATTAATCAGGACTGGCCATTTTTTTTAAAGTAATGGTAGCAGCAAGGATATACCAGAAGAAGAAGAAGAAGAGGCTCAAAGCAGCTTACTGTCACCTTCCCTTTCCTCTCCCCACAACAGACATCCTGTGAGGTGGATGAGGCTAATAGAATTCGGTCAGAATAGCTTTATCAGTGCTGTGGCGAGCCCAAGGTCGCCCAGCTGGCTGCATGTGGGGGAGTGCAGAATCGAACCTGACGTGCCAGATTAGAAGTCTGCACTCCTAACCACTACACCAAACTGGCTCTCTAGTGCAATCTTCTGTTCTACAATATACAGTAACCTTCCAAGGGAGTTAGGACATCAGCCATAGCTCCAATCACATGATTGACTGTTCATTGCATGACAGCATTATTTTGATTTGCCCTCCAAACTCTATTATCTTAGCTGCTGGTTGTACAACAGTGGATCTCCATGATCTGGTAGAAATGAAGGGAGTTTCCAATCATGGGCACAGCCCATAGATGTTGCTGCAGTGCACGTCCTACTTAAATGAAGGGATGCTGAATGGGAATGGCACTTGGAATAGAACAATAAATTACTGGTCCTTCTGTCCCTGCCCCTAAAATACACTTAGTTCAAAATGGAGTGGATTCACTGAAACAAGGATTTCCTCAGTTTGGGGTGGAAAGTACACTGAATATTCCAAAGGAATATTTCTTAGATAAGTAATTCATTAGTACAACAATACATGTGAATACAAGAACTGAACGAGGCCACACTGGTAGAATAACAGCCACATGAGATCTCCTCTATACATCACATCGAGAGTTAGAGATCAGGGTAACCATTACATCCCACCACATCAAATTATCAGCTATTTCTTTTCGAGCTATGAATATTCTTGTCACTGTACATACTTACAGAATGCACTAAACATTGTAGAAGATCAAGGAATTTCCAATAATATATCTACCGCATAGTCAATCATACAAGATAGAATAGATGCATGCCACACAATGTAAAGTTCACATGGAAATGTGTAAACAACCCTATCTCTTATACTTTAAACTTTCAAAGAGTTACAATATCACTCCTTTGGTAGCAGAGAAAAGCAAAGAGGGAGATGAAGGGAAAACACACATTTTCAAATATCCACATCCCCTTTCTTCTTGCTGGCTCCCATATCTGGCTTTTTTATTAGCTGTCCAGAGCTCTCTCTGAAGTCCTCCCTTTCACCAGCAGCTCCTTTTGATCATATATTATTGCCGCTGAGGCACTGTTTAAATGTAAGCAGGGAACAAAGTGTTTCATCAAATATGTAAGTAACTCCATCTCTTACCTGTCAGGTGTTCTGCAAGGGCAGGAGGACAAAAGGAAGGCTGAGAAGATAAAGAAAGGCTAGAAACCATAGCTCACAGCTTTGAAAGGATATGGATTGCACACCATCTTGATGCACCAGTTCCGAGGACTGGTGGTCTGTTTTAAGCAGAAGAAAACCACAGGAGCCAAATCAGGGTATGGTACATCTGGGTCTGGTGGAGGCTCAACTTCGTCATCTTCGTCGTCATCACCCAGGTCTGGGGATGGTGGTGGTTGCTCCAAGGGGGTTGGTTGCTCAATAATTCCCAGATCCGTATGTTCCAAAGGGCACAGAGTGGGGTTGTGAGCTGATGGATTTCCCGAATGCCAGGCAGAGGAGGGGTGGGAGCCCTGTTCTGCCATGCTGGCATGAATTGAGAGCCCCTGGAGAGGAAAAGAAGAAGACACCGATGTAGAACAGTCCATCACCAAGCACTCAGGGTGACTATTTTTGGTTTGACAACACTGGAATGATAGACCTGCTGACTAATGTCCTCCTCATTCCAGGCTATGATGAGCCCTTTTCATACCTCCTCCTCACTCTCAATAAAAAACACATTTATGATTAAAAGGCAACATTTTAGCCTGCAGTACGGACACCATTGGCAGCAGACTGACAGTAAATACATTTTTTACTGCCAAGTAGTCTCAGCAATGGCCAGGATACTTCATGACAGACTTCTACCAAGTTCCAGTTACTCCCAATCACGCTTTTATATAGAAGGCCAAACAACATGTTACACCATTGCTGGATCTACTTCAGGCCAAACAAGACATGCACTGGGAAAGAATTTTCAGGGCTGTAGGGTCTTGCTTGGATGAGGACCACAACCTATAAGAAAGGGTTGGGTTTAAGGCCTAAAATACTCTTACATCAACTGTCCATTATGCCTTTATTTGCCATGTTAGGGAAACTTATATAGGTAATTGGTACGTGTAAGTTTCCCCAGAAGGCTAATAGTGACTCCTTAGGGCTGTTTCAGGTCAAGAAAATGACATGACAGGGCATGGTTAATCTCACTCTCCCCACATGCCAAATCAGAACCTCCCATGCCAGGGAAAAAAATTAAAACCAAAGAAGTTCCACATTCATAGAGCCATAGAATCATAGAGTTGGAAGGGACTTCCAGGGTCATCTAGTCCAACCCCCTGCCCAATGCAGGAACTCACAACTACCTGCCCGCCCACAGTGCCTAAGTGATCCCTCCACCAAAAATCTCCAGAATCCAGCCTGGCCTTATGGAAATTCACCTACTATTCCAAAGTGATCAGCAATTCCCTGGGTATGTAAGGAAGGGCCACAAGAAACAAACACTGGCATATCCCTTCCTGCCTACCCACTCACAATCCACCTAAGTTCATAAAATCAGCTTTTCTGTCAGATGACTATCTAGTATCTGCTTAAAAACTTCAAAAGACCAGCACCTCCTGAGGAAGCCTGTTCCACCGAGGAACCGATCTAATTGTCAGGAACTTCTTCCAGATGTTTAGCCAAAAATTATTTTAAATTAATTTCAATGCATTGGTTCTGGTCCGACCCCTTGGGGAACAGAAAACATTCTGCTCCATCTTCTATATGACAGGCCTTTAAGTATTTGAAGATGGTTATCACATCACCTCTTAGTCATCTTCTCTCCAAGCTAAATAGACCAAACTCAGCCTGGAGAATTCAGAATATTTGGTTTGACGGAACCTGGTAACATTGCATTTATGCTCTGCATTGACTGGATCTGTGCACAGTTTGGTTGCTAGTTAACTTTGCTGTAAAGTTGCCTAATGGATTGGAATGCTGCATGTGTGTCATGTTGTGAGCTATGCAGGCATTAATGCAATCACAATTGTTTCACCACACTCTGAGGGGCATCTGGATCTACCCAACTCAAATTTTCAACATGGCAGTTGTTTGTGTGACTTGGTATTTAATCTTCTCAAATATGGGCATCTCACCCCACAATGTCTTATAGCCATTTTCTTCATTCACTAAAGCCCCTTTAAAACCCTGTTGATGATGTCATATTTCTGGCTGCTTAATTAAACCTTCTAAATCCCTTCTTAATTTGGGTTTTGAGTCACTCTCCTGATTCTACACAGCATTTCATTCAGCCTGTCTTCTGCATTTTCAGATTCCTCTAAGATTCCTGCTTAAGTTCTGGGTGAAAGTAATATGCATTGACTTTAACCCCTGAAAGCACATTCGAATAGCTGATGTATTAATTATCACATGTCTCAAAGACTAAAATTTCTGAAACAAAAAAATTTAGTTTGCATGAGCTAATTTGTGAGATCCATTTCCAAAGCAAGACAGATATCCTAACACTGTTCAGATTGGCTGTCTGTGGTAAGCAAGCTCCTGTACTATGCACAGATTTAGCAGAATCTATACACTGATATACATGGTGAAATAATAGGCACAGTTGCTACTGAATAGCTACAGACAGAAATATGCTATCACAAACTGCTTATTTTGTTTCAAACAAGGTTCTGCTCTACAAAGGGAACAGGTATGAAATACTGCTTCACTTTACCAAGATTAATCAAAAGGTGACCAAAGGTTACAGGCAATAATAGGACATAAGACTCCACCACAGTAGCTCCCAAGCTCTACTGGTCTTGGCACAGTGCCTTATCAAACAGCTGTTTAAGTCATTCAGGAATGCATAATAACCACTGACCGACATAAGAAGAAATGCCAACAATTGTATCTCCAGTAACACGGCATAGAAAAAGATTTACACGGGATTTATTCAAAGAGACTGAGTCAGAGGCAGTGAAGCATAGGCTGAGGCAACTGCTTCAAAGCCAAGGGGCCATAACAGAGGCCTTGACCCTCAAGATACCTCCAGTAGAAGGTGCATGTTGGGGAACCTCACTATGGTGCCTTAAGGCAGTAGGCAGGTATGTTCTTATTTTGCTGGAGTCCAGCATCTCTTCAAACATCTATCAAGTTTTTTTTTTTTACCCTATTCTTCCTCCAGGGAGTTTAGGGAAATATATGTGATTCTTCATTTACCATTTTATCCCCACAACAACATGTTATCTCCTTTTCAAAAGGTAAGTAGAAATACCACTCTTCTAGTGGTTTAGAAGATCAATTGTTGCTTCATTTTGAGCAATGATTTTCGAATGGACATTAAATGAGGTTTTCGTGCATTATTTCTACGTTAAGTATCTAAGTGCCAACTGGTAGAGACAGGGCTCCTATGTGTTTTATTATGGCAGTTGCCATAATTTTCCTTCACTAGCTATTTGTATTTACAAAGCACATTTTAGTAGAAGAAGGGGGTAGTACCATTGTTACTGGAAGAATGTACTACATCCTCTCCCAGAACCTTATGTGATACCTTCCGGCCTGTTGTCTGACAAAATGGATTACCTCTCATCTTGTTACCAAGAGAAGACCTCAGAGACCAGCGTGTCACACATTCATAGCTTATGTAGCAATGCCACTGCATTTTAAAATATCAATTTCTAGTAAAATCCAATTGTCAACAGTACAGGACAAAGATCCAAAACACAGAGCTTATCTCTCCATAATCCTGTCTCGACTCTAAAAGCTGAATGTTATCTTTCCCAGGCCTCTCATATCTTTCTATCCACGAGTTTGTCTTTGTTGTTTTAATGCTACATTACTCATGTTCAATCAATGCTGCTTAATCCAGATGTCTCGCACCTCCTGATGTTTTGCTACAGACCCTGCCTCTCCATACAGATCTACCGCTGCCATTAGACTTTCCAAGAGTTAATCTTGTCCAGAGTTCTGCTCACACTCCCCACTTCCAATGATATGGATATTCTTTACTGCATATACAACTCTCGTGAAATATTATATTTCAGTTGTTTCTACTTATTAGTAG
Organism: Paroedura picta; assembly: GCF_049243985.1. Lineage (NCBI taxonomy): Eukaryota > Metazoa > Chordata > Lepidosauria > Squamata > Gekkonidae > Paroedura > Paroedura picta. Next base: position 100,032,334 of record NC_135373.1, read on the forward strand.
ACATCAGCCCTGCATCTAAAGATGCACAGAATGCTTTGCACATGTGCACCCCCCATGTTCAGATCTAATGAAGGAAAGGTGAATTCTAAGTGTTAATGTTCAAAATAAAACATAAAATTCTTTTTGCAGTGTGCAAGTGCAAAGATTCTTTTGGTCAGTAAAATTGGGGGGAATAAGCAAAAGAAAAGGAAGCTGTTGGCTGAACTGCCTAATATTTTCCCGAATTTTGCTGTGAAGCATGGCTTAGACAGAGGGAACAAAGGCCAAATTGACAAGATACAATTGAACTAGGTAACAGGTATTAGATAATTTTAAAGGGGGGGGAAGGAGGTTAGTTCCACATTACTGGAGTCAACCTTCAAGACAAAAAATAAATAACGCTAATTATTTTACATCGAGGGAGATGTGTTAGAATTTGAACAAACTGTATAAGTAGTTATGTATTGAAATGTGAGATGCTTAATATAACTCCCCTTTATTTATTTATTTGTTGCATTTGTTGCATTTGTTGCATTTGTATACTGCCCTCCCCTAAGGCTCAGGGTGCTCTAATCTGAGAAATTAATTGTTGTTTTCTTCCCCATCATTTTATAGTGATTTTGTTAACCTCATTTTCACCCGCATCATGCTAGAGCTAAGAAGAGTTATCACATCATATGAGAAAGCCTGTAAAGATACATGCAAATCTCTCTCTCTTTTCCTTTCCCCTCCTTCTACCAACTTCTATATATAGTCGCTCACTGTGTTCCATGCAAGGTTCATTCTTCTAACACCAGGACATGGTGTACTCAATGACATTATAAATAGTTTGTCAGTGGCTCACCTTGATCTCAACTCATAAGATTCTAACATCACAGTCTGAATAGCCAACGTGGATTATTCCATCAATTTCACCAGGTGTTCACCATATCCACTAAGGTTCTCAGTTGTTTTTTAGCCATAGCCCAAAGTACAACAAAGGAACTAGGGGGAAAGAGATCATGGTTCAGTATTAATGAAACAGTATAGCATGCAGGAGGTCCCAGGATTAATCCTAATATCCCCAGCTGAAAGGATCTCAGCTATGAAAGAGCTTTCTCCCCCAAAATACTGGGAGATGGGCTCTCCCAGGAGAGCTGCTATCAGTCTACGGAGACAGTACTGAATGAGAAGGACCAAGGATAGAAGGCAGAATCATACCTGTCCAAGTTGCAGGGAACTCACAGCAGATGCAATAATACTGGCCAGTGGAGCAATTCAGTGCCTTACTGGATGGAGATGGAGGGCACATGGGGGCATTGTGTTTGCACTGAGAAATGGAAGCTGAGACTTTTTCCATTTTCAGCTGTTAAAACACAAGCCAGCCTCCAAATCACACACACACCGTGCTTTCTTACACTAAATACATAAACATTCCAGAAGTCAAATACTAATTTGATCAATATCTGCGGATTTGTCGCATTCAGTTTTGCTAGTTCCTTGATTCAAGGTGACCCAGCATCGGCTCCCATGCAAGAAGGGCTCCTTCTTCCTTCTGCCCACCCTCCCCACCTTGTCCCTTCAGATCAGAGTTTTCCATACAGCCTATTAACATGCTGTGCCTGAGTCCAACTTCTATTCCATTAATGGTACAGAGGAGGAAAGGTTAGTGAGGACAGCTGGAAAGAAAGACTTGTTTATTATGATGCTCCAAATGGTTTGGCTGTGGAAGCTACAGCAGGTCTAAACAAGTGCTTTACAAAGCTTTGCAAATAACAATACAATGCAATAAAAAGGTATGGAAAGCAACCTCGTTAGCATATACCTGGTTTCATTCACAGTGTAATATTCAGGTTTTGCACTCTCACTGCCAGACATATGCCCCGAAGATTGGGAAGTGTCTTTCCTAGTGGCGCAGAAGCATGGCTTACATCTCAGAGCATTTGCTGAAGGGGGAGGGAGGTAAGAACTGATCTGGCAGTTCACAATGGATTAATTTTTATTTTTTTTTTACGAAAAGGAAAATCACTGCATCAGAATCACTGCATCAGACAGATTATCTACTCCAATTTGCGCAGCCTAAAACAACTCATTAGAGGTTGCATGAATGCAGAAGCAGATTAACCCATTTAGGCACCCTGAAGCTAAGAGCACCCCTGGGTTGAGAACGGCCCCCACCCGGTCCAGCTCAGACAAAATCCCTCAATCAGTCCACCTCAAATTCCACTAGGATCATGCTTCGTGGCTTCCTAAAGCAGCAGATTAAGAGATGTGAAATGGGATGGAAAGAGTTAGACTAGAATCGTTGCCTTCAGGGCCGATTCATATGTTACTGATCCGATTCAGAGGACCTGTGCAAGCTGCTTCTGTGCAACGACTCACTAGACAGCAGGGTATGAAGTTTGCAGCAGCTTCAGTCAAAGACATGATGTTTCTGGGCAGTGGCTGACACTCTTAGGGAGACCCTGTGCACCTAAGCTAACTCAGGTGGTAAATGCAATGCAAACATGATATCCCACTGGGTGGACTGTCTCTGTGGGGAACTGTTTTGGACAACCTTTTGATGGAGTGAACTATGTACGAACTAGCCCTCAGCCAATGCTGACCAGCGCTGGCAGGAACTGCCACCAGGCAGGCCAAACTCTGATCCTTGCAACCTTTTGACTTCAAAAGTGTGGGACAACCCACACAAAGAAATGCAAAAGCAGTTGCTCTGCATACACTTATCTACAGGCATCCCTGTTATTTGTGGAACAGTGATTTGGAATGCATCAGTTGATCCGAAGGAAGGCATTTCTTCCATGGCATTTCTTAATAACACTGCCATCAGACGAAGAAGAGTTGGTTCTTATAGGCCGCTTTTCTCTACCCGAATGAGTCTCAAAGCGGCTTACATTCACCTGCCCTTTCCTCTCCCCACAACAGGGGAGGTGAGGCTGAGAGAGCCCTGATATTACTGCTCGGTCGGAACAGCTTTATCAGTACTGTGGCAAGCCCAAGGTCACCCAGCTAGCTGCATGTGGGGGAGCACAGAATCAAACCAGGTTCACCAGATTAGAAGTCCACAATCCTAACCACTACACCAAGCTGCTCTTCTACACCAAGCACTGAATACATTTGAAAAGGTATAATTCCTATTGATGTAAAATGAAAGTCCCCTATTTTAGTCAGTGATTAATGTACTAATCACACTAATTAAGTGTACAATGATTTCAGCCCTAATGCAGCCATCTAACACCATTTTTTTAAAAACTCATTGCGTAATAATTAATGGTAGTTTATAAAACCACAAGAAGATGCCATAAAACCAACCAGGCCAGGCCACAAGCGAAAGGACAGAAAACTTATTGATGCTGACTGACCGCATTTGGCTAATGTATTGCATCAGAGAAAAGAGGCAACATGTCAGGGTCTGAAAAAGGAAGTTCTTTCTCCATACATAAAGTTATACCTGCAGGCTGAAACAAGGTCGGAGGGATGATGGAATTTTATGAATACTAGAACTTCCCTCTATCCCAGGGGTAGTCAAATTGCGGCCCTCCAGATGTCCATGGACTACAATTCCCATGAAACCCTGCCAGCGAATGCTGGCAGGGGCTCATGGGAATTGTAGTCCATGGACATCTGGAGGGCCGCAGTTTGACTACCCCTGCTCTATCCTAATTCAATAGATGTTCTGCTAGCCCAGAGCACTTTAAAAAACGTATCAGCTGAATTCATTTAGCAAAATCTCCTCAGTAGGGAGGATTCTACACCTTCAGGGGCTGCAGGTTCAGAAGTTACATATTCCAAGTAGAAGAAGAAGAAGAAGAAGAAGAAGAGTTGGTTCTTATATGCCGCTTTTCCCTACCCGAAGGAGGCTCAAAGCGGCTTACAGTCGCCTTCCCATTCCTCTCCCCACAACAGACACCCTGTGGGGTGGGTGAGGCTGAGAGAGCCCTGATATCACTGCCCGGTCAGAAGTTTTATCAGTGCCGTGGCGAGCCCAAGGTCACCCAGCTGGCTGCATGTGGGGGAGCGCAGAATCGAACCTGGCATGCCAGATTAGAAGTCCGCACTCCTAACCACTACACCAAACTGGCTCTCAAGTACATGTTCAGGTGGACAAATACATAATACTTATCACAACAGCTCATTCACAAACACAAAAAATTTAGCTGTCCAATATCTGTGATATCCAGCACCACATATTGCACTTACAAATAGCAATCATAATCAAAATAGCAATCAAAATAAATAATAAGTAGACACATAAGAATGGCTAGGGCAAATCATATGGCAATGAAATGTAATGTCTGAACCATCCCCAACATCATCCTCATAATATTGCTGCCCATGATGGCAGGGGCTCATGGTAATTGCAGTCCATGGATATCTGGAGAGCCACCATTTGGTCATCCCTGCTCTAACTTCTTCTCAGGCTCCTGGATTCAGGCCACATCACCACTGCCATTCTGAATGCGGCCATACATATGAATCATGCTGGAAAAGTTAAGCACCAATTGAGAGTCCGGAGTGGTTCCATTTAGATGGCGATTGCTCAGGGGAAAAAACACAGTCTTGTATATCAGTGGTCCCCAACCTTTTTATCACTGGGGACCACTCAACGCCTTTTACTGAGGCTCAGTGGGGGGGTTGTTTGCTCCTCTACTCTCAACCACTGCCCTAACGCTCTCTGATCGCTATGGTAATGTTTAAACATCCCTTCAAAATAACAGACATGCCACAACAATGAACATAAGGAACATTTTATTTTCATGGAAATTTTAACTCATGACAATGACAAATCAATGGGAACCCTGAGCTTGTTTCTCTACAACGAGATAGTCCCATCTGGGAGTGAAGGGAGACAATGACACTCGAAGAAAAGGGCCAGGGGGGATGAAGTAATGGGCCGGGGGGGGGGGAGAAGGCGTCCTTCGCGGCCCACCTTCAATTAGTCGAAGGACCACATGTGGTCCGCAGCCCACAGGTTGGGGATCGCTATTGTATATCATGGATAAATGAACACTCCATGGGTCATTGGGAACATCTTACGACAAAGCCCCTCATGAGTCATGGAGCAAGCTGCTGTCTCAGAAGAAACCCTCAAGAAAAGTGACAGGATCCATCATCTTTGCCTCGCTTTCATAATTGGGAGCCAGTTATGAACTGAAGTTGTATGCATGCCTTTAAAAAAAAGATGATGTCAGAAAATTCATTTATGAACAGATAAATGGTTTTTGGCCACCATGGCCTTTGTAGCAATAAGATGCCCTTTGTAGCAACAGCTGGGGCAAAATTTGCATAGTCAATTTATGCAGTTATCGTATTGCAGCTGGCGTAACCAGGTTTTCTGTAAATTAACACTCTTGCTAGATTCAGATATTGGGTGTCTCCCACCTCACTTTGGCTGGTATTTTAGGTATGCTCAGTTGTAGCCCCTGTCACTTCTCACTAGTTGTTTTGATAATGCAGTTGGCATAGTAACAACATCACAAGATTATTAAGGAATAACGACATTAAGCACATCTTCATACTAGATAGAAGATGCCTTCTGATAAACAGCCACTTTATCCTTGAAATGAACAGGGCAGACCAGCTTTTACAAATCACACATTAACCACATGAGATCTTCCATGTGTATGGTTGGAGCCGGTTTCAACCACTTGGATTTGAGCAGAAAATTATCATAGACCTACATGGGATTATATATCAGGGAAGCCAACCCATATGAATATTTGATTGCTCAAACATATTAAGGTGGTGGGGGGAATCATCCACAAGAGCAGCAAAGGTAGCAAGCATGTACTTTCTCAAACAAAATTAAAAGGTGCCCAAGGAAGATTCTCAGGTTTAATTCTGCAAATGTATCTGCAAATGTTCTCTAAGGAGATACACCAGGTCCCCCCCCCCCTTTCAGCTTCGCATCTACTCAAAGTCTTGCTTAAATCTTGGGTGTCAAAAACCACCCTTCCCTTCTTCACATAAACAAGGAAAACCTCTAGTTATTTTGTGCCTGTTACTTGTAATTGTTCCTTAGTTTCATGGCCCCTGTGTCTCCCTTTCACACAAGCACTAACATGAAGAAAGCTTGTTAATTTGGCAGTCCCAGGTAGCTGATGGCCTTTGGCTTGCTCCTTTACTGTTCCAAAAGCACTTGGTTTTGCTGTCAAAAAGCTTGGAGGGTGGATTTTGATTCCTGTGGGGAAAACTAGTCTCAAATGGCAATGGAAAGCTACACTTCTTAATGAGGAGAAAAAGGAACCTGGTGATAGTGAAGGCTCAAGAAAGGTGCTTCACAGAGTAGCTACAGAGAGGGCATCATTGTCACAACAAATCTGTACTTTCTTGTGGTAGACTCCTGGTTTTACACTCTTCAGAGAGACATTTTATCATCCAGCATGGTGTGGCAACTACCAAAATGGCAGGAAGAACTAAGGCTTTACAAAAATGAATGGCAGGACCGCTCCACGAGGAGAAAAACAAATGATGGTTTCTTCCAGGCAAGGGTGCAAAGACGAACCCCCACCAGAGAGGCAAGCAGACCAGGAAGGGCAGAAATAAATGGCATCCACACACCCCGATCCAAAGCGGCTTGTTCTTCTGCCACTTCGCCACCCCACTGCCTACTCCTCCCTGTTGCACATCCACATTATATAGGCCCCACCAGTGTGCAACCCCTCCTTTAATGGGCTTACTTCCTTTTACTTTAAGTGCAGCTCAGTAAAGAAACAAAAAACTCTTCAAAGAAAAGAAAGGAGGAGAAATGCAGAGCTGCCCATGGTGGAACATCCAGATGGATGCTTCAGCTGCAGCCACCCTGCTACTTCAAAGAAAATGAAGTTTATAGTTTAAAAAGTTGACATAAATAAGGGCCTACATTAGACATAGAATCATGTAGACACTGCGCTTTACTTTGTGGGGCAAATCTCCACCTGGAAACAGTCAACGGCATTGTGAAAATTATTTCTCACTGCTATAGCACTCTGAAGGCTGGTTCACATGAGTACATGGGAAATCACTAAATCAATAAATGAGTATGTGGGGAAGGAATTTTATTGATTTAGTGATCTGACTGATTGATTAAATTTATAGCCCACACTCCCAGAATAGCTGGTGGATTAGAGTATGTGAATGATGTGGATTAGAGTAATATGAAACCATCATGCATGTGACCAAGGTGAAACTTTTTTTCAAGCAGAGCACCCAATAATAACATCAAATTCACTGGGTGACTGTTCTTATATGCAGAAAACATGCTATGTGCTCCAACTCTATCAACTCACAGAAGATGGATATCAGCATTGTGGCTTATTACAAGGAACTGTTGAACTACTCAGTGCAGCCCCATCTTGCTTGGTCACCAAACAAAGCAGGAGCTCATTTCTCCATGCAAGAGAATGCTAATGAAACTGCAGGTAAGAACTATAAGCGATCTCACCTGCACTTCTCAAGAGCTTAGCACAAAAACTGATCTGATAGCCTGGTTTGGCTGATGATTAAGGGGAAGGACATGATGGGAACCACCACAAAAGTGTGCTGACAAGCTCTCCCTTTCCCCCTTACTGCTCCTCTCTGTCATCTGACTGCATCAAGCAATCTATTTCATTCCACAAGATTTATAAGTGCCATATGCTTGCAGATTCTCACTGTATCCTTTCACTTTGCCAGGCTATACATATTTAATTCTTAATCCTTCATTATAAATTAATCTTCCCCCCCCTCCCTCGGTCATCTGCATTTTCTTTAATTCCTTAATGTGCCAGTGTTATATTGACAATTTACGTGCCAATGACTGAATAACACTGTATTCAGAGAGGGGGGCAGGCAGGCAGGCAGGCAGGCAGGCAGGCAGGCAGGCAGGCAGGCAGGCAGGCAGGCAAAGAAAGAAAGAAAGAAAGAAAGAAAGAAAGAAAGAAAGAAAGAAAGAAAGAAAGAAAGAAAGAAAGAAAGAAAGAAAGAAAGAAAGAAAGAAAGAAAGAAAGAAAGAAAGAAAGAAGTTCCAGGTGTGGGGAGCCCACCAAACACAATTACATCCTTCTCTGGTTCAGTACTTGGAGTCCTGTGTTCAGTTTTGGGCACCCCAGTTGAAGAGGGATGCAGGATGTTGAGGGGTTTAGAGACCAAGACGTATGAGGAAAGGTTGGGGGAGCTTGTTCTGTTTAGCCAGGAGAGGAGACAGTTGAGATAACCATCTTCAAGTATTTAAAAGGCAGACATGTAGAGGATGGAGCAGAGTTGTTCTCTCTTGACCCAAAGGGACGGACCAGAACCAATGGGATGAAATTAATTCAAAAGAAATTCTATCTAAATATCCAGAAGAAGTTCCTGACAGAGCAGTTCCTCAGTGGAACAGGCTTCCTCGGGAGGTGGTGGGTTCTCCATCTTTGGAAATTTTAAACAGAGGCTAGATAGCCATCTGACGGAGAGGCTGATTCTGTGAAGGCTTAAGGGGTGGCAGGTTACAGTGGATGAGCAATAGGGTTGTGAGTGTCCTGCACAGTGCAGCGGGTTGGACTAGATGACCCAGGAGGTGTCTTCCAACTCTGTTATTCTATGATTTCCACCTGCCAAAAACTCCTATCTGAATTATCTACCTGCTCTCATACTTCACTTTCTACATTTTAGCTTTTGAATACAAACATCACATGCCTAATGTTATTTATAATTACTTCCTATTCCCCACCCCCCCCACCCCCCATTCACTGCTCAGGCATGGCGGTGATTTACTTTTCCTTTCCCCCTCCCCTTTTTTTTAAAAAAAAAGAGAGAATCTCATTACATTATTTTTCCATCCATGTGTCTAATCTCTGTGGTTCTCATTGTATCATTTCTATACCCTTGCCGGTATTCGAAAACCTTCCAATTTATTATCATCTGCAAATTTCATTAACATGCTATTTACTCCTTCCAGATCATTAATGAAGATGTTAAGTACGATGGGACCTGAGAGCAGGAGGAGGAGGAGGAGGAAAGCCCAGCAGCTCCCAGGAGGGGAGGGATTGGAGCTGTCCTCACTGCTGTGTGCCTCAGGCCTGGATGTTCAGCATTGGCAGGAGAGAGGCAACCGAATAATAAGCACTTGCCACTTCCAAATATCCCTTCTCACTACCTGTTCAATGTAGGGGGGAAGGTGCTTTCTCTAGGCATGTGATTAAAGTAAAATGGCTCATTTGTATAACACTTACTAAGGGGGGAAATCCTCATTTTTCCTACTGTGTGGTAATCTTTGACAGCATATTTCACTGACAGGGATATTTTTTCCTTCATCATCACATATAATAGATTGGATCCAGCCATTTCCTGTTAAATCTTGCCCAAGTCTCCTCCTTACTACAGCTCAAGTCCCATGTGGCCTTCCATGATCCTCAGAATAACCTTTACGGCCTACATGGTATAGTGGTTAAGAGCAGCGTTCTTTAATCTGGAGGACTCCGTTTCATTCCCCCTCCTCCACATAATGCTTGCTGGGCGACCTTGGGACAATCACAGTTCTCTCACAACTCTTTCCACCTCACCCACCTCACAAGGGTCCTATGGTGAGAGAAGAAGGGAAGGAGATTAAGGATGTGCAGCGAAGAAAAAATTGGTACAGCTTAGATTCAGCCAGAAATTATTCAGGTATACCCAAATCAACCAAATCCCAGTATCTGTACAGGCGATTGGGTTCAGATGATTCCAGTAAAGCCAAAATCAGTTTTGGCTCTAAGGCAGTGATATCATGAAAGCAATCTTATAAGCAATGCGAGCTCCCCATTACGCCAATCAGAGACCTCTGCGCCCTGATTACTATATACCAAAATTTCACACAAGTTTATCCACAAGTAAAAAATAATTAAAAACTCATCAGAGTGTCCAGGGAACCCAATCAGCAGTCGGAAACTCAAACAAAGTCTAGCATCCTGATAAAAATTACAATGCAGTAAAATATGAGCAATTGTTTCAATTATACCAGAGCTGCAGGACAAAGCCAAACCTCCTTATGTTGATGCTGAAATCTTCCACTAAGCAAAGCCGATGGGAAAGCATCGAAGCGAGTCCCAGAGAAGGCCCATCAGAATTTAGAAAAGGTAATAGATGGCAAATCTGGTTCGGTATAAAAACCCATTCAAACCTTTAGTGACCTATAGGGCCTTGGCATAAGAGCTGTCTCATTCAGCAACTCAGTATCTACAAGTCACTAATGAACCATGTTTTTTGCTCTCCTGAGACTCATTTCCCATAAGGAGTCAGATGCTAGGCCCAGAACAAGAAGTTTATTAATTTCCTCATACACCTAGAGGACTGAAGGTTGACCGACAGAAAAAAGGTATAAGTGCTACTGGTTGGAGATGAAGTTTCAAACAATAATTGATTGACAGCTAGGCCCTAGCCTCTGCCTTTAGAACACCAACCTCCTCTCAGAACATCACCTCCTGGGGCAATAAATAGAGCTTTCAGGAAGCATGACTGTTTTCTCTCCAGAGAGGCAAAATCAGTATAAGGGCCTAGTTGATTGAGCACCATGTATAAGTGAGTGATTCTGAGGCCCGATCAACACTGAAGCCACCCCTGCTACCCAAGTTAACCTTTATGCAAACTCTACTGCAGAGTAGGGACTCTGCTGTGGAAAAGTTGTCTAAGGGAGGAACATGGTCTCCTACGGCTCCCTGCACTGAGTTTCTTTTATCTTCCTGTCACTGAAAAGGGAGCAGCTGATCTCTCAACACAAATTGCAGGTGAGCAGCAGCTGTGATCCCAAAAGAAAAGTCATTTTAAATACACCCAAAGCCTGGCCACTCAAATACACAGAACAACGAAACGCCCTGAAGCACACACCTGTGCATATAAATGTGTGCCACTGGATAAATGGACAGTCCAAGAAAAGAAATTAGAAAGGTCCTTAAAATGTGACTCAGCATGTGATGCAGTTCCATCCTATGCCTGAAAACTCAGTTCTACTAATTTCAGTTGGGTTCCCAAGGAAGCGAGCACAGGACTTTGACCACAGCTTGGTCTAGATGTGGGATCCACTCCAAAGTGAATCCCATTCAATTATCACTATTCACACACTCCCTCTAGTTAGTCTGCTTTCATCTAGACCAGGCTTTCTCAACCAGGGTTTCATGACACCCTGAGGTTTCTTGAAGGTCCTGGAGGGGTTTCACCAATTTGGTGTGAGTTAATTAATTTTAATACACATTTTTACATCTGTTAAAACATTTATCAGGTGATATGACCATATATAGCCATGCTAACCCCCTCTCCCCAAATGGCCAATGATGGAACAGGTGGGAAGGGGAGGGGCCCTGGGTGGGCATGTATACAGCTATGCTTCCCAATCATATTCTGCATGATTGTGCCACTTCCAGGGTTTCTCAAAGTCTGAAAAATGTTTCAGGGGTTTCTCAACAGTAAAAAGATTGAGAAAGGCTGATCAAGACTGTACATCAGGGGTCCTCACCATAGCACCTTCCAACAACTTTCCTGGCAACCGTAAAGTATTTTCAGAAACTGGGTGGGGCCAGGTAGAGTTTTTTTTGCTATTAGAGATATTAGATTAGCTATTAGAGATAATACTGTTCAATGTATAATTCCTTACGTTCCATATAAACCACCATGAGATCAAGGGGAAGGTGGAATATAAATGTAAACAAACAGACTTGGCTCTTTCTCCTCCTTGTGGCCTCAATTTACAGATTTAACTACCCCTAGGTAAGCCAATCATGGCTAATAGTAGTATACAGATGCATGGCCATTTGTGATTGGCTCTACCTCTTGCAGCAGCCGTTTTGCAGTGGCACCCACCACCCTGTGTGAGAATTCCAGAGGTGCCCTCTGGCTCTAAAAAGCTGGGGAGCTCTATGGTAGACAAAAAAAACTGGTGGTCACTATTGTTTCATACGATATTATCCTTGTCCAAACCATTATTTCTGGTGCTCATCTGTTTCCAATACAACAATACGTTTCTAGCAGTGGAGACATGAGATGTCGTTTGATGTTAGACACATACAGTATAAAATGTAATATCTGAGCCAGCCTCCTGCCATGGCAGCATGATTCAAATAGCTAGCAGATTTGATACACAACTATGGCGGGGGGGGGGGGGACCTGGGAGACTCCAAGTAAACTTCGTTTTCCAACAGTTATAACCCCTGTAGAAAAAGACAAGGTTGCAACTGGTAAAAGCAACTCTATGCGTGCATTGTTTTGATAAGCACTTTAGGCACAAGGTCAGATCTGACTGCCAGTTCTTTCCAGTTGAAAGCCAAGCATCATCAGCACTCAATACTGGGGAGAACTTTCCTTCCAAATCAAGTGTTGTCATGGAGAAGAATTTTACCACCACCACCCCAAATCCATTTTTTTTCCAGGTAGAGACATTGATTGCACTGATTCATTTTTTAAAAGAGTTTTTGCTTTGTAAAGTACTCAATGCACCCTTTTGTAATTTCAGCCCTTGTAGTTATGTAACAAAATGGTACACAAAATGTACCGTTATGTACACAAAATGGTCCTCCAGCAGGAGGATAAGTCCTCTTGGGAAGACATTGCCTGCCTCTGAGCGACTACTGAGTAAAACTCCGAAATCCTGCAGAACCTGACTTCCTGCCCCTCCCCTCATTGAACATCTCTTTGATCAAAAGGGAATTGATTAGAAACAGACTCCAAGAATAATGGATTGATGGATTTCAGAGACAGAAAGGGGATGGAGGGGAATTAAGAACATTTCTTAACCATGCTATTCAAAACTGAGCTTCTCGACCTGCTCAGCCCTGCCCCGTGACCACTCTGGCCTGTTGACAGGCTTGCAAGCCCAGTGCTGCTTTATTAATCGGTGATGGTGATGGTGATGGTGATGGTGATGGTGATGGTGATGGTGATGGTGATGGTGATGGTGATGGTGATGGTGATGGTGATGGTGATGGTGATGGTGATGGTGATGGTGATGGTGATGGTGATGGTGATGGTGATGGTGATGGTGATGGTGATGGTGATGGTGATGGTGATGGTGATGGTGATGGTGATGGTGATGGTGATGGTGATGGTGATGGTGATGGTGATGGTGATGGTGATGGTGATGGTGATGGTGATGGTGATGGTGATGGTGATGGTGATGGTGATGGTGATGGTGATGGTGATGGTGATGGTGATGGTGATGGTGATGGTGATGGTGATGGTGATGGTGATGGTGATGGTGATGGTTGCCAAGCAGGCCAGATGTCAGCTGCGTGGCTACACCATTTCCGGGAAAAAGCTGGAAGTGACATGATGTAGTGCCAGGAATGGCCGGAAGCTCTAGGAAGCAGTGGGCAGCGAGGGCTGGCTACCCTGTTCTGACTGCCTATTAGAAATACATGTTTCCTCTCCTTTAAGTAAAACAGTTGTTGCGTATAACTACCGACATAAGGAGAAAAAGAAAAATTATATGTGTAGCTAAACAAACAAATAAGGAGGGGGATCATACACTAGAAACTGTATAATCGACAACATCTACAACAAATCACATAAAAGACAGATGGGTAAATCTTGTCACTTATTTTCTCCCTCCAGAATGTCGCAAACAATATCCAGTGTTTATTAAATTTAGCAGGTTTAAAAAAAAATGTTTGTATTTTATTAGGATTTTATTTACATGTGTTAGCTGCCTCGGGTGTTCTTTGAACAAAAAGAAAGTATATAAATAAATAAATACTTCTAACACCAGCAAGGCAGCATTTACAACACTAATTCAGATAAATGTGCCAGAGCCGCGGTTTCAGTCCACAGAGTTTAAAGTGTGCTAAGAGAGAGAGCATAGGCCAGTCTCCTAAAGCATATTTAAGAGGTGAGCGATTGTTCTGGTGGAAAACTCCCAGTTATAATTAATTCCCGATAAAAGATAAGGGCTAATTCGGGACTATGAGAACTCTTTCATAAGTATTGATTGCATGAACAAAAGTGTGGTGGAAATTTATTGGCTACATAAAGCAAACTTGAGAATGTATACCATCATCAATTAATTTAAATGAGAATCCCTGGCCAGTCTGGTCTGAAGGAAATTTGCCTCCTAACCCCAAAATTGTAATTGGCATTTCCCTGTGCATATAAGTAAGGGCTACAAGAGCCAAGCTCAGACACAATCCCTTCTACCCAGCCTAAATTCACAGAATGAGCATTTCTGTGAGGTGACTATCTAGTCTCTGTTTTAAAACTTCCAAGGAAGGAAAACCCACCACCTCCCAAGGAAGCCTGTTCCACTGAGGAACCGCTCAGACTTTCAGGAACTTCTTCCAGATGCTTAGCCGAAAAATCATTTGAATTGCTTTCATCCCAACAGAAAACAACTCTCCTCCATAATCTATGTCAGTGGTCCCCAACCTTTTTATCACCAGGGACCAGTCAACGCTTGACAATTTTACTGAGGCCCGGGGGGGGGTAGTCTTTTTTCCCGAGGGACGTTGCCACCGCCTGAGCCCCTGCTCCACTTGCTTTCCTGCCAGCGCCCCTGACTTCCTGCCACCCACTGGGGGGAGCTGCCAGCAGCTGCTGCACAGTACTACGCTGTGGAGGAGCACCAGCCATGGCAGCCACTGGAGAGCACCAAAGGTGAGCCAGCAGCAGAGTGGCAGGGCAGCCCCTGAGGCAGCAGCCAGGGAGGACAACGAAGAGGAGCCGTGTCCCAGTACCGACTGATCTATGGACTGGTCCCAGTCCCCGAACCGGGGGTTGGAGACCACTGATGTGACAGCCCTTCATGTACTTGAAGATGGTTATCATATCATCTCTTAGGGGCTTTTTGCACGCCTTCAAAATAGCACAATGGTTGCCAATTGAAAACGCTACTGATTTGCCGTTTTGCACAACGTCGTCGACAATCTGCCACACACCTGAAACCAATCTGCAAAAAGCGCTTCCTTGTAGCGCTTTCAGGGAAATCCCCAAAAGTGGATTCACCCTCCAGAAAGCGATATGCTCCTGCAACCAATCTGCAACACTAGCGAAAAAGACCTGTGCGTTAACATTGTTGCGGTTTCTACAAATTCCCTCCCCCTGGCTCTCTCCTCTGATCCTCCGGCGAAGCGATCGCCATTTTTTTTTCTCCGAGCGAGCGGGGATAAACGCACCAGCGAGCCTCTTTCTGTTTAGAGGCTTCCCTGGCTTCAGTCCCTCCCCTTTAGTCACTAAGCACAAACCACAGAAAAGCACGTTTGCTGAAATAAAGTCCCTTTATTTTTTACACATTAATTCAGCCGAAAATCGGGCCCGTGAGAGGGGGGGGGGTTTCACTCGGAGGAAGCGTGGCAACGATCAAACGATCAAACGACAGCTCAAACACACTAGGCAGCTGGATGGGTCTCTCCGTTGCAACGAATCTACCCAGATTCGTTGCTATGGGTCTGTTTTGTTTGTTTTTTAAACCTTTCTTAAAGGGAAAGGGGCTGTTTGGGAGCATGCTAACGGCTGCCCATTGGCTGCTTGACGGCCAGGGGCGGGACGAGCTTGGCAATAGCGCTTCCTTTCTAGCGATTTCTGCCGAGACCGGAAGCCTGTGGGAAACGCTACAAAACGCAACTGGATTCCACTACAAAGGCAGGTATGCATAACGACGAATTCCACTACTTTAAATGGCGTTTTTTTCATTCAGTGACCAATTTGCAACAAAGATCCCGGTGCGTAAAGCCCCTTAGTCATCTTCTCTTCAGGCTAAACAGATCAAGTTTCTCAACTTTTCCTCATACGTCTCGATCTCCAAACCCTTCACCATCGCCCTCCTCTGAACACACTCCCGTTTGTCTACATCCTTCTTCTGAACTGATTCCCTGTATCTTTGATGATCCTACTATAGTAACATTAAACAAATTCTTAGAAGGGGAGCCTATTCCTTACTGTTTTTCCACATGTGCTCGTTTTTGCTGGGGAAGATCTGCACTGGCATCACAGTAAATAGGCAACCTCTCCAGAGATCTCCAGTGCAGCTCCAAGGCAGAATAGTTCAGCATTGAATCCTGACATCACCTAACTGGTGCAGGTACCACCTAGTCTAAAAAGCCCAGGTGGCTAACTTCTCAGCTCAAGGAAGCCATAAAAGACAAAAGACTTCTTGTCAAAAATGGACCATTTCCCCAATTGAGGTGAACAGGAAGTAACACAAGTTCTTGCAAAACAAACATGAGGTGATAATGTTATGAATGAAAGGCCAAAAACATTTTGATAAACAATAAGCATTTCTTCAAATCTATTAGGAGCAGGAAACCACCTAGGGAAGAGAGAGGAATAAAAGGATTGCTTAAGGAACATCGGAAGATGGCAGAGAAATGGAATGGATTTTTCACATCTGTTTTCAAATTTAAAAATGTGGGGCGCATAGCCATGCTGGAGATGCTGTTTTGGGAAGGGGGCGTAAAGAATTGAGTTACATTGATGTGATGACAGCTAAAGTTCTAGGGATATTAGGCAAACAAAACCAGGACGTCTGTGGGTTCAGATGGTGTGTACCCAATGGTTCTTAAGGACAAAATGTGAAATTGTTGATGGAATAACCATTAAATATAACATCACTAAAACTGGCCTCCGTGCCTGATGACTGGGAAGTAGTAAGTGCCACTCCGGTTTTTAAAAGGGGATTTAGAGGAGATCCAGGAAAGTACAGGTGAATTAGTAGAAACTGTTATCCAAAAGATAATTCTTAATACATCAAGGAAAAAAGTCTGCTGAGAACAAAATCAGTGTGGCTTCTGCAAGGAAAGTCCAGTTGGAGTTCTTTGAGCCAGTTAGCAAGCATGTGGATAACAGTGATCCAGAAGACACCATATGCTTGGACTTTCAAAGGGCTCTTGACAAGGTACCTCACCAAAGACTCCTGAGCAAGCTTAGATAACAGGAAAGGTCATATTATGGATTAAAATTGGTTAAGTGGCAGGATGTAGAGATCAGAAATAGATGTGCTGTTCTTGCACTGGAGGCAGTGAGCAGTAGGGTCTCACAAGGGTCTATATTGGGGTCAGTGCTATTCAATTTGCTCATAATTTATTTGGAATTGGATGGGAGCAGTGTCATAGCCAGATGGCAGAGGATCCCAATTTCTTTTGAATGGTAGAATCTAAAGAGCTATAGAACCATCTCTCAAACTGAGTGACTCCAAAATCCAGTGTTATGAGAGAGGAGAAAAAGGTCTACTTTCCCCACAGCAAACAAAGTTCAAAATAGGTAAGTGTAACACCAAAAACTATTCAAAACTATTCAAAATCTTAAAAGACGATGCAGTAAAAGTGCTACACTCAATATGCCAGCAAATTTGGAAAACTCAACAATGGCCACAGGATTGGAAAAGGTCAGTTTACATTCCAATCCCAAAGAAGGGCAATGCCAAAGAATGTTCAAACTACCGCACCATTGCACTAATTTCTCATGCTAGCAAAGTTATGCTCAAAATCCTACAAGCTAGGCTCCAGCAATATGTGGACCGAGAACTTCCAGAAGTACAGGCAGGATTTCGAAGAGGCAGGGGAACTAGAGATCAAATTGCCAACATACGCTGGATCATGGAGAAAGCTAGAGAGTACCAGAAGAACGTCTACTTCTGCTTCATTGACTATGCTAAAGCCTTTGATTGTGTGGAGCACAACAAATTGTGGCAAGTTCTTAAAGAGATGGGAATACCAGAGCATCTTATTTGTCTCTTGAGAAATTTATATGCAGGTCAAGAAGCAACAGTGAGAACTGAACATGGAATCACTGACTGGTTCAAAATTGAGAAAGGAGTTCGGCAAGGCTGTATACTGTCGCCTTGCCTATTTAACTTGTATGCAGAGCACATCATGAGAAATGTGGGATTAGAGGAGTCACAAATTGGGATCAAGATTGCAGGGAGAAATATCAACAACCTCAGATATGCAGATGATACCACTCTAATGGCAGAAAGTGAAGAGGAACTAAAGAGCCTGTTGATGCGGGTGAAGGAGGAGAGTGCAAAAGTTGGCTTGAAACTCAACATCAAGAAAACAAAGATCATGGCATCCGGCCCTCTCAATTCCTGGCAAATAGATGGGGAAGAAATGGAGATAGTGACAGATTTTATTTTCCTGGGCTCCAAGATCACTGCAGATGGGGACTGCAGCAAAGAAATTAAAAGACGCTTGCTCCTGGGGAGGAAAGCTATGGCAAATCTAGACAGCATCCTAAAAAGCAGAGACATCACCCTGCCAACAAAAGTGCGTTTAGTCAAGGCTATGGTATTCCCAGTTGCAATGTATGGCTGCGAAAGTTGGACCATAAGGAAGGCCGAGCGTCAAAGAATTGAGGCTTTTGAACTCTGGTGCTGGAGAAGACTCTTGCGAGTCCCTTGGACTGCAAGGCGAACAAACCGGTCAGTCCTAGAGGAGATCAACCCTGACTGCTCCTTAGAAGGCCAGATCCTGAAGATGAAACTCAAATACTTTGGCCACCTCATGAGAAGGAAAGACTCCCTGGAGAAGAGCCTAATGCTGGGAGCGATCGAGGGCAAAAGAAGAAGGGGACGACAGAGAATGAGGTGGCTGGATGGAGTCACTGAAGCAGTAGGTGCAAACTTAAATGGACTCCGGGGAATGGTAGAGGACAGGAAGGCCTGGAGGATCATTGTCCATGGGGTCGCGATGGGTCGGACACGACTTCGCACATAACAACAACAACACCAAAAAAAACCCATTTTAAATATATGCTTGTGGGGTCTGAACTGAGTCTGAGATGGAAAGAGACCTTGAGGTTGTAGTAGACACCTTGATGAAATTGTCGATCCAGTCTGTGGCATATAAAGCTATGGTGAGTCCTCATTTGAGATACTTGGTGCAATTCCGGTTGCTGTATCTCAGACAGGAAATGACACAGCTGGAAAACGTAGAGAGGAAGGCAGCCAAGATGACGAGGGGGCTGGAGCACTTTCCCGAGTATTGGCTGGGGCGTCTGGGACTTACTAGTTTAGAAAAGAGATTGCTAAGGGGAGAGATGATAGAGGTTTGTATAATTATGCATTGGGTGGGGAAAGTGGGTGGACGGACCTTTTTTCCCCCCTCTCCCATTGACATTAGACTTTGGGGGCACCCAATTGAAATCATTGGGAAAGACGTTCCGAAAAGACAAAATGAAATATTTCTTTACTCACGGAGTAATTAAACTGTGGAATTCACTGCCAGTGGAGCATAAATAGCTTTAAAAGGTCCATAGAGGAGAGCCCATCTATGGCTCCTGGCCATGGTGGTTGAAGGTAGCAGCAGAACTCTGAATGCCAGTGCTGTGAGGTGGTGGCAGAGGAGGGTTTGGGCTCTCTATGCCCTGTTTGTTTGGTCCTCCATGGCAACTGGTTGGTCACTGCGTGATCAGGATGCTTGATTAAGTGGCCCACTGGTCTGATCCAGCAAAGTCTACTTAGGCTCACAGAGGTCCAGAATGCTTTCAGGCAGGAGACCATCAAGGCTAGGAATGCCAACCTCCAGGTGAGACCTGGGGATTCCCTAGAATTACAGCTCATCTCCAGACTACAGAGATCAGTTCCCCTGGAGAAAATGAATACTTTGGAAGGTGGAGTCTATGGCACTGCACCCCACTGAGGTCCCTGTCCTCCCTGGGCTCCACCCCCCAATCTCCAGGAGTTTCCCAGTGTGGATCTGGCAGACCTTATCAAGGTCAGGCTGGGATTGCAGGCAGCCATGCCTGAATACAGACCTGAAGGACCTGCTCTTCGTCTCAGGACCCCAAGGTCAATGAACTGAGTTGGAGAAGCTGAAGAATGCATGTAGCCTGCAGGGAGGCTGCCGTTGGAACGGGCCAAGGGCAGAAAGTGGAGCCAGAATTGCTGCTTTAGATAGAGGAAAATAGTTGAAAAGGTTTTGGTCTGTATAACTACTATACTTGCACAGATCACAGAGAGGGAGGTGGAAAGGCGTTTTCTGGAAGATAACCCAGTTCAGTTGTCCTTCCACCACTTGTACTAAAAAATCTTTTAGCACGAGTCCTCAGAACAAGTTTAAACTACTTCCATTTTTCAAAGAGAGAGCTTGTGGCTCAGGACCTTATGTCTCTAAAAGTATGCGAGAAGGCATTTTGATCCCAAGCGTCTTAGGGCAAAGTCCAAATTACTTTCAGAAAATCACCCATAGCTCCTTTCTCTGTTGAGTTTATGCTGAGTCACCTGCCACACTTGCAATTGCCACTTTTAACTTAATTATATACAAAACTGGGTAAGAATGTGAGTGTGGACAACCTATGGGATCCAATGGATTGCATGCTAGACCTTAAAGAGCTGGTCTGGTAGCCTAATGCAGTCATGATCACTGGTAGCTCTAAGCCAGGGTCACCACTCCATGGACCCCAGAGAGCCACATCTGGAACTGCCCTCAACCAAAAGACCCACGTGGTCACTCTGTGCCCTGCTCAGCAACCCAAACAATATATATTACCAGAGCCCCTCTGAACGTGTTGAGTTGTCTCACCCCAAGACCATTCAGACTTGCCCCTTAGGTGTATCTGGAGTGAGAAGACAACCTTGTAAGTCCAAGTTGTGACAAGAAACTGTGTCAGGATGGCCAGAACTCTATCTGTTTGGATGTTAAAACAATACAAGTACTTATCTAGGGGTTCAGAGAATCATAGAGTTGGAAGGGGCCATACAGGCCATCTAGTCCAACACAGGATCAGCCCTAAGCATCCTAAAGCATCCAAGAAAAGTGTGTATCCAGCCTTTGCTTGAAGACTGCCAGTGAGGGGGAGCTCACCACCTCCTTAGGCAGCCTATTCCACTGCTGAACTACTCTGACTGTGAAAAATCTTTTCCTGATATCTAGCCTATATCATTGTACTTGTAGTTTAAACCCATTATTGTGTGTCCTTTTCTCTCCAGCCAATGGGAACAGCATCCTGCCCTCCTCCAAATGACAACCTTTCAAATACTTAAAGAGGGCTATCATGTCCCCTCTCAACCTCCTTTTCTCCAGGCTGAACATTCCCAAGTCGCCTGGCCCCAGATCATCCTCGTCGCTCTCCTCTGTACCCTTTCAATTTTATCTATGTCCTTCTTGAACTGAGGCCTCCAGAACTGCACACAGTACTCCAGGTGTGGTCTGACCAGTGCCGTATACAATGGGACTATGACATCTTGTGATTTTGATGTGATGCCCCTGTTGATACAGCCCAAAATGGCATTTGCCCTTTTTACCGCTGCATCACACTGCCTGCTCATGTTTAGTTTACAATCCACACGTACTCCAAGGTCTCATTCACACAGTGTTACCTAGAAGCGTATCCCCCATCCAGTAGGCATGCTTTTCATTTTTCTGACCCAGATGCAGAACTTTACACTTATCTTTATTAAATTGCATCTTGTTCTCATTTGACCATTTTTCCAGTGTGTTCAGATCTCATTGAACTCTGTCTCTATCTTCTGGAGTATTTGCCAGTCCTCCCAATCTGGTGTAATCTGCAAACTTGATGAGTAGTCCCTCCACCCCCTCATCTAGATCATTAATAAATATGTTAAAAAGTACTGGACTGAGCACCGAGCCCTGAGGTACCCCGCTACTCACCTCCCTCCAAGTCTGATGAAACACCATTGACAACAACTCTTTGAGTGCGGTTCTCTAACCAATTCCCTATCCACCTAACTATGTGAAAATCCAGATTGCAGTCCTTCAATTTATCCATCAGAACATCATGGGGAACCTTATCAAAAGATTTACTAAAATCCAAGTAAATGACATCAGCCGAATTTCCACAATCCAGCAAACCTGTTACTTGGTCCAAAAAGGAAACCAGGTTGGTCTGACAGGACCTGTTGGAGACAAATCCATGCTGACTTCCTTGGATCACCAAATTGTCCTCCAGATGTTTGCAGATCGCTCCCTTTAATATCTGCTCCATTATCTTGCCCACAACAGAGGTCAGGTTAGAAGTTTCTTTCCTGTTTTACTGCAGTTCTGCAGAGATGGGGTGTTTAGAACCTCATTCCATGCTAGGTGTTCAACTTGCACAGAGTTTTGTTTTATGGGCTTGTATTCAGCAGTGGTATGCCCCATTTCATCTCCTCATCCAGCTGCATGCATTGACCCAGTCTCATGCACACCTGGATATGATCACCACCGTGGACAAGCTGTGTTCTATTTTTGAAGTAAAACTGTTACTTTTATCTCAGATAACCCACAGCAAGAAAAAAACTATCCCTGTTTCTAAAGAAACTGCCCCCTTTCCTGGAATGTGGGATGGGTGCCACAGAAGAACCACAGGTAATTCTCAATCCATGGAGTGAACTGCCCTGCTCCAAAGGTTAACGGCCTTCCCTGAGCCTCCACCGTCAAGAAACATTTATTATTTATTATTACTCATGATGAACTGTCACATAAATGATTGTCAGGCACTCCAAACAAAAGACACCCTCTGGGAAATGAATCCTGAGCACTTCCCCATATATTTGAATAAACTAAGCTGAGACTTGAACCAAATAGAGCCCTAGTGTAGCATACCCCTCTGAGCAATTACCTACTGAAACTCAGAGCCATTTTACAGACAAGGACATTGAAGGCAAGTTTCTCCATGAACGTTCAACAGGTGCAAAAGAATGACTGGCATATAAGGAAGCAGCCCCCCTCAGAGTTAACACACCTGCCCTCGGCTGCAAATAAATGCTCCTCAAGGGAGGTGCCAAATGCAGCTATATAGGCCCCCAGGGAGGTTTGCAGAGGCACTGCCTTTGACAAAGATGACGGTGGCTACTGGGGATTGATCAGGGTGGGGGGGGGAGGGTTAAATTGTCTTCCCACCATCAAGGTTTATTGCAGTTTACTGTTGTTTATTCTTGTTTTTGTTTAGGGGGTTATATTGTATTTTTACATATGGTACTGTACTCTTTTATTCTTTTACTCTAAACTGCCATGAGCCGGACTGGTTTCGGGAGTGGGGGGGATAAATCTAAATAAATAAATTACAGATCACAGGATCAGTCACTAAGGGGCGAGATATCTAGCAGCTACACGATGGCACAGGTTGGCCTTAATGCAAGCCCCAAATGCCTACACTTCACCTGAAGCAGGAACCCGACATGTATGTGGAACTTCACAGGCTTTTAACACGTCCTGCACACGTAGCCCGGCAGGTCAGATCTCTGGAATTGCTCTAAAAAGACACCCTAGTTAAAGGAAATCAGATGCTGGGCACCGTAATGAATTCTGCCGCATTCATACAATTATGAGTCTGAGGGGACAGGCTTTTTCCCCCTTTTAATTTCGAGAACGCTATCTCTTTCCGCAAAGAGAAATAAACAGGAACAAAACCCACCCACCCACGTTTCTGCATTTCAAATATAAGCAGATATGCTAATGATTTATTTGCACAGCTCTGCCCGATGACTAGAATCCCAGTCATCCTCCAGAGCTGGAAGTGAGACAAGTTCACCGTCTCCTGCCCTACCTTTAGGGCCTCTGCAGTGCATGATTTATCGTAACTAACTTGCTTTTTGCAGCGCAGGGCAGTTAGCATGAACAGAAGTGCTAGGGCAAGAGCCAACTGCACCGGAGTTGTGCCTTTCCAAATGGACATTCTGAAGGAGACGCTGCGGCTGGGCCTGAAACGCAGAGGTGGAACTGAGGCTAGAGACAACAGAGAGCCCTGGAGTGCCATCGCAGGCAGAAATGAAGATTCGGTCAGTTGCTGAGAAGCCACTGACAGAATAACAGCAGGGGGACAGCGGGGGTTTGGCCAGCAAAACACATACACACATGCCAGACAGGAAAGGTAGCTTTATTGGCCTCTAGCATTCCTCAGGTCTGAAAGTGCCCCTTTCTCCAAAACTCCCTTTTCATCTCATAGATGAACTGTCTAGTCGTTTTACGGAATCGTCAGGAGCAACTTACACTTCACTGTCGCCTCCGCGATGCTTTGGGGGGCTGCATCTGCACAGTGGCTTCCCACACTGCTGGCTGCACAGTTTAACTCTCCATGAAAGCATGGGAAGATGCACAGAAGAATCACTGTGATTCTGAGAACAGCCTTTCCACTAACTCGAGCTTGCACCAGGCAGTCTGCTTTAATTCCCTACCATCCCACAGCGGGTCTATTTGGCCATGGCAGGACACTACCAGCATGGGGGAGATGGGCACAATCCTCAGGTGGCTTCTGGATACCAGATATCACACACTGAACAGCATCTTAGAATGACTGCATGCATTTTTGCCCCTTGAATGCCTCTCACCAGCTGTGTGTGTCTCCACCAATACGGGGACCTGCAAGAGCTGATAGTTTTGCCCGGCTTTTGACGTTCAAAGGTCAGGGCATCTGGAAATGGGTTTTTCAAGCATTTGTTGGGAGATTACCAGTTTTAAAACATAACTACTTCTGTGTTGTGTGTGTGTGTGTGTGTGGAGTCCTGAAGACTGTGAGATGAGATGTGCAAGAACTCTGAATAAATTAAATAGAAATCATTTAGCAGTCGTGACTAAACCCTCCCCCACACACACACCAATACCACCACACACAGAGACTCACTAAGGCAGGGGTAGTCAAACTGCGGCCCTCCAGATGTCCATGGACTACAATTCCCAGAAGCCCCTGCCAGCATTCGCTGGCAGGGGCTTCTGGGAATTGTGGTCCATGGACATCTGGAGGGCCGCAGTTTGACTACCCCTGCACTAAGGTATGAATAGTTGGGAAGGTGATGCAGTTTTGTAACAGCCAATGTAGCACAGAGATCATCACCTGGATGGGGAAGACCAGAGCTCAAATGGTTACAGAGCTATTACATTTACAGGGTAGCCTATACCCTGGGGGAGGCATGGGATAACGCTATGCACACCAGCCAAGCTCCTCAGGGGGAAAGTGGGATGTTATCAGGTTCAGATCGTGACTAACTTTCGGCACATGAAACTTCTCCTTCTGCATCTTTGCTGGGCAGAGCATGAAATAGTATTTGCAGGCCCAGATTTAGGTGCTACACTGTTGTAATCCAGGTAGCCTAATGCAGAAGTGGATGGCAACCTCCCTGAGGATAAGTGGCACAAATTTCATTTGTGCAAGAAAACCTTTTTGCCACGGATTGGAGATGCACTTGAAGTAGGCAGAGCTGAAAACCTTAATACAGAAAAGTGCTTTCAGATATACTCCTCGAGCCCCCCTCCCCCCATTCAATCTGCAATGCCAAAACCATGGGGGGGCATTGTAGTGAATGGAGGCTACATCTTCAGACTGTATGACAAGACAGGTGCCTATTTATCTGCGTGATGAGCTAGCAAAGGCTCAGGTGCATGCTTTCCAGTGAGGTGTCTGGGAAACCTGTCCCCTCCCTCCCCCCATTCCTGCCAACAACAGCAACACAAACACAGTTACCCACCAGTCACTAGATAACTACTGCCCCCTTTCTAAAATGGGAGAATGTGACATTTCTTCTCAAGCTAGTCAGACGCACAAGGATGCGTGTACATGTGTCACCGGCAAGAGGGCTGCACCTGAACCTCCCTGAAGAAGAATATGACCTTGGAGTTAGCTCATCCAGACCGAAAGGGAAAGAGTTTTTCTTTCAATCAAATTCAGCCAACAAAAGATTGTATTTGGGGGATGCCATAACATGGTCATGGAGTCCAGGAGCCTGAACTGCACGCTCCATTTTCACGGACTGAAACCGTCGCTCTCTGCTAAAGGATCCCACAAATATTTCAAGCCCTCTCAATGGTTAGGTTTTCTTCTGCACCTTCACCCACATCACCCCATTTGTCATTTTAAAGTTGTTTGGAGATCATAGGGACACCTGAATCTCACTGGATGTATTTCCACTCCCAGACCCATAGGGCTGGTGCAAAAACAAACACTAAAGAGGTAAGAAGAGATGGGAGACGGTTGGAAACAACAACCCCCCCCCCCACACACACACACACACACACACAAAAGTACTAATGAAAACAAAGCAAGGGGCTCATGGTCGATCGAAATTGCAAAGCAGCCAGCCAGCTTGCCCTAACAACTCTGGCCAGAAAATGGGAGAAGCAGGACCAGAGCCCTGAATGGAACCAGATCATACCAGACCTGGCTGTCTCCCCCACCCCACCCCCATGCCGGGGGGGGGGGGGAGCAGCACGACCTGGGTATTTTGTTACTGCCGATTTCCATTGGGGGTCCGCAACGATCCGCACTGAAATTGTCTCCCCCCCCCCCCCTTCTCAACCGACTGTTGCTACCGAGAAACAAACTGCCTCCACTTGAGGGTTACAAAACGATGCACAGGCGGGGGGCGGAAGGGACCGCTAAATCTTTGCCCAGGGACTTGCATCCCCACACACACACACACACACACACACACACACTTACTTACACACACACAAACACAAGTTCCTGCGCTCTCCCTCTCCTCCTCCTTGGAAGCAGCGCTTCGGAAAGCTCGAAATGGGGGGGGGGCTCCTTGCTTGCGGGGGACCAGCGCCTTCCAGCCCAGCCACCAGTCTCGCCGGGGCCCCCGGGAATGGCACAAGACCCCTCTACGAAGCCCCGCGGGCTCCGGGGGAGGGCGGCCCCAAGGCCCGGCAGCGGAAAGTTGAAGGTGGGGAGCCTCGGCCAAAAGATCTCCCCCCCTCCGCCGCCCCCGGAGAGCCCCCAACGCGCCCCGCCAAGGCATGAGCCCCCCCCCCCGGCTTCGGCTCTGTCGGCCCCTGGGCGCCGCGAAGCCCGGCCGGGCAGCTCCCCCCGGGGCCCCTTCCGCGCCACCTGGACCCCTCTTCGGGCCCGGCCGCCCCCCTCCTTCCCCGCCCCATAGAAAGGACCGCCGCGGGGGGCGGGAGAGCGCGCCCCGCCGCCCCCGCCAGAACTTTCTTCTTGGGAAGGGCGGGGGGCGGCGCGTCCCCCTCCCGCGGCAGGTGCCCGAGGTTCAGCAGGTGCGCTCCCTTCTCCCCCACCTACCTTTGCATGGAAGAGAAATCGCCGGGGGGGGGCGGCAAGTCCGGGTCCGCGAAGTTTGCCGGCGGAGGGGTGGAGGGCGGGGGCCGACTTGCCTGCCTGCCTGCCTGCCCGGCCGGCCGCCCCCGCGCCGCCCCCGTCGGGGCTGAGGTGGTGGAGAAGGAGGTGGTGGGGATCAGCTGCGCGCCGGGGAGCGGCGCAGCTGCAGGCGAGGGGCCGGCCGGGGTGGGAGCTCCGTGGCGGGGCGCCGCGCGCGCCGGGAGGCAGGCGCAGGGCTGGCGGGGAAAGGCATGTCCCGGAACGTGCCCGGCCGGGGCTGCTGCTCCTGCTGCGCGCCGACGACCACCGCCCGGAGCCGGCGCCCGCAACGGCCTCGTCGCTCGCCGGGGAGGAGGGGAGCGCGCCGCCTAGCCAGGCTGCCCCCGAGGCGGACAGGCAGCAGGTGAGCGCTCGCAGAAGGCGGCCAGGGCAGGGCAGGGCAGGGCAGGGCGAAGTTTGGCCGGCGAGGGCGAGGGGCGCGCGGGTTCCTGCGCTCTGCCGCGCCGTGCGCCGTTCAGCAGAGGCTTAGCGAGGGGACGGCTCAGGCAGAGCGACGGAAGAGCTGAGCAGGCAGAGGGAGACAGCAGAAGAACGCTGTCCTTACAGTGACACCAAATGTCTTTAGGGGAAACCTACAATTACTGGAAATGCCGCTTTGGGGAGGGGAAGAGAAACTGGGCCCCCTCTCCCCGCAGCCATACACCGCCCCACTGGGCAGGATCCCGGAGACTGGGACACCCCGCAATAAACCCCACCCCACCGCTGGGCTCCGGTACCCTACCTAGACCACCTGGAGATGACTCCATCCCTATAGCAAGGCGAGGATGAATTTGCTCCTGGCATTGCGTTTCAGAAAGTCCCCTTTCCAAGTCCCAAGTGGTCTCACCCAGGATGATAATGACTGGCTACAAATGTATTTGTGTGCCTTTTTACATGCAGACAAAAATGATTATTTTTGGCCTGCAGCCTGAAATTAGGATGGGGACACTTAGGCAGCAGGCCAGTGTTCCAGCTGGTAATGAGGCGCCATCCTACACACTGTTGCCGCTCCCTGTACCAACTTCTACTTCCTTTACCTGACCAGAGTCTTTGACTGTAACAGAAGCGTCACTAAGGTTGCAATTCTACTTGCTCAGGAACAAACCCTACTGAATTCTGTAAATATCCACAAGGTCAAATGGAGAAACGTATGAAGAGTGTTGTGTAAGGCTAATTACTGGCAACAAGGAGAATCAGCTGTACCATTCTGTTTTGTTCCCTGCCTCTTAGGCGACAAAGATGGCCACAGGTGGAGCTGGGATATCAAAGGGAATGGATGTGTCAAGCAGTTAAATGGGGAGGGGAAAAAACCCTTTAGGACATACAGTGCAGGTAGCAAAATTAGCAGTCACAGGCACACAGAAAAACTGGTGAAACATGCACTGAGCTCATTGGATGTGGCAGGTCAAATAAAAAACATAATTAAGCTCAAACATTGTGGTTCTCCAAAGTGAGAATATGGCACCCATAACTTTGAAGTTCTCATCAAACCTCCCTGTTCTTTGGGCTGATCTGCTTTATGTTTATCCGTGAACTTGATTACTGATGAGGATGCTGAATTGGCAGGGGCTGTGACATAACCTCACGTGTTCAGGATTCTTGAGTACTACATTTTCCACACTGCAGTGAGATCCTGATCTATAAAATATGTTTGTGCAATAATATATCCACCAAATTCTTTTACATGGACTTGACAATTCCAGTAGAACTCTGTTTGCTGGTTCCAGAGACAGCTGTAATGCCCAGCAAATTATAACTTCAAGCAGTACCAGATATGAATGTGACGTTTGGTGTATGGAACTATTTCTTTCTTAAGTTGTTTTTCTTTTCTTTTTGCCGACATGACTGGAGGCTGTTTCTACATGTACCAAGAGGCACAACTTCCTTTTTAGAATTTAGGCATAGCAACAAAACTGACATGTTGAAAAGACAGGATAAAACACAAGTTGTGTTCTGAACACAGCACGGTGATTGTGCTTTATTGCATGCTGACTTCACAGTACGGTGGAATTTATCTGTCTCTATCATGCCACCCTTCACTTATTTAAAGTAGGTTTGAGGTAGAACTGTCGGTTTTGGTCCCACCAGACATGTGAGGAAGCAGCTTGTCAACATACCTGTCTGAAGGGGCGCTGGTCCCTGGATTTGGAAACAACTCTGGTGTGCCAACACCTTGCATGCTCTGGTTTTCTGCTTGCAGCTGGATGATAAAGTCTGTCTCCAGGTACAGTCTGCTGGGCACAGAAGATCTCGCCTCACGAGGCAACATTCTGCTTTCCTCCAGCCGTGCAACCATTCTAATGAGAATTCAACAGCACTTCCATCAGAACACAGCCAGTGACTCACTATTTAGGTTCAAATAATTGCAAACCCATTAAAGTAAATTGACAGGAACCACAACTAGTATAAATCATTTAGCTCTAATGCAGTCAACAAGTCCTTGAGATGTATATGGCCAACAGACTTCATGGAACTGAAACCAACATTATCTCCTGCAAAAACTAAGGATGGTGCACTGAGAATGGCTTTTTTTCTCCTGACGTAAAGAAGTTCTCACTATAGTCCAATTATTTTTCTCCTTACAAAGTTCAGCAATTGCCTTGCAGCTGGTAAAGGTAAGATATTGTTCAACACTGAATTGGGTTAACTATTTTTTATTAAAGGACTGATGCAGGACTTCAGGGTTTACTACTGTCAAGTATCTTTTGTAAACAGGGATGCAGAATCCCTCAATCAGGTGCATGTTGGTAAAGTTGTTGTAGTTGTTGTTCTTGGGGGGGGGGGTTCAAACCAGTTATTTCCCTCCCCAGGGCAGCAATAGCAGCAACAGCAGCAACAGAAGAAGAAGAATATTGGGTTCTTATACCCTGCTTTTCATCATCTGCAGGAGTTTGTGAGAACAGCACTATCAGGACTATAACTGGCCCAAGGTCACTCAGCTGGCTGCCTGTGGAGGAGGAGTGGGGAAATCAAACCCGGCTCACCAGTCTAGAAGCCACCACTTTTAACCACGACACCAAGCTGTGTCCCCCTCCCAACTTGTTCCCAGCAGTGGATCCTGCAATGTGGACTGGAAACAGGGGCAATGGACCCTGAATACACCGAAAATGAGGCTTACAAGTAGCAAAGTATGTGATTGCAACATGACAAAGTGTGAATAAAATGCAGCACTGGGCAGATTTTTACAAAATCATCCAGGAAAAAATGTAAAATTAAATAGAGAAAACAAGAGCCCAAGTATGATGTGACCAGTTAGCAACATCACCTACAGTCCAGATTTTGAGGTATGCAAAGATGCTAAACACCTGTCTCTACGACAGTGTGTTACAGATGGCCAATCTCACTTTAGGGCATGCGAACAGAAGCATCACTCCCAAGACCCAAGAAGCAGAAGCAGCAGTCTGTTTATCATGGTATCTGCCTCTAGACACCACAGTTCAAGGCGGATTTAGAATGCATTTAGAAGAGAGAGGTAAGAAATGAAAGGATGTAGAAGGGCTAATTCATAAGCTGGGAATCCGCTCTAATGTGCATTCTGCAGCTCACCTGAGCCGCCTACTCCTGTGAGCGGTGCAGTGTGTGAGGAAGGTGCTTATGTACAATGACCCTGAAGACCTAAAGGAGATTCAAAAGCATGACATTCCTTCTCATAGCATCAGCCTCTGTAGTCCTGTCCTGATATCTTCCTCATACGTTAACACGTTCTCAAGCAGCAAAATATATGCGTTAGGGCTGATTCATAATATATGATTCTGTCCTAAGAAGACAAATCATATGAATTACTGACTAAAAATGGTGTGTTTTACCAAAGGGGGTAGGTGGATTTTGTGGGGATGTGTTGACAGTTTCTAGTAACTTAGAACTTATGTCTGAAGGAAGAAGACAAACAATTGCTCATAATACCCACTGAGGGCAAGACAAGAACCATCTATTTAAAATTACAAGGTTTAGCATTAGGGAAGTCCCTGGTCAGCTCCCAATTCCTTCCTGGTTTGGGGACTTTATTTCCAAGTCCTCATGTGCCCATGTATCAATTGGTGATACTGTTGCTCAAATACTGTGCCAGGCCTGGCGAACGGAGAAACTCGGTCAAAGGGGAAAGTGGCTGAAGGCTGACCAAGTCAGCCATCAGAATGCACCTCAGAAGGTTCTACCCCATCAAGGTTCTGTCCTATGTTTTGGAGGTGGAAACAAAACAGATTATAGCCTGGCCAGCACCTAAAATGTACTCCATGGTCAGTGATGGTGTATCCTGGAGTTCATTTGCTTCTCCCCGCTCCCAGAATGTGCATCCTCCCATTCCCCACTGGCAGCTACAAGGGGCCTGAGAACCCTATCTGGTATGGTAGGTGTCTGGCACA
Source organism: Paroedura picta (assembly GCF_049243985.1). NCBI lineage: Eukaryota > Metazoa > Chordata > Lepidosauria > Squamata > Gekkonidae > Paroedura > Paroedura picta. The sequence continues at coordinate 100,063,575 of NC_135373.1, forward strand.
AAACACAGAGGGACAGAGATTCATTTTTAGTAGCTAAGGTCCAAATATTTGAGCTTTTTCACCTCCTGCACTTTCTCTGAGAATAATCATACTATGTATTTTGTGAGGTACCCAGGCACCATCATGACTAGAATAAATATTTGAGACAAGCAGAGTATAAAGGTATACTTCAGCCAATAGAATGTAGATGCATCCCAATTTTCAGAGGCATCAATAAGCAATGGTGCAGCTACCTTCAGCCATTTCAACTAGCCCTTATGTTCCTTATTAGCAGGCTGTGCAGTTCTCAACTTTTTCCCCTTGCACTAGAAGCATCATTGTTACTTTTGTACTGGGACTGGCTGAGAGAGAAGCATTTCAATTCTAGTCAACAAATGAGAAATCAGAGCATTATTTCTGCAATCCCTTTGAGGGTGGGGGGAGGAAAATGTAACTGAATTTATTCATGCATGAATATCAATGGGGAGGGTGTGAGAGAGTGGATAGTGAAGAGACAGGCAAAATGCAGCAGGGGGGTAGAAAATGCAAATAAATGAGAAAAATAAAAAGCAATAGAAGGACAGGAGACAAAATGATTCAGCTAGCTACATCTTCAAGGCTGTCCACTGATCCACACTGGCTGACAATAGTGTGAATCTAGACTATCAAATTAATAAGGGGGGAATCTAAGAAGGAAAACAGGCCAATTTGAAAATGAATGCTTTGATTTATTTTTATTCAAATGCTACTTTGTGAAAAGAATTAAAACAAAAGTGCTGCTTCTGTTCAATCTCAGACAGAAATCCAAGTTAGGACCCACATGGATTGCAAAGAACGGGGCTGCATTCAGATGTCACAATAATTCACAGTTTATGACGATTTTGGTTTGTCATGTACAGATGTAAAATTCTCAAAGACTTTGAATACAGAGAGAGAGAGAACAGTTTTCTTCTCTCTTTTAAAAAAAACCATGATGGAAATTGGAGAGGGCTGAATTGAAATATATGCAATATTTTCTTTCTTATAGAACCTAAAAGTATTTTATTAGTTTAACAGCAAAAATTCATAACTTGTAAATAGCTTAACATATAAAATAGCAGTGTTTGGCATATTTATGGAATTAGGGAGGTGCAAATGCTTAGCTTCCTGCAAGTGAAACTGCAAATGTGACCCACGCTTGAGAAGGAGAGCTGCAGTAACAGCTACGCCTTATGGCTTTGCCATCTGAGAGGAAGGGGGGAAGGAATAATGAACTGTGCAAGCAACAGATGAAAGTGTGTTATTTGGACATAATCAGTCTGGTACCGTTTCTTTTCCTGGATTTCCCCAGGTCTTCACATCACTCATTGCAATGCCTCAGTTGTTTGAGTAGTTCTGCCCTTTGGGACCACCTGAAAGATAACAGCAGAGGGAGGAGGTCCTCCATATTGTGAGGCAGGAATGAAGGAAGAAACCAACCAACCAGGGTTTGGTACACCAAACATCAGATGTTGTCCCACAGTTGATCACCTCAGAATGGAGAGGATGATTCTGATGTGTTCAGTCATTGCATTGGGACGGGGACTAACAGCAGGGAGTTCTGCCAATATTCTTGAGCCAAAGGCTTCTTGCACCCACCCGCTCAGCCCTATCCTTTATGCTTGAGTTGCTATTTCATTCCTGGTCTGCTCTCCAGACATCTGGAAACAGAAGGGATTAGCCTCTTTCACTTCTGGAAGAGGGCAGGACCAAGCCTCTTTCAAGATCAGTTTTATACTGGAGATAAACACCTGAATGGGCTTCAACATCAGCTGTTCTGTGGCTTCTCTCCAGCAATATGGCTTTTGAGACAAATAATGAAGTCAGTGCCTGTCTTTCTTTTCATCACCTGAATCAATGGTGCTCACTAATAAAAAGAAAGGGGGAGAGTCTATGCTTCACCTTTAAAGAGCCTGGGGCCCTGGAAAACCTCCTGGACCTCTAATTCAGTGGCAGCTATTGATTTTATTGAGTGGGGGCAATTACCCTCCATTGTCTCTTAACTGCAGACAGCTTCAGAAAAAAGGTGGTGGCAGTGAGAGATAAGAAGGGAAGACAGGTTCTTCCAGATAAGAAGCAGCTTTGGGATTCTTGGATCTTCCTCTGCCCTTTTTTCTGTACTATGTCTAATATCTGTGTGCCAAGGCAAAACACAAGCATCGTAGTTCTCTGGCTTCTCCACCGACGTACACCACAAGTTAGCCTTAAGTGGGGTTCAGACCTGGACCCATGAAGCTGCCTTAGTCGGACCATGAGTCTATCATGAAGTTGTAACTGGCAGCAGCTCTCCTGAGTCTCTCAGAGACAGAGGACATTCCCATCACCTGCCGCCTGATCCTTTTCACTGGAGATACCAGGGACTGAAGCTAGGACCGTCTGCATGCAAAACAGATATTCCACCACTAATATTGTACCTTACCTCAACACCACATTTATTTCCATCATCATATAGCAACCAATGATTGCATAGGATTACCGACATTTGATGTTGAGGTGTATATTTCAGCAAATATCTGTCTATCACTTGTCCTTCTACCCCGTTGTGACCACTGGCAGTGCGCCTGTAAAAGCCTCTCAGCTGGTCATTGTGCTCTGCTGTTCTTTGAAAACCACTACCATTTATTTTCAGCACTGAACAGAATACTAATTCTTGAAAAGCAGGATAACCTGGAACATGTTCAGTTCAATCCTTAAATGTTAGCCATGGGCAAAGAATTTACTTCCGTAGATGTTTCATGCGGCCAGGGAATTTACTTTGCACCATTGAACACCCACATCACTCTGTCCTTGGAAGAGGATAATGAAGAAACCTTGTTGAAAATAAGCAGGTCCGAGTCTTGTCAGTGTTCAGGTGAGAGACTTCCTGGGGACCCCACAGCTTGGGTCTCCTGGAGGTTTTCCATAGATGGAAGGAGAGGAGATTTTTGCCAGTTTGTCCCCTCCTGCTACAGAGCTCCAGCTCCCACCCCCAATGTTGTTTGGGGGTCCTCTGTCTCCCACAAGTGGCATTTTGGAGGGCATTCTGGGATGCCGCAGAGGGCAGAGGTGAAGAAGTTGTGCTTTGTAGATGCAACTCCTTTCTGCTCATGTAAACTACCAGTGAATCCAAGCCCACATATGGTATTCTGAATTCAACAATGAAAGAAAAACATTTTGTATGTGCAATAAATAAAAACACATTTAAGAAAATATGAGAAGCCATGTTGGATCAGACCAATGGGCCATCCAGTCCAACTCACTGGCCAAAAACCATGTGCCATCAGGAGGTCCCCCAGCAAGGCCAGAATGCCAGAAATCCTTCCGTGTTGCCCTCCCCCCCCCCAGCACCAAGAATACAAAGCATCTCTGCTCCAGAGGTTTCCATCTATGCCTTGTGGCTAATAGCAACTGATGGACCTCCGCTCCAGATGTTTATCTAATCCCCTCTTGAAGCTGTGTATGCTTGTAGCCATCACCACTTCCTGCAGCAGTGAATTCCACATGTTAATTACTCTTTGGGTGAAAAAGTACTTTCTGATCTAAGCCTATTGCTCATTAATTCCATTGAGTGCCCACAAGTTCTTGTATGTGAAAAAGGGGGGGAAATATTTTTATCTATATATCCCATGCACAATGTTGAAAACGTCTACATATCACCCCTTAGTCATTGTTTTCTCCAAGCTAAAGAGCCCTAACTAATCTTTCTTCATTCTAGTTGCCCTCTTCTGCACTGTTTTTCACCACTATAAGGTCTTTTTTGAGATACAATGACCAGAGCAATATTCCAAATAAAGCCTCGCCAGAGATTTATACAGGGGCATTAAGATAATGGCTGATCTGTTTTCAATTCCTTTCCTAAAAATCCCCAGCATAACCTTTACCATTTTTTTATTGGTATCACACACTGAGTTGACGATTTCATTGAGTTATCTACCATGGCTCCAAAATCTCTGTCCTAGTTGGCCTCCACCAGTATGGACCCCATCAATGTGTATTTATAGTTAGGATATTGGCGCCAATGTGCATTACTTTGCACTCACCCACAATGAACCTCACCTGCCCCACTGATGCTCACTCACCCGGCTGTGGCAGATTGCTCTGGAGCAGGGGTAGTCAACCTGTGGTCCTCCAGATGTCTATGGACTACAGTTCCCAATGAGCCCCTGCCAGCAAACACTGGCAGGGGCTCATGGGAATTGTAGTCCATGGACATCTGGAGGACCACAGGTTGACTACTCCTGCTCTGGAGCACCTTACAATCCTCCTTGGGTCTCATCACCCTGAACAATTTAGTGCCATCTGCAAACTTAGCTACTTCACTGCTTATTCCCAAATCATTTAATGAACCAGTTAAAAAGCATCAGACCTTGTACTGAGTCCTGCAGTAGCTTATCACATTCCAGTGTGAAAACTGCCCGTTTATATTCACGTTCTGTGTCCTGTTAGTTAACCAGTTTTTAATCCATTTATCCCTTGACTGCTGAGTTTATTTAGGGGCCTTTGATCAGGAACTTTATCAAAAGCTTTCTGGAAGTCTTAATAAACTATCTATTGGATCACTTTTGTCCACGTTTGTTCACCCTCTCAAAAAACAGGTTTGTGAGCCAAGAATCCATGCTGATTCTTCTTCAATAGCTTTTTTTCATTTATGTGCCTATTAATTCTCTCTTTAATAATGAATTCCACCAACTTACTGGGTATTGACATTAGACTGACTGACCTATAATTTCCAGGATCTCCTCTGGAACCTTTTAAAAAGATTTCTTACTCTTTCCTAGCTCCAGTGACTTCTACTTCCAGTAATAACATTAACATTTATCAATATAAAAATATAACACTAACAATTATCTCGTACTTGGCTATCCCTCTGTGCAAAACCCAGCATGCAGCACAGACTGCTGCTGCTCCTTCTGGAATCCTTCCCCCCTGATGCATAGGATGTCTGCATGCGTGCAAAAGCTCACACCTTGAATAAAACCTCTCTGGTCATAAAGGTGCCATTGGACTCAAATTTCATTTATCAATTTGCCTCACCTAGCACCACCCCTATTATTCAACCTGTCTTCTGATGGGGATATTGCTTACTTGTCCATATAACATCTGCATACAACATGGATTGCACTAAAATGGAAACCATGGGGTGAACACTACCCCTGTCCTCAGTGTGCGTGCCATTGTGTCATAGCTGACTTATGGCGACCTCATAGAGTTTTCAAGGCAAACTACATTCGGAGGTGGTTTGCCATGGTCTGCCTCTGCAGCACAGCCATGGTATTCCCGGAGGTCTCCCATCCAAATACTAGCCAGGGGCCACCCTGCTTAGCCTCTGAGATCTGACAATATCAGATTAGCCTGTCCTGTCATTCAGCTAAGCAAAATGTGAAGCTTTCCTCTAACTTCAGTGGTTCTGCCATAGGCTAAGGGAAGCCTCCTTCAAGGATAATTGGATCTGCCCCAATGGACGTGTACTGACCCACAACTGAACTGAAAAGCTTTTCAGTGTTATGCTGAATGTGTACAGGGGTGTTTTCCCAGTGGCTGAATCTCCTTTAAGTAGGTTCTTGCCTTGACCCTGTATCCTTAGGTTACTGTAAACTAATGCCTCCATCCCTCCTGGAAGGAGTGGGGAAAATATTTGCCCTAAATCTTACCTGGGAGAGGAATATAACTTCCAGTCTGATACAGAAATAATGAAAGCTGAGTAGGTGATTTCATACCTTATGCCTCAGATCACTAGAAATCCCAGCCCCAGCCCCCAATGAATGTCATAGTTATGCAGACACCAGTGTGAGCTCCTATGAGTCATAACTACTGTGCATGCAACTGCTGGCACAAACATAGAATGTGGAGCTGCTGAAGGTCAAGATGCAGCCCTGCCTGGGACAGGATGCACTAGTCAGTCTGTGCAGAGCCCAGGCAAACACTGCTGCAGTCGCTACCACCCACCCTGGCTGGCAGCCCTCCCCGCTCCCCTCTTTCCAGATATTGCTTCGTTTTTTCCCACATGCATGAAAATAGAAAGAGAATAAGGGAGAGAGATGGGGGAAAATAAAGCTGTGACATGAGCCTAACTTTAGATCTCAGAGTTGATGACTCACTCCATTTGGGGGGGTTGAAGCAGATGAGTTGGCTGTAGATTTCTGTGTATATACCTCGCTGAGCTAAATATACAGATTGAGAAGTTCTTCTGGTCTGGTCTGGCAACTTCAATCTGTATCGGATTCGTCTCCCGCTCAATGCTCCCCAATTCCTTTGAAGTACTCATTCGTGTGTGTCCCCCCCCCCCCAGTACTGCCTTTCCTAATACCTTTTGTTGTGGGATGCTGAGAAAGACCTGCTGACTCCCATTGGCTCCCTCTGCTTTGAGTGCAAAGTAGCAGAGCCTTTGGACAGCTAATGTTTGTGCCCTGCAATCACACATCCACGCTCACACCAAAGCTCTGCCAATGCAAGCCATTACTGACCAGCAGGCTCTCTTAGTGCAGGCGATTTGTCACCACTTGCCCTGTAGGTGGCATTGAAGAGCCAGTCATTTGGCAGTCATTTGAGGACACTTGGTCCCCTTGTTCCTTCTCATTCTCACCCCTACCCCCAATCTCTTGCTGGGAAGGATGAGCATATTCACTTGGCAGAGGGAAGACTGGTCTTGAAGCGTGGCTAGGAACACGACAACACTAGAGGTAGCAAAGGGAGAAATGGGTCGGAAACAGATACAGCCCTGCTACAAGCAAGAGTAGAAAGTTTGACTTTGGGAAAGAGGCTGAACTGGGCTGGTTGACAGGCTGTAGAAGATAGGAGATCTGCAGAGCATAGTTAGCCTTCTGTAAATTATCTGTTGGAGAAACCAGTTTAAAGGATAGCGAAAGAAGGTATGGAATAGAAATGAGGGAATTCTTTTGGGAAAGAGAACAAAACTTGAATGAATTGTATCAGTGGAAGAGAATTCTATTAGTATTTTTCTTCTTTTTGTACAATTTCTTCTTCCTTTGTACAATGTGAATGCAATACCCAGGAGGGTCATGGTTCAGTAGTAGAGCATCTGCTTGGCATGTAGAAGGTCCCAGGTTCAATCCCTGGCATCTCCAGTTGAAAGGATCAGATAGGACCAGGTGTGAAAAACCTCTGCCTAACAACCAGGGGAGCTGCTGACCATCTGAGTAGACCATACTGACCCTGATGGACCACTGGTATGAGTCAGTACAAGGCACGTTCATGCATTTATGATTATGATTAGCAGATCATAAAAGTAGTCACTTGCCTGGCCACGCCTAGCTTGTAATAATTACCTCCAAACAATTAGGCAAAGGAAAATTTTGAAGAAAGTTGTTCTTCTAATTTCCAAGGGCACTTTCAAGCAAATTAATACAATTTTTGTGAATATAACCAAGGTTGGACAATGAGACAGTTAACCGTATAAGATTTTTTTGTCAACATAGCAGCACTTTTACTTTTCTTACACTTTGGGCCAGGCCAATGCTACAGATTGCTGAGCACTCTTCTCTTTTGCTGTGCAAAGCATCCCTAAAATCTATGTGCTTTATTCAATCAGATTGGCTGCTAATCGACAATTAGTACACTGTTCCAAGTATCTGCATTATGAGCCCTATCCATGCTCTTGGGAAACCAGCTATTTCCAGCCTGGAAAAGCATATAGCTAAATTAGCAGTTTGAGTTTAATTTGGGCTATAAATGAGGCTAGGAGTTTTCAAGGGAGGAAGCTAGTAGGCAAAGTCTTTGGTTGGAGTAATTCCAGGGTAGTGACAGTGCAGTAAATCCAAGGATACACTCTATGCTGCCTGCTGTACCCCAGTAATACCTGTTCAGCCCGTACCTTTATAAACAAAAGAGATTACCAGGGCTTCCAGGCTTCTCACTATGGCAGGAAGCCTTCTGCTAGTCGACTGCTTTGCTTGTCTCCAGAGCATCAGCAAGATACATTGTTTAAAGGACATCAGTTGTGTTGCTACACCACTTCCAGGGTAAAAGCAGATAACATGGGGTCTTTCTAGGAATTGCTGGAAACTCTGTGGTTTTACCATGGAGTTTTCAGAGATTATTCGAACTACCTTCACTTCCAGTTTTCCCTAGGATTGTTGCTGTTACATAACTGATGTTGTACACACACACGCATACACCTATTTCCCTACCCCCAACACTCCTGCTGGTTGCCAGGCTCAGCCACCCACTCACCCCAATATGTTACACAGTTTTGTTCTGTCCTAGAAACAGAAAATGGATTAGGAAGAGCACCAGAAATGAAGCTATCGCCTGAGCAGCACAGCAAAGAATTTTGTGACATAATACCTTTTTTTATTTTGAAAACTCCCAACCCTGGAGTATATCTTTCTGTGATCTATTCCTGAGTTTTACAAGGGATACCCAAACTACTCCACAGCAGCCAGCATCCTACCAGTAGCTCACAAGCTAATTGTTGAAGACCCCTGTTCTAGAATATTCTCCCTCAACATTGGCACACTGCCTTAAAGCCTCAGTGCTCATTTGGGATCCATCCTGCCAGTGCTCATTTGGGATCCATTCTGTCAGATCAGAAGCATGCTGGGAGTCCTGTACTGAAATTTAATTCTGAGGAACATGGAGGCCCATTCAAATCAGAACCACAGCATACAGAGAGAGGAAGAGTTGGTTCTTATATGCCACTTTACCAGAAGGAGTCTCAAAACAGCATATAATCAACTTCCCTTTCCTCTCCCCACAACAGACACCCTGTGAGGTAGGTGAGGCTGAGAGAGCCCTGATATTTCTGCTCGGTCAGAACAGCTTTATCAGTTCTGTGGGGAGCCCAAGGTCACCCAGCTGGCTGCATGTGGGGGAGGAATGGAGAATCAAACCCAACTTGCCAGATTAAAAGTCCACACTCCTTCCAGACCAACCTGATTTCCTCCTTTGACCAAGTGATGGGCTTACTAGAGCGCAGAAACTGGATTTCAGTGAGGCTTTTGACAAGATTCCCCAGTCTGTTCTTATGACTAACCAGAGGACTGCACTCTGGATTTTCAGATGGTTACTTGGATAGGAACTGGCTAGAAAACTTCACTCAAAGAGTAATTGTCAATGGTATTTCATCCAATTGGAGGGAGGTGAGCAGTAGGGTGCCACAAGGCTCAGTACTGAGTCTGGTACTTTTCAACATTCTTATCAATGATGATCTGGGTGAGGGGGTAGAGGGACTACTCATTAAATTGCAGCTGACACCAAATTTGGAGAACTAGCAAACACCCCAGAAGATAGAGTTCTACAAGATCTGAACATGCTGGGAAAGTGGGCCAATGAGAACAAGATGCAATTCAATAAAGATAAGTGTAGAGTTCTATATCTGGGTCACAAAAATGAGAAGCATGCATACTGGATGGGAGATACACTTCTGGGTAGCAGCATGTGAGAATGAGATCTTGGGGTACTTGTGGACCGTAAGCTAAATCTGAGCAGGCAGTGTGATGCAGCTGTAAAGAAAGCAAATGCAGTCTTGGCCTGTATCAACAGAGGCCTCCCATCAAAATCACAAGATGTCATAATCCCACTGAATATCCACCTTGAGTACTGTGTGCAGTTCTGGAGGCCTCAGTTCAAAAAGGTTTAAACTATTTTTCATTTATGATTATATTTATATGACCACACCTCACAGCAAGCTACCCCAGGGTGGTTTACAACATTGCCTATAATACACATAAAACATCAAAAGGTACGATTCAGTTAAATTCTGTTACAATGCCAGTGTTTGTAAGCTATTGCCTTCAGATGCTTCTCTCATTCTAGGGGAGGGCTGGCCCCAACCAAATGCCTGGTGGAAGAGCTCTGTCTTGCAGGCCCTTCAGAAATGAGCAAGCCCTTGAAGAGCCTGCAGCTCTTCCAGGAGCTCATTGCACCAGGTGGGAGCCAGGACCAAAAAGGCCCTGGACTTTGGTTGAGGCCCAATATATATCTTGGGGGCCAGATTTTACTAGCCAGTGTGCATTGGTAGAGCAAAGTGCCATTTAGGGAGTATAGTCAGGCAGTCCTTCAAGTATGTGGGGCCCAGGCTGTGGATGGCTTTAAAGGTAAAAACAAAAATGTTGAACCTGAGTGAGGGCAAAATTTAGGTTCTGTATACACACACACACTTTATGTTTGTAATAAATTAAACATGTCCCCTCCTGTGGCTTTAGGGTCCTGAGAAAGGAGGAAAACCTTCACTCTCTTGCCAGTTCATGCTTGCCTCTGTCCATTCTGCAAGTGAGAAATGTAATTGCTCATAGAAAAGGCTAAGGACATTTGCTCATATCTGCAAGGAATTTGGAAGAGAGGATGCCTCTGGTAAGGAGTGCAATCACAGAGGATGTCATGCGAATTGAGTGGGAGTGGAAAGTAGCAGGAAATGTATTTTGCATTTAAACCAATGAAATCAACTAAGAAATTGATATTGGAAGATGGCCAGTTTTAACCCCAGTTTTTAAACTCCCACAACATACAACTACACTCCATATCTGACTGTGAAGCAAACCACGCTGCCCTTGGCACATGAACTGTTCCACAGATCACACACACTGGATAGAGACCACAAAGTAAAAGGAGCGGAAGTAGCAGCATGTCTCTGGGGCTCATAGAACCATAGAAGAGTTAGAAGGGTCCATAAAGGCTATCTAGTCCAACCCCCTACTCAATGCTCGGTCAGCCCAAAGCATCCAGGATAAGTTTCTGTCCTGCTGCTGCTTGAAGGCTGGTTAAGATCTAGGACAAGTTAATCCACCTGACAAATGAAAAGAGGGCTTGGCAAATAAGGCTCCAGAGAAGAGACCCAGAAATACCCAGATCTCATGTGAAGGAATGCAAACTATTTGCAAGAAACTACCTTACAGAAGCTAGAGACAACACAGGGAGCAGAGAAGAGAAGAGAAATGAGCGTGTTAGTGTTCCAGTGACAGGAATCACCCAACAGTGGAATTCAATTTAGTTCCTCAGTTCACTTTATTGACAAATAAAAAACTCCCAGATTTCAAAAAGTAAACTGGGAGGTGTCCAGAGAGTTAGGGCAGAGGAAGAGTTACGAGAAAACGCAGACACAGTTTACACTGAAAATGCATCTGGCTGGAACTGGAACTTGACTGTTGCATAATTTAGCTGTCCAGAAGTTGCTGCCCCCCTGCCTCTTCGTTATCTCCTTTCACTTTTCCTACATCCCTATTCTTGGGAAGAAGTCTCTCCTTCCTAGGCCAAGAGCATCCATCACCATTTCCCTCCTCTCCCATACTTCATTGCACCCTCCAGGATGAGGCTGACTAGTCTCACACACTTTGTCAAATCACTGAATCACCAAGCTGTCTTCCTGCAGAATAACTGAATCACAGGACAGCATTGTGTTCTCTGACAGATGTATGTATAACTGGAAGGAGTAATTCCTCTATACCAAAGCAGGAACAGTAGCCCTAATAGGATAGCAAATAATTTCTTCTTTTATCATCTGCCTCAAATGGACACGGAGGAAGAATAAAGTATTCTGGGCCCGGAGAAGTAGGGTCAGATTTTCTAACTAATCCGGATGATATACCCTGTGTAAAGTTAACTTGACTGTGCTAACCATGGTCAGCCAGGGACCAGGTTTCCATTTTCTCACAGATGGAAATCACACAACAAATGCTACAACTTATTTTCTGGGAACAAGAAGATTATGAACAGGGTTCCCAAAACAGGATGCCTCTCAATAACTGAGAGGGCCTATGGGGTTCTCAAAAGCATGGGGAAATATTGTCACATTATCACCAGCACATTCTCATAACGTATTAACCAGCCCTTAATTTGGTGTAGCCAATTTGGTGTAGTGGTTAGGAGTGCAGACTTCTAATCTGGCGAGCCAGGTTTGATTCTGCACTCGCCCACATGCAGCCAGCTGGGTGACCTTGGGCTCGCCACAGTGCTGATAAAGCTGTTCTGACCGAGCAGTGATATCAGGGCTCTCTCAGCCTCACCCACCCCACAGGGTGTCTGTTGTGGGGAGAGGAAAGGAAAGACAATTGTAAGCCACTTAGAGATTCCTTCAGGTAGAGAAAAACAGCATATAAGAACCAACTCTTCTTCTTCTAATTTGGAAGACAGTATTTCAAGAAAGGTTTCACAGGCTAATTAAAAGCTGTTGCGGGGAGTCCTGAGTCAAACAGTAGTAACTCCTTTCCATTTAAGTCATAAATATTGGGGCTTAGGCTAGGGGTGACTCACCATTTCTGAAGGAACTCTAAGAGTCAAACAACACTTCCAAATAGTCTCTCCCTACCACCCTGTTCAGAACAGAAAACATTTAACTCATTCACCTAAAACTTTTGGCCAGCCGTTCCCAATAAATATGAGGAATTACAGTTCTGTTAAAATTGCATGCCGATTGGTGATGCGGTTCTTACCCCTCCCTAAGTAACTGCCATTCATCAACCTGTTCTTGAATTCGCCACATCCTTTTAAAAAGCCAGCCAAGTGAATGCTTTCCATTCTACTATGTGTCAGTAAGTCCCATAGGTCGACTGTGAAATCTGTGACAAAATACTTTCTCCGTGCTTCATCTATTGCTCGTCAGTTTTGACTCGGTGTCCCCCAAGTGATATAGAATTCTGGGAGAGAAAGAGAAACAGTCCTCTCTGTCCACTTGTATCAATGGCTTTTAGCCATAATAGCCCAATGAAATCTACATGCTCCCAGGCATATGGAGGGGGACACTTCTTTCTTTATTAAGTGTGTATCCTGCTCAGTCCCTCGGCTTTTGTTCCTGTAGCAGTTTTCCTAAATGCAAATACTTTGGTCCCCAAATGGCTCACTAGATTAATTGCTTAATTAAATGTTTGCAGGGATATAAGCAGCCAAATGAAGTAAAAATTGACCGTGTATCTATGCAGTCTAGGCAGTGTAGTAGCTAGTGGGTTAAGGCTTGGACCAGGAAGGCACAGATTCAAATCTTGCTCAGGTATAAACTTAAGCCGGGTCAGTCACTCTCAGCCTATTGCACAATATTGCTGTGAGAATAAAACAGGGAAGGGGAAAGCCACGTATGTGGCCCTGAGTTTTCTTTAGAGGAAGTGTGGAAATCGAAATACAGGAGACAATAAACCCCAAATGTCCCTACCATGTCACACAGTCACAACAGCCATGGAAATTGCAGGGCTTTTCTATAGGCATGACGGCCTGCTAAATGGCTTCCGTTTGAATATACTGTTGAGTGGGGAATGAAGCACAGTCCCAGACGTGGCAGCAATAGTGTCTCTGGAGCTCTTCAGACAAGGCAGACAGATTTTTTCTTTTTTTTTACAAATGCTCCTTGTCTCCAGCCAAACTGACATCAAGTTAGTGGCATCTCTGCTGCAGAACAGGCTGGGCAGCCATGGATTTGGAAAGCCACCAGCTGCTTGTACCTGGAAACGCATTCCTTCCTGACTCCAGGTGTACTAATAGAAGGGTCTTCCAGGGCATATGACAAGCAATAGAGGTATCTGGCATTAAGGTCCATCTACTCAGGAACCGAGGGCATACGCTGATTTCTATTATAGCCAGTTCTACAAACCATGGTTTGGAAAAGAGGTTTATTAACTCCAGAGAGCAAAGTGACATAAACTGATTAAGAGGAGATACATTCTTTAAACTAAAAGAAATACTGCTTAACATTCACCTCTAAACATTACATTTTTACCCACCTGGAGCTTACATTTTCCAGATAAAGCCAACAAAATGGATTAGAATCATAGAGTTGGAAGGGACCTCCAGGGTTATCTAGTTCAACTCCCTGCAGAATGCAGGCAATTCACAGCTACCTGCCCACCCATAGTGACTCCAATTCCATGCCCAGGAGATACTTCCACCCCCCGAAAAACAGAATCTCTGGCCAGTCTGGCCTGGAGGAAATTCACCTCCTGACGCTAAAGTGCTGATCAGCATTTCCCTGGGTATGCAAGAAAGAGCCACAAGACCAGGTATGGACACAATCCTTCCTGCTCACCCACTTACAGTCTGCCTAAATTCACAGAATCAGCATTGCTGTGAGGTAGCATTCTAGCCAGTGCTTAAAAACCTCCAAGGAAGGAGAGCCCACCACCTCCCGAGGATTCAAAGAGCACATATGACTTAAGATCCATGGAAGCAAAAATCATATCAGAAGCTACCTCCTTCTGGTGTTTCCCTGGTCAAGGTAGGATCAGGGAATCCAAACACTTCCCGAATGCATTGCCTATCTTGTGGTTCACCTGTCCGTGTAAGTAAGATTGCCATGTTGCAGTTCTGAGATCCACCTTATCCTTGTCCTCATCCAAGGATAGTCTTTCCCCAGCAGTTGCCGGACTCCAACAAATGGGGCCAAGAAACTGGACAAAGGTGCCAGTGGAAGAATGAAGTGGGAGGTGCAACAGCTGCCTCACAGCACACAGTGTAAACCCATCTGACAAATGCTCTGCAGCAGGGGTAGTCAACCTGTGGTCCTCCAGATGTCCATGGACTACAATTCCCATGAGCCCCTGCCAGCAAACGCTGGCAGGGGCTCCTGGGAATTGTAGTCCATGGACATCTGGAGGACCACAGGTTGACTACCCCTACTCTGCAGGACTGACACCACTTTGCCGGCATACTTTATACATTTCTGATGGATGCAGATGTATTTGTACAGCAGCGAGCTCAATGCCAAGAGGTCTTCGGTGCCAAGAGGTTGCTCCTAGCTTTGTTGCTGACTTTTGGTCAGGGGGGAAACACACCTTACAATCAAACCCTGCTTCTATTCATGTAAGCCATCCAGAATGAAAGGGGTTCACTGAATAAAGCTCACTCGCAGAATTTAAATCAGAATTTTGTTTATAGAGATGGCCAAGCCGCAGAACTGCCATTTCGTTTATTATCCATCTATCTATTGTACTGGCATCCCATCTTTCTCTAAGGAGCTCAGGCTGCTACAGAGCATGGTCAAGCTGCTGCTTGCCTCCCTGGCATCAGGCCTTCTTGGCTCTGCCGCGGCATTTTCTATCCAGGAGCGATGCCAGTGGCAGCTACCGCAAAGCCACAAGCTGACTCAAAAGTGGGGCTGCAAGCCGGAAATTTTGGGAACATGCCCAGGCTGCAGGGATATCGCTAGCAGCCTTCTAGAAAGGATGCAGGCCGTCTCCGGAAGGGGAGTCTTACAGTGGTGTGTAGCATCTCTGGCAGAGTCTGGCCCGGCTGTGCTCTCCCACTCTCTTCAGTGCAGCCTTCCCACTCCCACCGAAGCTTACAGAAGCCAGCCAAGCTGAGTGACCCAAACCAGCGAATTGCTTCCCAGGCCAGGGAACATGTGGGAAGAGTCCCCCCCCCCTTCCTCTGGGTGTCGGGAAGCTGGACCTCATGCAGGCCGACTCAGCGAACTCTGTGCTGGTGCGATGGCACGCGTGCAAACAGAGAGGGCTTTGAGTGCCGCTTCTAGCATGCATGCCGTAGGTTCACCACCCCTGCCCTAGGTTGAAAACAGGCCAGAGTCTACCTCAAGGCCTTCCTCTTGCAAACTTCATCCCAAAGCAGTGATCTGTGTGCTGTGCTATCCTATCCACGACATCACATCCAGTTCCAGAGCCAGTTTGGTGTAGTGGTTAGGAGTGCGGACTTCTAATCTGGCATGCCGGGTTCGATTCTGCGCTCCACCACATGCAACCAGCTGGGTGACCTTGGGCTTGCCACAACTCTAATAAAGCTGTTCTGGCCGGGCAGTGATATCAGGGCTCTCTCAGCCTCACCCACCCCACAGGGTGTCTGTTGTGGGAAGAGGAATGGGAAGGCGACTGTAAGCCGCTTTGAGCCTCCTTCGGGTAGGGAAGAGCGGCATATAAGAACCAACTCTTCTTCTTCTTCTTCCTAGAAACTTTCTGTGCCTGCTTTGGTACAGCTCCCTGTGACAGGGTGTGTTAGTTTTTAATGAAATAAAACATTGATCCAAGAAATGAATGTCCCACATTCTACTCATGACAAAACTGAAAAGAAGCAAAATCAGAAACATACAAGATATCAAATGATAATAGAAAGTACTGACCACACAAAAATAGACAAAAGATCTACTTTAACCGGGTGTCATTCTGAGGTGGGTTTTTTTGGTCAATTAATATTCTCTGGTCACATGGAAAAATTCCCATTCTAAGACATTAAGATGTCAAAGAATTATAAAGTAGGATTGGGCATGGATACAAATTTCTGCTTCCACGGCCCGAATGAACAATTGCCACTGACTCCTCGCACCTCAGTGAAGCTCACCACTGAGTTGATTCTGTTTCAGGCTAATGCCATAACTGCTGTTTAAAAGGTTAGCAGTCAGAAGCTTTACAGCAATGTGGATTCTATCCAAGTGCTCCTTTTGAGAACAAAAAGTCTGCCCTCAGCTAGCAAAATGTCCTTTGGTATATTTAATTTATTCAACTTCTGAGGATTTTTTCTGCTGCAAGGAATGTTCATTTATTTTTCATTTGGAGATAGAGTTTTTAAAAGCACTAACTGCAATTAGATGCCTTTTTCTCGGTGAGTAACATATTGTGTGAACCTTTCAAAACTGACCCAGCCACAGTTGGATCACAGAAAGACCAATTCCTGTCCTCGTGTAACTTCAGTGGCATTGTCAAAAGCTCTGTTTCTTCCGAACAAACATCCAGGTTTGTGCTTTAGTCCCTCCTCCACTCCTAGAGAATATTTATTTATGTGTGTGCATGTAAAGTCCTGTCAATTTGCAGCTTTACCTATGGTGAACCCACAGGATTTTCAAGCCAAGAAATGCACAGAAATGGATTGCCATTGCTTTCGTCTACATAGTGACCACAGAATCACTTGGTAGTCTCTCACTGAAATACTAATCAGAGCCAACCGTATTAGAAATTCTGTAGGCATGGATGCAGGGCCGGATTTTCCTATAGGCTAACTAGGCTTCATCAAGCGGGGCCTATATTCCACATTTTTTATAAAGGTTAGTACCAATCACAACATGTTTCATTTAACATATTGATATATATCACAGTAATGTTGTATTTTATTATCTCTCATGTAATTTACAAACTTAAAAATGGGAGGTGAAAGGGCCACATAAGTGGAATAGCCTAGGGCCTCTTTTCGTGTAAATCTGGCCCTGCATGGATGTGAATTGGAGAGGGGGATCAGACACACTATTGCTGAACTCCTCTTTGTGCTGATACAAGTAGCTTCTAAGGCTAGCAGCAGCTTCTGCTCCCTATGGCAGCCACCAGGGTTCCTGTGGTGAGGAGCAATACCAAACTTGGAGAACCATTCCTCAGTTACTCATCAGTCCTAGGCAAAGCATTCCTTCACTGGTCTTGTTTGGCCTTGAGAATTTCCTCAAACACAGTGACAAGTATGGGAATATGGATAGTTTTACATTATTTTGCAGTCTGGTATGTAGTAATGCCTCATACTCTACTTTTCTGCCCCATCCAAAGTCTTGCCTTCATATGGGAATTCTTCTCCTCTTTGCCATAAGAATTCTCACTATGTGAAGGAATACACAGGTATGACTGGAGAGATGCCATCTTCCAACATCTCGTGAACTTCACTGGGATGCTCCCTCTAGCCTCTTGTCAAAGTGAAAAGGTCCCTGTATCCCTGGTAGAGGGCATGTTACAGTCATGACCCTGTTACTGCCTCCCTCCTTCTGCTGGCTCCACCCCTTCCTTCCTCCACCCACTTTTCAGTTGGCCATCTCCCCAGACCTTCCCTGCCTCCCTCTTATTTCCAACTAAGCTGTGGCACTGGCACTCATCCCATAGGCTGTGCCTGCTGCATTTGACCTCCTAGCCCTGAGGTCACTGTGTCTCAGGCTCCTCCTCCATCCAAGCTGGTTTCTCATGGCCACCAAGGCAGAGTCTGCACTTCTTTGTTTATTGCATTGTGGATCCTGCTGAATCCAGATCGATTTGAACTCGGGTCTTCCTCTTTCCCCCCTCCCCATTGAAACAGAAAAGTGTTCTGCACATGGTCAGAGGCGTTCAGAAGGGAAGGGGGGAGCCAAGCATATCCGGAGCCTCATTCTTTCTTTTCTTGAAGGGGGGGGGGAGTATTGGAGAAAGCAGCAGAGGGAGAAAAAAACCAAGAGGCAAATATCTGCCGAGAGAAGTTAAGGCTTCTGGAGCTTCTGCAGAGATAAATTAGGGCTTCCCTTTTAAGGCAAGCTTGTCACCTGGGCAGCCTTGGCCAATCAGAGCTTCTCTACCACAAAGCTCTTCATCAAATTTGAAGCAAGCAGAGCTCCACATGCTTTCTCATGCTTTCTCAATCCAATTCTTCAAATATTGAGGGTTATATCTACTCTAGGATATTGCAGGATAAAAGTAGGGTCACTCCAGATCAATCATGCTTGTTGCAGAGGGAACATTTAAATCATACAAAATTAAAATGGAAATCACATTCAGTGGAGATGTCAGGGATTGAATCAACGTGGGATTGAAATAAAAGTTCCGTGCAGTTTACACCCTGGTCTTCTCCCCTGTCGAGACAGGCCTGCTGTTGGGCATAGCTGTCAGTTATGGCTCTGTATTCCATTCCCTTGTTGGCCCCCCTTCTAGGTCTTTGGCAGCTCATCGACTGTTCTCTAATTGTTGCACTGTTTTCTCAGGGTTTTGTGATGAGTTGCTCTTTACAGAGCTGCACAGCTCCAGGGGTTGTCTGGGACCCATGCTGCTATTGACGGGGGCTTGCAACCACAGTCTCAGATACACTCTCCCCTGCATACAGTCGCTTTGGTAGCAATATCAGAAATCTGGGACATATAAACAATGTTGAGGTACTTATTGATATAAACAACGTTGAGATGTTATTTGCTAGTCCCCATCCTACTGTGTGAGAGTGGGCTGCCCTTTTCAATCAGTTCATGGATTTGCCAGAGTGGTGAAGTGTGGGATAGACTTACCACAATATCCTACTAAGCCCTGAAACTGTTTGAACTAGTGCTTGGTTTGTGGTGTTCGACTCTATTCCAGGGTGACTATCTTAGGCCGTAGATTTAACTGACCTCATCCCACAATGAAACCTAGGCTTTTTTGAAGTCAATATGGCCCTTTTTGTGGTTGGCCTTTAATTTGGCTTCAGTCAAGGCTCAGAACACTTGAGCCAAGCATTCTATATGGGTAACCCAACAGGGACTACTGATGGTTATGTTGTGAATAAAGGTGAATATAAATTCAATGCATTGGGCCAGGACTTTAAACCACCAGCTACTGGAAAGTTGCAGCTGACCCATAATGTCAAAACAGCATTACCTTAAACTTGAACAGGTCTTGCAAATGTCACCTTATCTTGGTCTGTTGAACTCATGGGGACCTGTCAATAGCCATTAATGAGGTTTAAGGCTGAGAGTACTAGGCAGTCCCATGTTGGTTCATCAGGTGGTCTATATGCAGGATAGTCATCAGATTGTGTAGTAGTCCATCACAGCCCTGCTGCCATCTTCCTCTCTGGCTTTTACTCTAGTTTCTTGTGGTCACCTAGTCTTCCGCTCTACCATGAGAGGGTTTGCTGTCTGGCTTAGCAATCAGCCGTGTCTCTGTCTTCTGCTCCCTCACCGATCCCCCTCCAGGTCTTTGGCAGCTCATCTTCTGTCCCCCAATTGTTGCCCTGCATTTCCAGGATATCCCGAGGGTTTTGCTGTGTGTTGTTCTCTTCAGGGCCGTATGGCTTCAAGGGCTGGCAGGGAAGTCTGGGACCCATGTCACCATTGCCAGGGGCTTGCAGCCACAGTCCCAGATAGTATGATCTCCCCTTTGAATATCTGAAGAAACAGGTTGTGACTCATGAAAGTTCCTAAATTGAAATAAATGTTGTTAGTCTTTAAAATGCCACGGGACCTTTGGTGGTAATCAGCCCAGTTTGGTATGAATAAAACACCCTGTTCCAGGGTCTCATTATGCGGGCCACCTAAAGCAATGGGTGATGACGTAGCCAAATACTGTATTCATTCATCTCCTTTGCCACAGGAAACGATTTGGGGCAGACTTGATTGATGTGGCATGGCAGCCCCTCTGTTTCTAAACTCTTTTGTGTCCCACAATCCCCTTGAGTGGGCATTCCACACAAGAAGGGAAAGGAGGAGAGACGGGGAGATATAAATATCTGGTATGATGCTTGAGCTCTGGCAGCCTGAGGGAGAATTTTAAAACCAGTGTATGAAAACACAAGGTTAAATAAAGGAGACTTTTTATTAAAGGGCATTCTGTGTGGAAGGGGGAGGGTTGTCTTAAAAATAGTAGAAGAGTTTTTCATTTCTCACCACCCACCACTCTCCCGCTTTTGCTCTCTGTGCTTCCCTTGCTGCTCTGTCCCTTCTACTCCATCGCTCCACATCAGCCTGCTGACTTGACACCGAGTATTTGCCTCACATTAGTCGGCCTAGATGCACTAGATCAGGAGTAGTCAAAATGCAGCCCTCCAGATGTCCATGGACTGCAATTCCCATGAGCCCCTGCCAGCATTTGCTGGCAGGGGCTCATGGGGATTGTAGTCCATGGACATCAGGAGGGCCGCAGTTTGACTACCCCTGCACTAGATGTTCCTCATCCAGAAAACATACATGCTTTAGGATGCTTTGGGCTGATCCTGCATTGAGCAGGGGGTTGGACTAAATGGCCTGTATGGCCCCTTCCAACTCTATGATTCTAAAACACCGACCACCTCCTCCCCGATGAAATAGCCAGCACAGACCTTATCTTCAAGGAGAGGGAGAACACGTGTTTAAAATTGATTAAAACTAACTGGGAAATGGCAACTTCTCCCCAGGGCAACAGAAGTTCCGGAAAAGACTTTCAGCTCAAGCAGACCCACAAGAGAAACAAACCCTTCCCTATCTACTTCAGATATCCCTGGACTACTCCCTAATTCCCTCACTGCATTTTCTCTTTTTTTTCCCGCATGGCGGTTAGAAATTCTCATTCTAAGCCACCTCCCTCAGAAAGGCCAACTGAAGCAACAAACCCTGCCCAGATCGTCTCCTTTGTTCTTGGAATATAACCATTATTTATTTATTTATCCATGTTAGTCAGCTGGGTGCTGAAGCTGCTCCCCAGGCATCAGAGTCTGGCTATATCTGTTCTATACTGTGCTGCTCATGCAAACTGGCAGCATCACATTATATCTGCTTATGCTTTAATACTGTGCCTGCATCCTATTTACATTTTGCTTCAGCTTGAGACTGGAATCTTCTAAGTTGCTAAAACATGCAGACCATCTTTTGGTAGACATAGATTCTTATAAGCAGCCTAGTGAGCTGTGACAACCATGACTGGCTGTTCTTTTACATCATATTTTGACTCTATAGCTGAAGGAGACCTGCCTGCCTTGAGAGGAAAAGGTAGGAAGTGGAAGAAATAGCCTCTGTGATCTAGAGGGGCAGAAGAAATGGAGGGAAGGAACTAACCAGACAGGAACAAGTACAAAGAGTAAAAGTTGGGTGAAGTGAAAGGGATCAACAGCTACAGGCACAGAGTTGCCCAGAGTTGCCTTTGAGTATAGTTCCAGACCCTCAAGAAAAATGCTGATTCAGGATTTTATCGTGGGAGACAGAGCTGATTTTCTATGCATCACCAAAACTGATTATGCATAGGGCAGGAAATCTGGGATGGCAGCAGCAGGGCAGCCCTGATTGTGAATGACACTGCCACAATCCCAGCCCTGGCCCAGCACACCACCCTGGAAGACCTGTGACAAGGGAACATGGAATTTTCCACGTTCCCTAGGATGCCACGAGTGCCAGTGAGGGCTAGGTCAGGCCAGTGCTGTGTATAATCGGCAGAGCTGCACCTCTTGGCCCGGCCCTTCCCCTGACCTACGGTGTCCCTGCAGGGACACCGCATGCCCTGCCAGCTTTGCGGAGAAGCGAAGCTGGCCGGGGAGTCCCCCCCCCCATCCACACCTTGGTGGGTGAGCAGCATGCCACTCTCTTCCATTGTGCAGTGGGGGCCCCATTGCCTCCTCAGGCCCATGGTTGGTCTGATCTGTCACATGGGTTCAAGGGAGGGAGGTTCAGGTCCAAGTAGATGTTAATTAGTTTTGGTCAACCTCAGCCAAATGCCTGGTGGCAGAGCTCCCCTTTGCAGGCCCCGTGGAATTGTTTTAGCATTGCTTCAGAGTCTCCCTATCTGAATTGCTGGAGGTGGACTTGGAATTGGCGTTGACGATCCCAGGATTTCTAGATCTTGGTGACCTCAATACCCATGCCAAAACTCTCTTAGCAGTTGCAGCTTTGGACTTCAGGGCTGCTATGAGAATGACAGACAGTCCAAAACATCTCGGCTCCCACACGTGTGGCAAGTGTTACACTAGACTTGTCGTGCTCCAATCCTAATGGCTAACCATTCATCAGTGAGGTTTAGTCTTCAAGGGGTAGGGAACCAATTAGGAGGTCTGCTCCTGGAGCCTGATAGTCCTTGGAAAGTTTCCTGCTAATAAGGCCGGAGCACCCATCAAAGCCCCGGTATGTCTGCCGAATGCAGAGATGACCCAAGCAGAATACACAGTTGCTCCTAGTCATCCGTTGCCAGAGCAGATTTTGCTGCTTGATTTACTGATGTGCTTGGGGCAATGAAGCAGGCTGAAAGGCAGTTTGAGCATAAGTGGAAGAAAACTTGAATATGATTGAGCACAGGCTAAAACTGCCCTGGCATGCCTGTGCTGTGGCGATGATGGTTGGCAGAGCATCCCACGGACACTGTCTGTGCAGAAAGCCATCCAGCTGAGCTTCTCCAAATTGGGACGGGGCATTGTTTACCAAGCACTCAATGCTGTTCTTGTAATGAAGGATGGCTTGGAATGGAACTGAAGCAAGTTAATTCTCTGCTGTTCCATCTCCACTTACTTTGTGTAAAGATCTCTACCATCGTTTTACCCCTCTACCAATGCCAATGAGTGCTTTGTGTTACGGCTAATTCAGGGCCATATCTTGCGTATCCTGTGAACACTAAAGGCAGAAGTCAAACAAAACTGAGCACATATAAATCACAGACACACACACCTCTCTCTCTCTGTCCTCCACTAAAATCAATGGGGCTTTGGAATGCTTCGTTTTGTTTGGATCACGTCTGAAATGTTTACTAGTACTAGAGGAATCAGCAGGCTACACTCAAGAAACCTGCGTTGTGCATGAAGAACGGTTAATTGTCAAAGTCCTCTGGAAATGGCAAAGACAGAAATCCATTCTGACCACAAATTCTTCCATGAGCCAAAAGCTACAACAGCTCAGCAGAATCTGGGATGTATGTGTCACTTAAATACAAAAACAAGCATAAGAAAGCAGTTTTCACACTGCAGGGCTTTCACTGCTGATATTCTTTGCTCCACCAAAAGCATATTCAGTCTTCGTGAGTCTCAGCAAAGCGCTTTGTAAACTCAACAGCCCTCCCCAGATGAAATTAATGGTGTGCATTGCCTTCTGATTAAAGGCCTGTACCCATTAATGAAAACATATATGCAAATGAAGGGCAGCCCTCGGATGTACCACAGGAGCCTGGACTTCCACCAAGGTTACAATGTGCCAGGGTGGTGGGGTCACCGTTCTTGAGAAGATGACAAGATGGTAATTTTAAAGAGTTTTTTAAAGCAATGGCAGGAGGTGTTTTAGGTCACCACAGCTGTGTCACGAATAAAAGGATGGGAGCAGCGGGGGGAGGGGGAACAGTAAATGATGGAATTGACTGAAATACAGAATGTATACAGTCATCCATATGGTGGGAGCAATTAAAAAACAAGAACTGTTTAAGAAGTGGGAAAGAGGATTTCCGTCATCATTCCTTTTATCTTGGATCTCCTGCCTGAACAACACTGAAATTGCTTTGGATTTTTAGAAGGGAAGGGGGGCAGGGATACAACAGGGCAGGGACCCCCAATAGGGTACCTGAGGTGACCATTTTCTTGGCCACAGCCATGTACTCTTAGAAACTGGAGGGCCTAGTTAAGTTAATGGTGGTGAAACTGACTAGAGCAGGGGTAGTCATACTGCGGCCCTCCAGATGTCCATGGACTACAATTCCCATGAGCCCCTGCTAGCATTTGAAAATCCAGTCTGCAATCCTCCAGTTTACCCATCAGAACATCATGGGGAATCTTGTCAAAAGCCTTACTGAAATCCAAGTAAACAATATAGACTGAATTTCGATAATCTAGTAAGCCTGTCACTTGTTCAAAGAATGAAACCAGGTTGGTCCGGCAGCTCTTGCTGGAGACAAATCCGTGCTGACTTCCCCAGATCAACAAATTGTCCTTCAGATATTTGCAGACTGCCCCCTTTAAAGTCTGCTCTATTATCTTCCCTGCAACTGAGGTCAGACTCACTGACCTGTAGCTTCCTGGGTCATCTCTCCTCCCTTTTGTAAAGATTGGAATTTGCTGTCCTCCATTCCATCTCTAGCCCTCCAAGAGCTTCTAAAGACGATGGACAAATGTTCTGCAAGCTCTCCAGAAAATTCTTTGAGCACTCTCTGGTGCACACTATCTGGCCAAGGGGACTTGAACTCATCCAGTGCAGTCAAGTGCCTCTTGACAACCTCTATGTTCATGTCAGCCTGCCACACAAACACAATCCCTTGCCTACTACCATCCCTAGATGGCAAAAAAGGTACCGAACCTTTTTGCTTTCTCTCTGTCGTCTGTCAGAGTCTCTCCATCTTTGCCTAACAGCAAACAATTTTTGATATGTTTGCTCCTCACATATCTGAAGGCGCTTTTCTTGTTACAGTGGGCTTCCCTGGCCAGTCTCATATTACTGCTCGAACAGCTTTATCAGTGCCATGGCGAGCCCAAGGTCACCCTGCTGGCTGCATGCAGAGGAAGAGTGGGGGATCAAACCCGGCTAACTAGATTAGAAGTCCACACTCCTAACCACTTCGTTCCCACGTGGACCATCACAAATGGGTAAAGGTCCATAGGTTTGATTAGTTTTGGCATCCGGTTCATAATATCTTTAATCTTTGCCCCTGGCAAGCCACACACCTCAGGTGCACTTCAGCTTCAGAACTGTCCACTGGGCTGCCTTTAGGCCTCTCCTACAAAATAATGTCCGGGAAGGCCTGTCACCAAACAAAGGGCAATGCTCATTATTGGAAAATAACTGACTAGGAGGGAAAGATGGGGAATAAAGAAGAGTTCCACGATGATATTGTGGAAGCAAAAGAGAAAATTCCCCCATTGCAGAAAGTCAAAAGAAGGACACACCCCACTTGTGATGCACTCAGCCTTTCAAAAACTTTCCTTCTGCTTCAGCCAATTATAAGCAAATCATACTTCTGATTTAAAACAAAAATAGGATCTGCGATGAGAGAGGTGGAGAGTACAGAGATTTGGTAGAAAGGAAAGTAATTTATTTTCCCAGGCAAAGAATTCAAGGCCAGTCTTCTGCAAGAACTTTATATATTTTTTTTCCTCTGTTATATAATTGCTAAGTGTCTCAAAATCTTCCACGGATATATCTTCTTCTTTAAATAAATAACGAATATGAAGGCAGCATTAGCCTCATTTCACAACGAGAACGGATGCACAGGACACAGCCCAGCATCCAGTTCCAAACAATGTGTGATTCTTTTGTTTCATGGGTAGATAATGAGAATCGAAACAGATCTCTCTGGTGAATGGAACAAGTCTGTTATTCGACAAGTCTGCTTTTTAGGTATGTACTTCACGGTCAGCCAAAATTTCAGCTCTTGTTTGGATCGGTAAATGTCAACAGTAGCAGGTGCACTGAACCCAAGGGACACGGCAAGCGACACACGGAAATAAGCAGTCACATAAATGAATTAATATAAAGTCTTGTCTGGGTCTTTGAAGCAGCAAAACACTACAGGTCATCTTTTGAAATGCAGACCCGAAAGAATAGCACAATTAGCGATGGGCTCCGGAATACCTGATTCCGCTTTGAAGCACCAGTGAAGACTAAGTTATATTGTGGGGATATTAGTAATTGTATTGTATGATATTTTAGGTGTTTTTAGGATGTTTTATTGTGAACTGCCACGAGCCAACTGGCTGGTAGCAGTGGTATAAAAATCTAATAAATAAATAAATAAATATTTCCAGTGCCATCCTGAGCACAGTTACGCCTTTCTGTGTACATTTACCTTAACACACATAAAAGGATGCAGCTTTGCTTGGGACAGCCCTGCAAGTGGTGATAGGATAACCATCTTCAAGCACTCGAAGGGCTGTCATATAGATGATGGAGAATTGTTTTCTGTTGCCCCAGAGGGTCAGGCCAGAACCAGTGGGATGAAATTAATTCAAAAGAATTTTCGGCTAAACATCCGGAAGACGTTCCTGACAGTTAGAGCAGTTCCTCAGTGGAACAGGCTTCCTTGGGAGGTAGTGGGCTCTCCTTCCTCAGAAGTTTGTACACAGAGGCTAGATAGCCACCTCACAGAAATGCTGATTCTGTGAATTTAGGCAGATTGTGAGTGGGTGGGGAGAAGGGATTGTGTCTGAGCTTGGCTCTTGTGACTCTTTCTTACATGCCCAGGGAAATGAGGCCACCACTCTTAACCACTATACCAAGCTAGAGATAAGTACTATAGTGGCCGAGTTTGCAGATGACACAAAATTATTCAAGCTTTGTCCATTTTGCCCTCACAACAACCCTGTGAAAGAAGTTTGGCTGAGATTCTGTGACCAGCCCAAGGTCAGCCAGTGAGTTTCCAAGGCAGTGAGGATTTGAACCTTGGTCTCCCAAATCCTAGTCTATCCACTCTCACCATTCACCCCTGTACCAGAGTTCCTAAAAATGTTGGTGTGTTTTCCCTAGAACTGCAGAAATGTGCTCCAACAGACCTCAAAATGGGAGCAGCATGGCTGCGGACGATTTCTGTCTTGAACCCCCCAAGCATTGCCCCAACATTGATCATCTGGAGGCCTTGGCTGGAGGTGGTCGCTGCCACACAGGCACCTCCAGTTCATTGGACTTTGCTTGGCCAGGGTCCTGCGGTCCCTGGGCTGCCACCACCCTGCTTCCACAGGTGTTAGTTCAACCTGTCTTCCCAGTCCTCTTCCATGGGGGCTTGGGGGAGTTTCACAACCCCCAGCCTGTTTGCCTTTTTAGCCTGGGGCCCAGGTTCACAACACTGGTGATGGGAGCAAGCTGGGGAAGGGGTTTGCCCCTTTCCATGCAGTGCAGGTGCATCTGCCCAGCACTGGACCAGCGGCTCTCCAGTCTGCCCATGCAGGTTTTCCTCTGTACCCGCTCCAGCCCATGAGGCTTTTCAATGAGAATGTATTTATTTACTCGATTTATATCCTGACATCATACACTGTACTTGTCTCCTGCATTTTATCCTCACAACAGCCTGGTGAGGTAGGTTAGGCTGAGAGAATGTGACTAGCCCAAGGTCACTCAGTACACTTCCATGGCACAGCAGGGATGCCAAAATGTGTTTCCTAGATCCTAATCCAACACTTCAACCACTACCCATTTCAAATAGATGCGGGGGGGGGGGGGAGGAGACAGAGACCTGTCTGAAGATTACCAAGACCAAGATATTCTGAATCCTTCCATTTTGGGTCCCAAAGCTCGCACAATCATCCTGCAGTTTGTGGACAGTTCCTAGTTTTATTTGCTGCTGAGTTATGCTTGCCACAAATGGCCAGGTGGCTGGACATACAGAGCCTTTCATGGCAGCCAAGTGATTCGTTTTGTTATGGTGTTAGGTTTGGTTCAGGGTCCTGAGAGGGAGCCCAGATGGACCTTTCATCCAGGAGTGCGTGGTGGCTCTCAGCACCCCTTGTCCCAGGCATTGCCAGAACCCCAGCAGAAGTATCACAGAGGCAGGAGTGGGAGACAGAGGGCAAAGGAACCTTAACTTTCAGTCTAGCAAAACCAATTTCCATCCAGCAAGGGAGGAGACGTGATCCGCTCCATCCTGCAGAGATAATCAAAATGTCCAGCTCCCAAGACAGAGGCTGATTCATCCTCCTTCAGAGCTGCATGTTTTAAAGTACCGTATTATTACCTGATGGCAGGCTTTTAAACGGCCATTCCCCTGCTTACCTGTGGCAGGTCTACTCACTGGTAGACAAGCAGGGAAATTTCCAAAGGAAAAAAGGGCTGGTTCTCTCTTTCTCTCTCATTTGAAGAGGCTAATGTGTCAAATACAACTAGCTCAAAGTACTCTGAGCATGAGGCACAGGCAACATTTTAACAGGCTGGCGCATGCATAGCACAACCCTCAGCATGTGCACACAGAAGTAAACTCCAAGCCTTTTTTACAAGACTGGACTGATGAGCATGGATGCGCAGTACAGGCTCAGCTGTGCCGCAGTGAGGGAGGACAGGCCCTTTTGTTCTCTGTGAAGTAACAATGCACCTGGGCAATTGCCTCTCCCTGCGGCTCAGCCTCCTGGTGACCGAGGAGAAGAGACAGCGGAAAGTAAACTGCCAATTCACATGAGTCCAGCAATAATCAGGCTGGCAAGGCTGTGCAGGCCACGGAATCAGACGGCAGGAAATACTCAGGCAGGGAGCCAGCAATAATTACCACGATACTGTAACCAGAAAACACACACACACACACAGACGGCCAAACTACTTACCGTGCTAATTACTATTTACCCTTGCTTAGGGATCTGGATGGCTGTGGGACAGACTATGGATTGATTGACTGACTTGAACAAGTCAACTCTTAAAGGAGAGTCTGGCTGTGACTACAAAGGGCTCTGCTGTGGCTGCATTAAGTTACCTGTTGCAGGACTGACAACACAAACAAACAAGACTCGTCTGTCCCCAGGGAAAGATTGAAGCAACTCATGGTATAAATCTCAGGAGACGCTGCGAGATGGTGCTCGAAATATACACAATTCAGTGGCTGTTTTCATAACCATCAGAGCCTTGTCTGTATTCCATGAGTCCCTAAAACAGGGGTAGTCAAACTGCGGCCCTCCAGATGTCCATGGACTACAATTCCCATGAGCCCCTGCCAGCATTTGCTGGCAGGGGCTCATGGGAATTGTAGTCCATGGACATCTGAAGGGCCGCAGTTTGACTACCCCTGCCCTAAATCTTCATTGTTTCTGCTAGGAACGATCTAGCACCACGATAGGTATTCAATGTGGGTGTGTTTTTATTTTCATCATGTGAATCACATTACCTTCTGTATAAATATTTTAGCACAGTTTAGTTAGGATATTGATGACTGTGAATTATTTTACTCTGTTTATTGATATGATGTATTGATTTTTATAGCTGTTAGCCAGCTCCGAGCTTTAGATAAGGCAAGGTAGAAATGTATAAATTGATTTTTTTTTGGGGGGGGGGAATTAATAACAGCTTCTAACAGTTTTCCTCCTAAGCATAATCTATTCGATTTAACAGCTTTCCACTGAACAGTTTACATTTGCTAAGCTATTTGCTAACATTAAAATAGTTCATCGCATAAGAAAGCCCACTCTATTTGCAAAGAAGACGAGCTATGCAGACAGGTGAAATTGTGACCCTTGTGAGGGCAAACAGGTGGGATGAATAAATAAACAATGAAATGGTAAGATAAACAATAAATGCATATGTTGATCTAGTCACTGAAAGACAGGCACATGTATTAGAAGTGAGTACAATTTACAGATCCGTGATGGGCTGTGAGTTCCCATCAGGTTCAGTCAAACACAAATAAAAAGTGATATATAACCATTTTACATTCTACAAAATGGTTCACAACACATATCCCCTAAATATATAATGCCCCATAATGGCCACTTTATTCTAATATATGCCCTGCTACAGAAACTTGTACTTTATATGTGTAACACCTGTGTTGGATCCAACCCACAGTTGTTGCTGCTGCTGCTGTTGTTCAATCTCACCAAATTCTCCACCCTGCCTGGCTTCTGTCCATACAGATGCCATGATCCACAGCATAGACTTTTGGGTGGGCAAAAGGGATGCCCTCCACCTGTGTTCATCAGTAGAAAAGCTAGCTGGGTCTAACCCCATGTCTTATCTTGGTTTGCATTCTGTTTGCAGTGGGGGGGGGAGGGTTTCTATCATGTACATAAGTTTCATGTCCATCGTATTATGATGCATCTTAAGGCCATTTCATGCATACATCCCCACACAGTTAATCCAGATGATCACATTTGCAAGTGAACCACCACGCAAAAGAAACGATAGTATATGATGGTATGCAGAGAACCAAGGCAACTTGGTCTTAAAAGTGTCACTGGGCTCAAACTTTGTCCTATTTCCACAGCTGAAATCCCATCTGCTGCAACTATACCAGTGTAGCCTCCAATCAAACAGTTTTTACTTTTATCAAGCATCAAAGCATGTGGAGACAGTAAGCAGAGTTTGAGAACCCACCAGCTGGATTGGGGTAGTGGTTAAGAGCATGGACTTCTAATCTGGCTAGTGGGGTCTGATTCCCCCCTCCCCCTCCACATGCAGCCAGCTAGGTGACCTTGGGCTCACCACAGCAATGATAAAATATCAGGGCTCTCTCAGTCTTGCCTACCTCACAGGATGTCTGTTGTGGGGAGACGAAAGGGAAGGCGACTGTAAGCTGCTTTCAGGCTCCTTTTGGTAGAGAAAAGTGGCATATAAGAACCAACTCTTCTTCTTCTTCTTCTTTGTGCTAACATTGCTCATTCAAGGGGAAACACTGCTGTTCCTTCTTTCTGGGACACTGTCCCACACCTTTCATTCTTTAACAGGATTCTTGGATGGGACCACAGCTAAGAATCTAATCCACCTGATCACAAAGCTTTCTTCTCTGCTGATGCTGTACGTGTCCGCCTATTTCACAAGCCTGGAAATCCTTCAGACAGTTCTATTTCAACCTAATATCTAACAATGAATAAAGAGAGCACATGCCTGGCCATGCACGCCTTTGGAAAGATTCCGCACAAAACGAAACCAAGCTGATCTTGTAAAGGAAAAGAACAGCTAAAGTCTATAACGGGAACAGGAAAACAAAACCCTGTGGAGGTTCACAAAACATGGTGCTTACGAAAACAACAAAACACAAACAGAACTGCAGATGGGGTACATGGGCGGGCGGGAGGGGGGGGGAGCTTTTCCATCGCCTCCCCATAAAAAGAGCTGCCTCATTCTTAAAGTCTGTGAAGTCATCAGATAACCACAGAGAGTCCCTGCTAATCCTCAAAGAGCAGGCAGATCACAGGGCATCAGCTTTTGCTACTCCCTGCCACTAAACTGCATTAAAGCAATATCATCCTAGCAGCAATTCCCCCGGCTAAGCAATCACTGTGCATTCCTCAGTTGTCGAGCAAAGCAGGAGAGGCAGTCGGTGCATCCACAGATGGCATAAGAAGCTGGCAGTCCTTCTGTTATTAAAGCTCAATCTTCATAGCTAAATTTTTAAATGCAAAATAAAGAAAGCTTGCTCTCTAAACTACCCCCCCCCCCCAAGATCTCTCCACAGGAGCCTGCATAGATCTACCCCCCCTCTCTCTACCTGACCTAGAGCTGACTCACTGTTTGTCTTCTCCTTTGACAATACTGTTGATCATCTACATTCCTTGGCCTTTCCTGGCTTGGAGGAATTTCAGGTTTGACCCCTGACTCCTCACTCTCAAGCCCAGCAGTGTCAACCAATTCCTTCCACCTGCTCTTAAAGACAAAAGTTGGCAGCTGCTTAAAAACTTACAAAGGTTCTTGC